>NW_024524934.1:2096291-2515230 GCF_017590135.1 Pyrgilauda ruficollis
CAGCGGGGCGCCCCGCCATGGCGAGCCCCGCACGCCCGCGGCAGGAGCTGGCGGCCGAGGAGCGGCGGCTCCGCGGCGCGGCCCCGACGGTGCCCCGCGACGGCAAGCGGGAGGCGGCGGGGGAGCGGCTGGTGCTGCTGGAGCTGCGCCGCTGCGGGCGGCCGCCGTCCCCCGGCCCCGGCGAGCGGCAGGAGGAGGGGGAGGAGGAGGAAGAAGAGGGGGAGGCGGCGGCGGGCGAAGATTGTTGCGGCAAGTGCAAGAAGCGGGTGCAGTTCGCCGACTCGCTGGGGCTGAGCCTCGCCAGCGTCAAGCACTTCAGCGACGCCGAGGAGCCGCAGGTGCCGCCCGCCGCGCTGTCGCACCTGCAGAGCCCGCCGGGCGAGGAGCGGGACCCGCCGCCGCCCGGCGCCGACCCGCCGCCGTCCGCGCTGCTCCTGGTGCCCGACTTCCCCGACGGCGGGGAGCCCAGCGCCGAGCGGCTGCGGCGGCAGCGCGTCTGCCTGGAGCGCCTGGGGCGGCCCGCGGCGCCCACCGACGTGCGGGGCACGGTGCAAGTGCTGGGCGGCCCCGGCCCCAGGGAGGTGACGGTGCGCTACACCTTCAACGAGTGGCTCTCCTTCGTGGACGTCCCGGCCGCGCCCCTGCCCCCCGAGCCGCCGGCCGAGCGCTACGGCTTCACCCTGTGCGTCCCGCCGAGCCTGAGGGAGGGCTCGGCCCTGCACTTCGCCATCCGCTACCGCAGCCCGCAGGGCGAGTTCTGGGACAACAACGGCGGCCGCAACTACACGCTGCGCTGCTGCGGCTGCCCCGGGGCCGGCCCCGCCGCCGCCCCGCCGGCCCCCGCCGCACCCCGCTACTGACCGGCCGGGCGAGGGGAGCCCAGGGGACACGGCCGGGCAGGGACGGGGGCAGGCGGCCGCACCCCGCGCCCGGAGTGAGGCCCGGCTCGGCAGGGAGACGGCCAGAGCGCCGAGGGCCCCGTCCCGGAGACTGCCCCAAGTCTGCTGGTTTTTAAGCAGGAGCTTCAGTTTCTGCCAGCGAAACATGGATGTGCGTAGGCTCGCATTGCTGTGGTTTGTGGAATTGTTCTCCTTTTTGGTTTTTGCCTTTTTTTTTTTTTTTTTTTTTTTTTTTTTTTTTTTTTTGAGAGAGAGAGAGCAAGGAGACTGAGTAGCGTGGGCTTTGCTTTTCCCCTCTTGAAGTGAATTTTTGAGGTCTTGATTTGGGCTTGACTCCACTTACCCGATTAGTCAAGAGCACTCGTGTGAAAACTTGGTGGCGTGTTCGCTACAGATTTAATTTAGGATCCCAGTTTTCCCGTTCTCAGATCCATTTGAAAGACAGTACTGCGACAGCAATGGTGTGCTTTGTCCTTTTTTAGTTATTTTGTTTGACTTCAATGGACTCCGTAACAATGCGATTCACAGTTGTGAGCACCTGTCAAACCCGTGACAGGCTTGCGTGCCCGTCCCACCTTTGCCATGGCTGCGGCAGTTCTGAGCAGCAGGCACTCTGTTTTGGGGCTGGATCTGGGGCTGGACTGTGCTGCCCTGGTTTTTGTCACTCAACACACTTCGATACCGCTCCCCAGGCTCGCATGTAGATCCCGTCTGGCTAATAGCAGCCAACAGGGACTTGTGCAGAAATGTTTTTGCTTAAAATAGACTGATGACTTCTTTTCACACAACTAACGAGTCTAAAACCGGGACGAAGGAGGAGTTAAAATACTTGCTGATGCTGTGTTTATCAGGAGAACTTTGGTAACACCTTTGAGTCATGCACTGTGAAGTGAAAGATGGTGCCCGTCTCATACACGGTTCTGTATTTTCAGATTTGGGTCTGGTTTGGATGACCCATCTCACTGAGGAGTGACGCTGCCATACAGAGAGGGTGTCCGCAGTAACAAATGGAAACAAGTGCCTTAGTTCAGCTCTCCTTATGTTACATTTTGCACCACATTTCTCAAGTATTTATAATTTATTCAGCTTTTTTTGCTACATATTTTTCTGTATTTGTATGTTGCTGGGAAAGGACTTTGTTGTGCACACAGCTGGACTTCATGGCGCTGGACACTTGAATTGATTTTATAGTCTTCACTCTTGCACTGCAAGTCTAGAGGTTGACTACTACTGGGTGTCCCAACTCTTGAAATTAAGCAAAAACTACCAATGCAAATGGGTTTGTAAGAATAAAAAAAAAAAGTTTAAAAAAAAGCCATAAAGCTCACCATTACACTTACTTTCTTCCTTTTTTAATTTTTTTTTTTTTTTCTATTTAGCAAAATGTAACAGCAGGCTTCACAGTTTTGCAACCTGTGGTGTGTGTGCCCTGACCAGGGATGATCCCATCTGTCTGTAAGCGATGTTTAGGGCTGTAGCTGAAAATGACTGCTGTCCTGCCACAGCCGTGAGGCAAATGACCCTGTAAGTCTGTGACAGGCATCTTGAGCAGAGCTGTGCTGTGAGGAAGCTTTACTGGCATGGGTGGAAAGTAGGTGGGTTTTGGTCAAGTTTTGTTGGGGCTCTTCTGCAACTTTGATTCTTCTTGTTTTCTTTTGATACAGTATCTCAAAATATGGGTTATTTTTGGTTAATGAAGAACAATTGCCAGAATGCAGAAGATGCCCTGAAATGGATGTATGGTCTTCAGTAAGACCATGGAATGACATTTTCCTTTTTCGAAACAGAGCATAGTGCGAGATTTCTCAGGCCTTCATTTCCTCTGAAGATGTAAAACATCTTAAAGGCTATCCTGACAACATTAGAAAAAACAGCTTATTGATAAGATTCCCCATACTTGAGAATATTTTCAAGCCTACATCTAACCTGCCTTTTGAGATGGCTGGAACAGACCCAGAGCTAAAAGCAGGGAGTCTGTTGGGGGAAAGACGTGAAGCCGAGGGAACTTCAGACTAAAGGTGCTGCAGTTCTGCTCACATGCGCACTGCTGCTGAAACACAGCCTGTCCTCCCTCCTCCCAAAAAAGCCTGTGCATACAGCACAGTGTGAGAATACAGCCAGGGACAAGGAGGTGTTTAATTCCTTCAGAAACCATTCTGCTGTTACACTGTATCAGTTGCTTTGACAACGCACAGAGGGAGAGCTCTGTGCAGGCAAACAGAAGTTCCTGCTGTTGTCCTTCAAGTTACACGTGAACTCTCGCCAAAAAGGTTTAAAGGGAGAATAGTGAACTCTGCTGTTTCCCTACACAAGTTTGTTTTAAATCTGTCATGCATTACAGGATTACAGGATGTTACATGGGATAACCTGGTATGAATTAGCCTTTCTTCAGATTGCTGCATCAATGAAATAGTGTGCTCTTAAACTGAAATAGTGTGCTCTCAGTGTAGTGTCAAGATTGATCCTTCATTTAAGTACAATATAATATTTGGGATTTCTGGAGCCCATTCCTTATTCTGTGCTGTGTTTATTAGTTGCCTCAGAGAAGAAGAAAACATCGCCAGAAAAAGGACTGGAGAGCTCTCTCCTTAACAGAATTTAAAGGAGCAGCCATGTTCTGATGGCTGTGTCTGGGCAGAGGTGGTACCATGAAGAATCCTGGCTAGCTGTGCCTAGTGATAGAGGCCTGGAAATGTTCTCAGGTCCACTGTAAACATCGATATCCAGAACATGTGACATTTCTGTGTGCTTTTCAGATGTGTGACCTGAAATTCAAAATGCAGGAAAGTACTCGCTGAGGCTAGATACTAAAATCTTCTGAGTGCTTCAGAAATTTGGTGCCAATTGAAAATCTTGCCAATTGCGATAATTAAAGCACAACATTTTTGTGCTTTGATACCTGGTGAAGTGCTTTTATTTGTTATTAAGAATTCTTTTTGTGAAAGGAAGGGGAAAACCTCTAGATGGGAGTCAGACATACTCACTTTTTGATAGACAGTACATTTCTGTGCTCTTAGGACTTTACAGAAGCATAGATTTACAAAGCAGGGTTCAAAGACAGTCTACTCACAATTGTCTGTATTTTCATAGCTGGGGTTCCTGAGGGCTATGGAAATGTAAGGCTTTATCAGAGATTACACTGGGCAGCAGCTGTAAAAATCCAACTGGACCATGTGTGTACCAAAGGCTTGCAAGCCCACATCAACAAACCCCAGGGCTCCTGCTCCTGGCCATAGGTTGAGACACATGGCATAACTGCAACATTATTCTCAAAGGAATGTAATCAAAATGTAGTTGTTTTAATTCCATTAAAAGCTCAAGGCCAGTAGAGTGAAATGTTAGGTGAAGCACTCTTTCTGTTTGGTTGCATTACTGTTAATGTGTTTCATAAAGATTCAAAGCATAACTTTTGGAAGATGTTCTCATAAACATGTTCCCTCCCCTAACCTAAATAAGAAATTTAAGGTTTATTGCACTTATGGAAAAACTCCAGCTCCAAAGATTTTTATTCTATGCAGATTTCTGTTCCCCCACCGTGGATTAAGGACTTAAGAGTAGGAATAGCTGCCAAATGGCTTTATAGGTGTATATAAATGAAGAAAGTTTAATATAGTTGAAACTCTGTAGGGGTAACTGTGAAGGACATAAAAGGTAAATCTTCCTTAAGCAATTTTTTGCCATGTACACTTACTTTTAAATTCAGATTTAAATGATTCAGGAAAGGGCTTTGAAGCTAAATTTACTTTGGTGTCATGAAGATATGTAAGCTTGCATGAAAACTACTTCTGTTTTATTTAAAATTGGAGCTTTCAGTCAGTACTTGGAAAGTCTGGCTTCTGCTCCCATTGGCTTCGCTGGGATTTGGATCCAGCCCAAAGTACTGCAGGAAGGTAAGGGAAATGATCTAGGTTTAATTGTCCATTCTGTTCAGAGTCTTATGTTGTGGGGTTAGGATAACATGGCACTGTGATGAATGTTCATCTGTCAAGAGTTCAAAATCTGCTGTCTGTGCATGGCAGTAATTAAATCACCTTAATTGTTTTTTCATGATTCTTTCTGAGAGAGGGAAAATTACTTGCCTTGGATTAGCATATTGCCAAAGACTGTTATAAATATTTATGGGGGAGTACTCTTTCAATAGAAAGCCTGTACATTCTTCACAGGTCTCCATAGTTCTTTTTCCTGAACACAGAAGAGTAGATACTTTAATGCACTAATTACCACCATCTCCCCCTCTTGCAAAGCTTCAGTAGATACTGGTTTAACAGCAAAAAAGGTAAGTAGTTTAGAAAGAAGCATCTCTTGCAAAACATATTTAATTACCTCTGTAAGCTGTGGAATCTTTTTGAAGGTGCATATGTTTATGAAATGGGTTTGTGAGTTACAAATTTTTTCCTTCTACAGTTGTAGAAAATACATGGTTTTGGAAGAATTACTGGCTTCTCTGTGGTTTTTTTTGTTTTTTTTTTTTTTTCTTTCTTTCTGCTTTCACATTAAGGCCTCATGCACTATTCTTATATTCTGAAATAGTGAAAAAAGTAGGAATGTAAACACTCAGTTAAGGAGCTGCACAGCTTAGTTCTTTTTTTATAAAGGTCGTCAAGCAAAATATTCCCAAGAGTTTGAAATGACTATGCCTGTGTTAAGAATGATGGAATAAAGCAAACAGTATAGTCCTGACTTGAATAATGCCAGGATTTCACTGTAGATCATGATGGAAAACTCAGGAAAACAGTCAGAGCACAGCTCTTTCATGGCCCTGTTTACACGTACGTATGGTCTGTGCTGGGTATCGGGAGAGGTGCATTTATGTTGTATTACAGGAAGTTGAGGGGCTGGTGCTTCTCCATGAAGTTATTCTGTCTGCTGGTGTTAGGGGGTAAAAGTTTTGCTTTCAATACCTGGAAATGTGGAAGTTTTTGTTTTGGTTTTTGTTTTTTTGTTTTTTTTTTTTTAATAGAAATTGAGAAAAGTGGGTAGTAAGTCAAAGTCCTTCGCCTATTTCAACACTGTATGTAAAGCACATGCTTCTCACTGGGGTTTTTTTTTTTTTTTTTTTTTTTTTTTTTGTTTTTTTTTGTTAATAGAAATTGAGAAAAGTGAGTAGTAAGTCAAAGTCCTTCGCCTATTTCAACACTGTATGTAAAGCACATGCTTCTCACTGGGGTTGCTCTCCTCCTGAGAATCTGTACCTATGATATATCTGGGCATTTTGAAGCCATGCTTTCAATTGCAGAAATATTTATTGAAAGGTTGTAACACACAACAGAAATGCCTGTCCTTTGAACAGTTACTAATACCAATCAAATTGTTCTTTTTTTCCTTTCAGAGTGCTGTTTCCAAGCTTATCCTGTAAAAGTAAGGACAAACTTCAGTATAGGCAAACACTCAAATTTTGGTTCATACTGCTGAGGTCAATAGTTTGCTAAAGTGTCGAGATCGGGAAAAAAACCACTTTTAATACAAAAGCAAAATTGTTTTGCTAAGACATTGCAGCTTCAGTAAAGACATTTATTGAGCTCTGTTCTAAGGAAAAAATATATACTTTTTATAATAGTGGACATTGTATGTAAGTCATGGGATCATTCCTTTGTGTTTTAACTATTCCTGTTGTTTACACTGCTTTGACAAAATCCAACAAAGCTTCTGACAGCGTGCCAAGAGAGATTTAATGAGTATTGCAACGTAAACGGAACTGGTGAAGTGCAGAAGGTGCAGCTGTAAGAGCACAGCAGCTCCGAGGCTGGAGCACAGTGCCAGCTCTCCAGGCTGCTCTCTCCACTGGCAGCGATGAGCACAGCCCTAGCCAAGAGCAAGAACAGGGCAAGTGGACACCAACACAACACTCAAGTCATCCCAGCCTACAATAGGGCTTGACTTCGTAAGCCAGGTCTGGTTAGCAAGTATTTTCTTTCCACAGCTTGTAGGATTTCAATGCCAAAGCATTGTCAAGCTATGTTTTTGTACAGAACTGGGCATGTTTTGACAATATCCCTTAAAATGTACATCAGGTAAGGGAAAAATATATTTGTAGGTATCTTTCAGTCAGTACAACTGATATGCACATAATTAACACTAACTGACCATGCACTTACATCTATGTTACAAGCAAAGGAAAAATACAGGCCTGTCCAAAACAGGGAACAAGCATCTAAAATGAATTGGGACAAAATGCTGTTGGGTTTGAGGAGTGATAATGCCTTTGCTAGCTTTGCACTGCTGTTAACAAGCTAGACAGTGTTACGCAGACTTGTGGACTGTAGCAGCAGAGGAGTTCTTACCTTGCTTCTAATAAGTAATGTATAAATACTGTATGATAAGCTGATCAGTAATTTCAAGTGAGAACTAATTTGTCCTTTACTGAGAAGGTCAGCTGTCTTACCCTCTGCAGTACGGACTGGGAACAGAGGGAAATTACAGAGCACCACTACTTTTTTCCCCTTGCTGCCTGGATGATTCTCTCTGTAGAATGAACCTCTGATGGTTACTACTGCTTCTCTGAAGGTAGAAGTAAGTAAGGGAGAGAGAATCTGAGTGGTAACCTTGAGAAAGAAGGTTGGAGCAGATGCCATGAACTGAGACTGCAGTAGTGTTTTATCTACCACAAAAACTTAACAACAGAATTTTTAGGCATTAATGGAAAAGTAATCTTCATACTTTAGAAGGAATTAATAAGACATTTCACATTCCCATGACTGCCTGCCGGATGACAGGACATACCATCTACAGCTGTATTCTTGTTGGGAACAATGCTGAAGAACTTCACTGGAAAGGTATTTTTGAAGAACTGATTATGCATTGGAAGAGTTCCCTTATTAAAAAAAAAAAAAAAAAAAATTAGTTACCAATGCAGTTGTCCCTCTTTATAAATCAGGGCTATGCTATTTTTAAATATGTTTATTTTGCTTTCTAGCATACATTCTCAGATCTTGAAATGGTATGCAGTGCTTGTTCCAGTAATTAAGCTCTTTTAGACAAGGATTTTACATGTACTGTTTTAGCAACCAAGTTTCTAACAGTATAAAACTGGCAGCTCTTCCAGGCCTGTGTCATCCAAGAGTGTAAGATGCTGCATTTCTGTGAGCTCACTGGAAGCTTAAAGAGCAATCAAACCCTTCTTCCCCTGCACTTTCACCATTAACTTAAGTGCACTTAATTATCCAGTTGTGGAGATTTCAAATACAAAATCTAATGTATATTACCTATTAGAATAATTCAATTCAATTCCATTTTAATAAAATGTTCACTAAAAGCAATTTACACTGCAATACTTATAAACCTAATATTGGAAGAATTACTATTGTAATTGCTTTTTATCTGAAGTTGAAAGGGCCCTACATTGGCAGTCTCAGGTACACACTATTTTATTCTGTACACTGTATTGTCCATATGAAATCCATTACTATACATCTCAATCTAACTGTACAAAATGGTAAAATGCACTTTAAGGGGCAGTGAGGAATGGGAGCTTGTTCTAAATTAGACACTTTAATTAGACACTCAGCTTTAATAATTTCACAGAGCACAAACAACCCAGAAGAACATAAACAAAGATGAATTTTGTGAAGCAAGAAAAATAAGGGGTGGATTTCAAAGGCCATAATGCCACGGAAGTAGTTTTGAGTTTCTGTTTCTCTACTTAAAAAAACCCACAACAATTCACTGAAATAAAAGGAAACTATTTTTTTCCTGCATGCCAGCTTTGCACTGCTTAATTTTTCTGCAGATTTCTAACAGAAAACAAATTCAAGCACAGCAATGACTTGAGCAAAACCTGATCAAAAGTTTTGTTCGCTTTTTTATTAATCTGTGGTCTTAAAAGTGTTGAGCATTCTATGGATTTAAGAGTAATCAATAAAATGCTATGCTGAGCACCTTCTCTAGGCAAAGCTTGTTGCCACTTCATGACTTACAGTACTTGAGTTACTGTTCCAGTTATGTTCTTTTTCTTCATGATGTTTGTGAAAGAAGGGAAATCTTTGATAAAGTGATGTGGAGATTTCTGCTAATAGCTGCACCTCAATAAATTAAAGGACTTGGGGGTGAAAAAACATTTGAAAGCTCCCAAGCCTCAGTAATTCAAGCCTTACATTCTGCTATTCTGATCAGTTAATTGTTAAAAGCAAGATAAGACTGGTTATTAACTCTTGGAAACTAAAGAAAGAACTAGTGAATTTTTTATGTCACTTCCTGAAATGTCAAGGGATGCTCTTCAAGGAAACCACACAATGCAGCCTGTGATATGTTTAAGTATCAAAGTCCAGGAGATGAAAATTCTGACCATCTCTGGTTTTAATACTTCAAATAAAAAATGGACTTACTCATTTAGTTCAGAAGCTGGATATTTTAAAGTGAAACAGGATTAATAAAAACTTAGTAACTGGGTGAAGAGTTTTAAATTTTGAGGGGTTTTAAATCTAACATGTTTTTTGTGGTCAGTGAGAGACAAGGTCAGCAGCAAAATAACGTAGCTGGTTGCAGGTAGTTTAATGAAGTTTTATTGTTGAAATAGGCAGGAACTATTCCCTCACATAGGACACACAAACAAACAAATTCTAAGACTACCTTATACACTATTATAAATCACAGCCATTTATCTTAGAACATGTGACCCTTTAGAAAATAGAACTTTGGTTGCCAAAAACAGTCTCTCAGGCATTTCTTATGCTGAACAGACAAACTCAGAAATGTGCATGTGCAGTTTCTGTATGTGGCACTGTAGGATGCTGAAGATGGTCCAGTGTTGTTTCAGGATCAGAGACTTTTCTTGGCTATGTGTTTCCCGGACTCTCAATGACCAATTTTTCTGTGGCATACAGCTGGCCAATGGTAACCTGAAATCAAACCAAAATATCAGTAAACAGGTTATAATTTAGACTACACAAAAAAAAACCCCAAAACAAACCAATAAGTGAATAGCCCAGATAGTAAGCTTTTTCAAAATTACATTTTTTTCTATAAACATTTCTTTTTGTAAATAATACACTTGTCTAGACATTAAGAAAAATAACCAATACGTAAAATACCTGCGCATATAAAATCTTGAAATAATGACATTGAGGAAAACCATTTAAAGTCTCAAAAAATAACATTAGAAGTTAGAGCAAGCAGGTTCTATGTTGAGAAAAATGAAAAGACAAATATAATCAAAAACAAAAATATGGATACAATCAGCAGGTATTTCTTATGCTCTTTAGGTGGAGACCCTAGATATAAATTGCATGGCATGGCATTATTTACCAGTTCCTTTGGAATCCTAATATAATTTGCCTTACGAATGGTGAAAACAGTTCAACAGTTGTTAGTTCAGCAGTAGCATTTTACACACACTGGAGCTACCTCTTGTTCACAAGATGGTATTCAGACCTCCTAGATTTGTGCTTTCTAGTGCAATGAGGAAATGAAATATGACAAAAATGCAACATTGATGCTTTGACTCCTCTTGTTCTTCAGCACTTTCTAGTCTGCCCCATAACACTGGTAAATTGTGGTTGGATGAGCAGCTGGCAGTTGTCACACACAGCTCTTTGCTTAGCAGCTGAGATGGGGAAGGAAGAAGTTTCATGCAAGTAGGGTAATGAAAGCAGAAGACAAAGTTTACTTTTAGAAGTATGAATTTTGGAGTCTACTTTTTACTATCTGTTATGCCCTTTCTTGCCTGTACTTTCTCCTTAAACCTGGGTACACAGCAGCTTTGTGTCCTTTTCACAAAAACAAAAAGGTTCATATATTTAAGTGTTGAATTAGGACAAAAAAGGCTAGATACTGAATTACACTAAGCATGGTAGATTTAGTAGAATTTAATACTGTGCAAATTAAGCCTAACAGCAAGTCAGGCTCTCAAAGTAGTAAAAAAATCAGGGAAAGAATGTTTTTGGCATTTTCCATTTCCCATTTTTTTGTGGGGAAAAAATCCTGGCTTCTCTTGAATAAAAATTTCTCATTTGTGCTCACACTCACATAAAATGTGACTAATATTGCTTTTTAGGAAATGAACTATTTAATCTTGATAAACAGCCTTGTCTGAAACTTGTAACGCATTGATTTTAATCTTGAAATATTTATTACAAGGGAGCATTTATGAAGCTGTTCATAAAGGAACAGAAGTTTCCCTTGCCAGCAAATATTTCCTTCTTTTGGCACTCCAAGCTAAGTCAGTAACAGCATATGAACAACTCTGATTATTTTTGAAGTTACTTATGAAATATGTTGCATACAGAATATTTAATACAAAGGCCGTACACAACTGTGGCATGTGTTACCCACAGAAATTTTAAGCTGTCAACAAGTGTTACTTGTCAAAGAGAACTCGCTGCTCTGGGTTATGTGGCAGGCTATACACTTTAGTTGCTGCCTTACCACAAACCATGCTGAAGTACTTAATTTTTGTATACTGTGTTATGGAGCCCAAAGAATCTTTAATCCTTTCCCACACAGTAGAGCAAATTTAATGGGAGGCTCAGAGGGATTACAAAAATGCTGAAACCTGAATTGCATTTTTTTTCTCCCCCAGCTGGGGAGATACATGAGACTGAGTACGTGACTTCTCAGTCAATCATATTCAGCTGGGCAGATGGCTTTGTAGGAGAAAGGTACAAGCTGTTGTTTGCTGTCCCTGTGCCAACAGGTGATGTTATCTACTGCTGCACCTCTTGACTCGAATGCAATAAAAGCACAGATTTATGTGTGAGCTGCTTCCTTAGCAAACCACAGCATGCAGGCATTTCAGCAAGTGCAGAGCCACTAGTGCTGTGCTGTCGGCCTTTGCTGGGCTGCTGCAGCTTGCCTGCTCTGCTGCCTCCCTTCCAGAACCTCTGGCATGGCACGGTAAGCTGAACTTTGAAACCTAAGGACTTTTTTTAAGCCAGTAGCATTGAATTTTTAAAGTTATGATCAAGCCTTTCCCATGTGCCTTAGACAAAACAAATAGACCTTCCATTTATAGCTGCTGAAAAATTCCCATCCATAAACATCCCCTGCCTCAGCAGAAGGATTGCACCAGTATTTACACACTGACACTCATTAACCCTAGGAACCACAACAGGCTTCTTACAGTGTCCTCACCATCCTGAGTCTGAAGAAAGCACTTCAGCATGCACTCACTGTGGATCACTGTCCAAAATTAGAGACTTAAGTGCCTACCTATTGTGCTCTTTTTTCATCCTGCATGTTTGTAGCTTGTACACCACATTTACTCTTCTAGTAGGTGGCTGGATGCCAGTGCACAGGTCAGTGCCAGGGGAGTTTCATTGACCACAGGAAACTTTTGGGGAAAAAGGCTCTGTAATTTGCTCAGCAACTTTGTTACCCAAAAGTTTATTTACCTATTTAGGTAACACATTGCAATTAAATTCCCCAGGAAAGAATGTGCAATAAAGAACCACACTGCCATCAGAAGACAATAAACAGAAATATAGAAGTTGCCTCTCAGCTCCTTTAGAATTATTTGATGTTTAAATTCTGCCTGAAAAATGATGTACTTTGGTTCTGACAGGTCCAGCCCTCAAAACCTGACAATTTGTCTTTGTTCAAAGATTCAGTACAAGTCTATATGGTCAGCTGTTTTTTGTGAACAAGAAGGCTTTTCTTGAAAACCTTACCATTGCCTTCTGTCTGAATCCAGGAGCAGGCTTAGGGCTTTAGAATGGGATTTATCAGCAGATGTGACTCAACAAATGGGGAAAAAGAAATCATTGAAGAGTAAGCACTAGTCCATCTTGTAACCGAACCATTCTCTGGTTATTAGGTCTTCATACGTTCATATGGAAACAAGTACTAGTCCTTTGTCATAGTTGGCAGGAAGCAACCACCGGAATTAGCCACTTCATGGAATCCTTCATTGCTATTGAGGGGAAAAAATCATGTAGGAAAGGTTTCCCTATATAACAGAGCATCAAAGACATGTATGGGGAGGTGCAGTAAGAATTAAATTGTAGAATTAAGAAGAATTATAGAAGTAAAATCTGAATGTCCTGCAGACACTGAAAGAACATGATATTACCCTAAAAATTTAACAAATCCAGCCAAATTGACTGAACTCTGAACTCTGTCCTCTCCAAAGGTGTCTGTCTGGCTGCCAGTGTCTGACTCTCAGGGACACCTGTGGCTGGTGAGCAGGTTATGTGTGGCTTCCACGCCAAGCCATGTGACAGATGCAATTGCAGTGGGACGGTGCTGGCCTGGGAGGCAGCCTGAATCCTAGGGGCTAACCTGAATCCTAGGGGCTAACCTGAATCCTAGGGGCTGCCTTCCCATCTTGACACAGCTGGTGCAGTAGATCCTGCTGACCCACTGCTACTATTTGCAAAATACTACTAGATTATCATCTCCAGTTTCTGAAGGTGTGTGGCATGTCTTGTGTACTTTAATCACATAAAGATTTTACTTTGCAGCTCAGAGTTGAGGCAGAAGTGACTGTTCATATTTCTGCAGGGCTGAAGATAAGGGGACTGGGTTTAATTTTTTTTTTAATTTGCCTCACTCAGAATGCATAGTTCTGCTCTGAAAAGTATGATGGCATCTTTCCTTGACAGCTCTGTATAAATGTCTGTCTACTTAATTAATTACCACATTTTTCCTTCCATAGGCTCTGCAGCACAAAGGTGGCCAGACATATCTTTTTCCCACATACTTTACAGAATTGTAATTGTGTGGCATATAACCCATGAGCTCTAACAAATCCTGCTGAGCCCAGATGAAGATATTTTTTCTCACTGTCACTGAATTACTCATCCTTATCATCCTGCCAAACTTGCCAATCTCCAAACAACTAGCTACCTGCTTGTGTGAGATCTCACTGATAACTTTCAGGGTGAGTGCCCTAAAATTACTCAGGTAAGTAGATAGGTAGCAGCCTTTCTGCCGTCAAAAGCAAACAAACTATTTTTCTTTTTTCTTTTTTCATGCCACTGTTTATTTTTTGATGGCAGACAAAAGCAGGAGTGGCCTAACAGGAGAGGGTGCAACACTCTTGCCATACGTAGAATCAACCTACTGGCCTAAACACATAAAAGTGCCACCACAGCACAGTAATATAGAAACACTGCAAGACAGCAATTTCTCTAGGTATCAGTTTTTTAAAAAATTGATCTCCCAAGAGGGTCATCATCACTGGAGAAGTAACAATGGTTTCCAGTTTTTTCTTGAAGATATGCTGCTTATAACTAAAGCCGATGTACAACAGATAGCTTTACGTATTAAACACATTTACATATCTAATATATATATAGGCATGTTATATACACATGCATAAATATATGAAAAATACCAACCTCTAGATAATGAACATAGCCATCTTCTCCCTTTTGTTACAAATTTGCAGACAAGAAATTGTTACCTTATTACGGCCAGGGATCACATATACACATGTACATTTTCATGGTTCTTTATTATAGAGAAAAAAGGAAAAGGTCCTGTGTATTAATATATTTATATACACACACACAAATATATAAAATCAGGGGTTTTTTTTCCTGTTGCACCTGGGAAGCTGACAGGCATACCTCATGGGCACTCTGCTGAATCTTAGCTAGGAAGAAAAATCCCTGATGACACCACAGTCATATTGCACTTACGGCTGCTAATCTGGGCCTCTAACACTACATGAAGAAGTTCCACACCCATATTTTCTGGCACAGTGACTATAAAATGCATTTTAAGTGAATGCTGACAAGAACAGAAATGTCTAAGAATAAAGGTTATTTTAAGAGCTGGCAACAGTCTTATAAGTTGTTTACCTAGAGTCTTTCCTATTAGATGAAGCCAACCAATTTGCAATCCTATTGCAAATTTAAGTGAAGTGGTTATTGTTCTTAAGAAGCATTACCTTTTCTCCCCACACCCAAAACTGGATATGCTATACACAGCACACTTTATAATAAATTTTTCATATTTACTAAGGTGAGGTTGATGTTTTTTGTTTGTTTTTAAATGAACATGGACAGATATTTTTGAAATTATCTTTTACTGCAATAATAAACACAACAGTGTGGTACACAGTAATTAATACAACTCAAATGGAACCAAAACCTCATCAATAATTTCAGCTCTTTGCCAAATCTTTGTCAAATTAAATGTTACAGCAGCAGCCTTATTTATTTTCACTCCGGAAAGACTGTTGAAAAACTACATTTGGCTTCTTAAACACGTAGGTTATTCCAGCTCTCCAGAGCTGGAATCAACGTGGAAAAAATATTTTGGAGACATTTCCCTTATTTTAATTGATTCCATTTGTCTACAGAGAATGGGAAAGGAAGTGAAGGAAAGCACATAACAGAAGTTTTAACTATTGTGTATTTTACTTCTGTAAGCCTGTGTTTTGCAAATGCTGTTTTCTTTGTTTCTTTATCCCATAACATATCCTACAACCACTGCTACATGAAGGTTTGAAAAGGAAATATAAATTTATTGCTACCATTTGTCTGGCTATCACAAAGGTGTGAAGTAAAGTAAGACAGCTAATAGGCGAGAACATATCTGAAAGATGTTTCTCTTAATAATGATAAATTATGTAATTTTGTTAGAACCATATGCACTTCATCTTGAACACCTTCATTTGGCCTATCAGAAGCAGGATGATGTATTTATTTAACACTCTCATTAATTTATTCTGTGGGTCTTTCTGAAGAGATACTCTTCAGTGAAAAGAGCAGAGACTCTTATCTATTACAGCAATGATTTACACCTAAAATACTGTAAGCATACATATTCATATGTATTTTGTATATGGTGATATAAAATAGCTGGGATTAAAAAGAAGGGATTCTTCTTTTTAATCACTTAATATTGCTCAGTTAAGAGAGCCCCTTTTTCTTAAAATCACAAAAATGCTACTGTCCTTAGAGACAACATGGGCATGACAGACATGGCCTTTACTCCAAATAGCTACACTTGAGGGCCCTCATCAGAGAAAACAAAACAGGAGTCTTTCAAGCCCCTTCCAGCCTGGATTGTTCTATTATTCTATGAAAGCCAAGCGGACCAGATTGTGTGGGTCTTCAGTAAAGTCACAGTTTTAATTCCCTCATTTCCTGCAAGCCACTCATCCTGCAGATAAAAAGGAGCGTGGTAAGAAAAATGCCACCTCAAAAAGCATGCAGGGCCAAGAGCAGATGGCTGCAAAGGGAAGAATCAACCCTCAGCTATTGCAAAGGTTACCTACGTCTACAAAGATGTCAGAGAGTGAGCCCCAGGAAAGCAAGCAGTGACTGGTTTTGGGCTTAAACAGCCAGGTGAAGGTTTGATACAACACACATCCAAGGAAGAAGCAGGTCTGCAGATGTAATGCTCTGAGTGTGATCTTTTCATGCCTTCAACATCCTGGCAATTTCCAGACTCCCACCTCTCCTCCTTCCCTATTTGTTACCTGCTAATGTTATTTCAGCATCTTGTTTTTTCTCTCGTATTTGCACAGAAAGCCTTGACCTTCACAGAACAGTTCAAACTCCTCAAAAAGCCAAACACAGAAGAAGCAGGTCTTCTAAAGACTCAATCCCATGTGGGTAAAGGGAAAAAACCTAATATAGCCTGATCTCAATATAGCATGAAGAAGAGAAAAATCACTCAGTTAAGAAGCTGAGTGTGGCAAGGAAAGGAATATAAAACATTAGTACTTGAAAATACAGAGACAAAGACCTGGATAACATTGTGCTGAGTGTGGTATAACAGGTAGTCTAGTAATGCTGAGACATTTGGTATGTAAATACCCCGACCATTCACAGAGGACCCTATGTTTTGCAGCAACTACATAAGCAGAATTCATCAATGCCAATGTGAGTGCCTGCCTTACTTTTGTCAGTAGTATAATACAACAGCCACTGTCACAAAACACACATTCTGCACTAGGTCCATGAAAGTACTGTAATGTTTGTGTATTGCAGATACACTAACTCCACAATACATACAAAAACTAAACTGTCATTATTAAAGGAAAGTATTTTACTCTTCAGTGTTTTCTTGGATCACTACTTCCAAGAGACTTTTGGAATGGAACAGTGAAGAAAATGCAGTTATTATGGATAGGTATAAGCAGATATTAAATATGCTTACTGAGTAGCGTGATCAAGTAATTCTGCAGCCCTAATAAATTTTCATATTGTGAACTACTGCGGTACTAAAATGAGCTGTCACAACATTATGACAACAATCATAATTTAAAGACCACCTTTTACAACATTTGTATTTAAAGTCAGATGCCAGAAATGCAATGTACTGCAAGAATCATCTTCAGTCTTATTTCTCATGTAAACTGGGGAACATGGCTGCTGGGGAGAGCTGCTAAACAGTTACACAAAGACGTATATAGCACATCTGTAGAATAACATCTTTCAGAGAAATTACTTATCTGCCTGTACCTCCCTGCCTTTCCTTTTTTTTTCTTTTTAAACAATGCTAATCACCTTCTACATTTATTCTCTCTTCCAGTTCCTGAAAATACCTGATTTGGTCCCAAACCACTCAAACTCAGAGGAAGTTCCAGAGCAGCAAATGGTACATGGATTTTTCTGTTTTTAACTGACATTTGCTGGTCTAAATGATGATTGTTCAAAGGCTTGAAAAGCTTTGTCTTCACCACATTTTAAAGTGAACAGTACATAAAGTAAGTTCCTTGGGAAATGCTGAACTTCAGGAGCTAAGACATTTTAAGACAGCAGGTACCAAGATAGCAAGGACTGAAAAGCAGGACTGGCAGGATGTAGTTCTGGGAAGATGCATACAAGCAACATGCCAGAGAGTATGTTGGAGCTTCCACAGATCAAAAGCAGCCCAGAAGTGAGCAAGTCCTGAGTGGTGGGAACAGCCAAAGCTCCTGATTCTTCAGTGAAGAAAACGCTGTGGACACGGCAATGCTGATGCCTCCAGAAAATGCATTTGGTTTGGCAGCATGGAAAATGTTGGTCACCCCTGCTGCTGAAGCCAGCAGCTGTTCTGATCCTAGCTGGGCCTGTGCTCACGTCCATTCAGAGTTCATCCCTGTCGTACCCTACACAGCACAGTTGTCATCTGTGCACATTTGCTACACTTCCACTTAAATTTTTCTGAACAAGAAGTTTTCTCAGTATCTGCAGTACCAAAGTGTGAAGCTGCAAGAACACCTGCAGTAATAATTCTATGAGACAAATGGATAACAAGCACACAACATGTATTATGCTAGAGGACTCTCCTGTGGGAGCTACCTCTCTCTGCAGCATCCTGCCCAATATTTTATAGAAAGTATATATAGGTAGGCAGAAGTACAGAGATGTATAATTACTCTCGCAGCTCAGATCTTCGATTACTCACTTAAACAAAACAATTATCAGCAGCTAGCAGGAAAACTGCATCAATTAAGACAGGTTAGAACAATCACCTATTAGAGAAACAAACATCGAATATTCTTCCTTTCAAGTGTAACACACCAAATGTGTACATTTGGTAAGGGAATATCATATTAACTAAATAAACTTGGATTTGTTTTCTTTATTTATTCTGATCTTATCCAAACCACCAAACATAAAAGGGAAAAGTTCAGGTGACTCAGAACTGTAATATTGTTTAACCTAGCAATTTAAATTTTCTGTTTGTTAATGTCCTTTGAGCCAGATGAATGTTTTAAAAAAATTCCTTTTAATCTGCTACTGAAGCTATGTTTGGGGACGTGAAAGACATATTGACCTGCTAAATTTTGGATTTGAATGGATGTTAGCCAGAGTTTAATTATTTGGTGGTGATGTGTCTTCTTCAAGACTCCAAACTATACTTACCAAATTCTTGGTACTGGTTGCAGGATGGCACCAGGTACATTGCATTTTGTAAAACTGACAGGTGCTTTATTAGCATTTTAAAGTAAAAATGCCTTTTGTGTTTTAGGGGGAAAAAAAAAAGTCAATTCTGTAACACAGACAATTTTCCAAGACATAAAAGACGGAGAAAATTAACTTTCCCCTGTCCTCCAAGAAGGCTATAACCAAGGATTAAACTTAATTTTATATGAGGAATAATTTACTTTAAGGTCCCAATATGTCTCTTCCTCTGCACTGATGTTACCTTAGATACACCTAGATGTGATTACAGGCTGGGCTTTTCTCTGTGCCCATTCAAATTACAAAATTAAATTTGAAAGAGAAGAAATAACAGATTGAATTTATCTTTAGAAAACATAGCTGTATTTACAAAGATAAATTCTGTATTGGATGTTTTTGATTCAATCTGCATCTTTGCCCAAAAAGGAGCACACCATTGAGGCAAATACTTACACGCTTACACGTCAAGTCCCTACTGCAGTGTTTAGGAGATCTCTAAGTATATCAGGACAGAAATAAATTTTTATTTTTCTGCATTAAAAAGACTTCATTTTTTTGGCAAAATTTTTACAGATTACTAAACTACAGTCATCTGTTCCTGACAAAATCATAAATGTAATTTCCTTGTTTATCTTGCTTTCTGTGATGGAGGATATCCAAAGATTTATTTTTTCATGCTCAGCCATCATTCTTGGTTTACTATCTCCAAACCTCCAAGTTCCAAAGAGCGTTTTTCTCTTCCTTCCCTCTTTTGGAGGAGTTCCAGTGAAAGCCACAAAAAACCCTCATTGCCTGGACTGCCCACACTCTTAAAAAACCTGAGTAGCAGGGCAATGAGAAGAAAGAACATTATGTTTTAGGACTGAGGATAGATTTGTTGAATTTCAGTCAATGTTTGGGCCTGTGAGTTCTCACTTGCTATCACCTTGAAATAATTTTTCAGGTCCAGCTCAGTTTCCAAACCAACACCCCAGTCAAAAACCATGACTTTGATCTCCTTCATCAAGCAACCTCTGCGGAGCCATAACCGCAAACACAGTGAACCACTCTGTTCCTCTTGAAGTTACTCCAGGTGATGGTGGGCAGGCTTCTGACTTCCTACAGCCTCTTCCCTGGGGCAGGAATTGCTCCCCTTGCCTCTCAGTGCCAAGGCAAACATCCCCTGCAGCACCACACCACGCCAAAGCCAAGCCCTCGTGCTCCAACCTGCCCAGGTTGAGGCGGGTGTCCTGCCATCACACTGCTCTTCAGGGGGACAGCTCACACTCGGCCAGTTCCACACACAAATGGGTTAACTTCCCATTAACTTCCCAGCGCTCCTCCACCCAGCCCTTTGTACAAACAGAAGGAAAAATTAACGAGGGAGAAAACAATTATTTGCAAACCCTGCAGCTTTTGAGCAGGAGATATCCGTGTTTGTGTGGATATAGGATATAGCTTATATTAACTTGTTTAATTGGACTAAACTAAAGCAGCATTTTTTCTTTTTTTTGGCAAAGATAAATTACTGGATTTAGCACAGCTGGTAAGAGCTAATTCTGTACAAAGAGTTCTTCAGTAGTGTGGGTGGCAAAACACTTTCAGCAACTGGCCTAATTAGTTCTTCCTTCTTTGCTATAGCACAGGACAGTTCAAAAAAGAAAAAAAAAATAAAAAAGATTGCAGTGGAAGATGTGGTATAAAATCATCCTGTTTGCTCTTCTGGTTCTGCCAGTCCTCCCTTATTTAATGTCACACTAAGCAGAGGCTTGCCCTAGTATTTTGCAGCACAGATAATAATTAGGAGTGGGAGGTTAGCACTTATTCCAAACACAGGCAGGGAGCAACGTCTGTTCCTCTGCACACGTCAGAGAAGAGCATTCCTCACCCAAAACACCCCGGCCAAACCCAAGCAGCAGAGTGATGGATGCACCACTGAGGGCTTTCCCCTCGGCAGAGCTCCCATTCTGGGCGGCTTGTTTAGCACAGACTGGGAAGCCCGAGCTGCCAACGAGCCGCACTCCCCAGCGCACCCTCTCTGACACGGATCATTTACGTGACAAAAGACAGCGCGGGTGCCAAGTGGGATCATTTCAGCTCCACTGCTCCCGAGGTACAGCCCACCAGCAGCAGGGAAACAACCCACTGCCCCAAACAAGCTCTGACTAGAGCACAGTGACACCTTCGCTGCCATGCGAGCTGGCCAAACGCACTCGGGCTCTTGCACCAGCGCACGCACTGATGTGCAGACGCTCTGCAGCTGTCAGCAAGATACAGCTCCTACCAGATAAAAACTGGGCTTGGCAAGATCCACTTGACCTTCTGAATGTCAGTGAGATAAAGGGTAAAAGGCCAGGAAGGGCACAGATGTTTGAATTTACCTTCATTATAGGCCATCTAGGAAACGGATGGAATTTTTTTTCTAGCTCTGTTGTTTTGAATAATGATTCTGGAGCTGTGCTTGAGTGAGTTACAAATCTATTTAAAAAACAATTTAAATTGTTACAAGCCATTACCAATGTGTCTTTTTCTCCTAACTAGACTGAATAAAGGCAGGATTATGAAAAACTTCTGTTAGGAAAAGACTGAATGTGAAGGAGAAAAACAAATTAAAAGTGAAGAGTATTTTATGAAGACAAACAGAATGACCAACTAATAAGGAAACTCTCCAGACAGCTTAAAGAAAAACCCAGCAATGAAACTAGAAAATAACAGTGTTTACCTGTACCTACAGTTCCTGTCCTTTTTTTTTTTTCTTTTTTTTCAAAATGATTTTTATATTTGCCCATTTGTTTCTGTTGGCAGCAAATAGAAGACAGAGGGGTACTCCTATAGATAATATTAGTCAGCCTGATGAAAAACAAGAATTAATAAAACTTCTTAGAATTGCCCACTGCTCATTTACAGTTTGAACAGTCTGATACTGAGAATGATACACACTACACACTTCTCCACAACAGTTTTAGAAAGTCTATGGAGTTTTTGGTTGATGGAAGGTTGTTGAATCTTGGAAAGACTAAACACATATTGGGGGGAAGGCAGAGACAGGAGGCAGTTATGTGGAATAGACTGAATCTAGGAATTTGTCAGTGAGGAATCTTGTCTGAAGTAATTTCTAATACAGCACCTTCCTCTTTCTGTGGCTTGACACCTTAAGTATTACTTAATTTTCTGTCCATTTTTCTGTATATAAACATTGGAAGAAGAAGGAAAACTGACTGTAAACAGAAAACAGTGAAGTTACTACACAAAAGCTATTATGTAAAGTGGAGATCTGTCCTTAATCTTTCAATATTAATCATCCCAGAGTTTTAACAAAAGGAGAGCAAGACTAACTGGTAAGAGATGCAAAATGATTCTCTAATGTATATAATGTATGATGTCCTTTAACAAACATATGCATCTGAAAATTATTTTGCTCATTCTATTTCAGCTTGTTTATTTTACTATTCAAAAATACTGTGTAAAAACCTTACATATAAGCCTGTGTACAAAAGAAACTCTACTCTGGGAAAAACCACAGAAAAGTGAGCCAGTAGATGGCATTGTGGTACTTCAAAAGACATTCCAGAAAATTCCACCTAAAAAACATGCAAGCCTAAATGCTGTGTTTAACCACTTACTGCTTAACCAATGCAGTATTTCACTCCCGCTCAGTGCTCCACATGCACAACTGAATAAACAAAACTGCATGATGTAATTCCACTGTCACACTAGCTCTGAAACAAATCTTGTCTGCTCTGGTTCCCAAATCCAATTAGCTCCATATGCTAGATTTACAATCCCAGTCTTGAAACGATGATTCTTATTTAATGATTAATATCCCACAAACCATGGTCATCATAGATATAACAAAATAGATGTGATGAGTGGAAAAATATTTACTAAAATGGAACCATATACAAGATCTTACAATCAATGCAGATAATACTACTTCCCGCCATACAGAACTTCTGTGGATTAGATACCCCTTGAAAGTAAATTTCTTAATTATTTTCTGAATATTCCATATACTTTGGTTCAATTAAGCTGCTGATACGCCCTCACAGCTAGCGATGAGAAGACTGTAGCAAACCATCAGTTCCTAGTCCAACACAGCAGTTCTCTATTGCTCAAACCACACAAATTTGAAATAATTTTGCAGAACTCAACATACAGAAGACCTTGTGGGTTTAAGAATTATATTCCATACACAGACAAACTTATTTAAACTGAAACCAGACTTGCAATTATCAGTACTTTATCTGCAAACTACTTTATAGATAAACCTGCTTTACCTTGATCATCTCTGAACAGGGAGTTGTAGCAGAGATTTCTGGATGTCTCTTTCAGTCCCAGGTATTCTGTGAGTATTATATATCAATGCCCCTCATGACATTAGTCTTTATGACAATATCTAGTTTTACTATGGTATTAATTTTCTCAGGAAGTTCTAAAAATCCTCATCTCAGAAGGAAAAACTTTCAGGATCATGTAAATCAATCTGACTACCTTAAGGATTCTAATTAAATTCAACAGCATACTCTAAGCATCCAGTTGTATATAGTCTTTTTATTTCACACCACTTCTAGAGTAAACTAAAGCAGTTTAGTTTTCCTAATGGAAAAAATTCAACATCAGGTCTCCACTGCCTGATAGCATAATACTTGGATTAAGAAACAAAGGAGCAACTAAACTTCATCCACAAATTAATAGATCAAATATTTTTGCAAATTTAATAGCTACAAAAACATCATCCTCACTTGAACAGTCCTGGGGCTTGTAAGTGAAAATTCCCTTTTCCGATTATAAATAGGTTTTAAAAACACAGAATGATACAAGAAAAATGTTGCTTTCATCCCCTAAGAAGTTACAAGCATTACTGTGAATGTTTAGGTATTAAAAATGGATGTCTCCTTTTTGGAACAGAGGTGGTCAGGTTGGGGTGTAGCACCCAGCAGAAGAGGGAAAAGAAATAGTTCCTTCCTCTTATCATCAGTTCTTTCAATGTGATCCCATCCTTAGAGGTAGGTGACAAGGGTCACAAACCCAAAAGCATTTCAAAGAGAATAGAATGGTGTAAGGGGGGGGCGAACATAAGCACTGATAACTGGATCTGTTTAAGGATTCACCTTTTCCAGTATTTTGTGGTCACTGTAGTCCACAAGCAGTTCTTCAGGGAAAGGGAGCATGAATATGACACACATGCATACATCTTTCTGCTGAAATGCCTCCTCTGCCTCCAGTGACAACAACACTTCGGCAACTTCATGGCCATGTGACTGTAACACCATTTCAACAGACGTGATTAATTTGTCTAATCCCATTTGAACTCATCCAACTGCTGGCCTCTCCAGCATGCTGAGGCATGTGGCAATGAGTTCTACCACGTAAATGTAGAACTCTTCTTTTGAACTCTCAAGCTTTGGGGTTGACCATTTTGCTTTGACCTTGTAAAACATTCAGAAGAGTAAAGAAATTGTCACTCTGCTTCTATTTTCCTCAGAAATGTTTTTCTTCTGTGGGAGTTTTCAAGTGGTATATTCCTCATACCCAGGTACCAGGAAGGAGGTACCTGAACCAGCTAACATCCATGTGGTCAGGAGCAGATGAAACAGGACAATAGCAGACACAATTTCTGAACAGGCTGGAAGTGCACCATGACACCCTGCAATACATTTGACAGTAGAAGTAGAAAAAGGTGACCTGACTGACTGCTCTTACTGCTGTTAAAGCAGAGTCATTCAGAGTGCCCAGCTGTGTCCACTGACCACACTTGGGGTCACAAAGCCCATTGTATGGGAGTGGATCCTTGGAGTAAATACAGTGTGACCTTGTGTGGTGACCTCCAGAGTGTGGTGGCTCACAGGCAAAGAAAAGCATCCTTCACCATCTTATTTATGGTGTGTGTTTGGTCTTGTGTCCTGTAAGGCTTGGTGGTGGGGACTTGTGGTGGTGTTTTTTCTCTTTTCACGAAAGGGACGGGACTGCTTTATGTTACATGAGCTTTATTGCAGCATCAGCCTCATTACATGATTGAGACAATAGGAAGATGGCAAAGCTCACATACAGCCAGCAGCAGCCAAAGATTTCTTTGCTACAGAGCATCTTAAAAACATTTTAGCCAACAGCATATTGCTAAAGCTTACAGTTGTTTTAACCAATTACTAAAAGTACACATACACGTGCTTCACACAATGCTTGCTTGCCTTCTTTCTATTAACAATACACAATACTCCATTATTAAGCTTAAAACCTTCTACTATCTTGCTAAGCATATTTTCCTGCAGTCTTAAGGTCTATCTTAGCCAAGCCCAAGACTCAAGCTATTGTTTTACGTCCTTGCTTGCTGTACCACTGCAACTTTTTCTACTTTCAAACTTTGCAGCTGCAGCTAGCTCTAAGTTTCTTTTCTCTTTCTGTTCCTAAGGCCTGCTTTCCCAGCTTTCTAAAAATCTTCTTACCTTTACTAATTCCCACAGGGACTGACACAGAACCAGCAAGAAGATGATATGGGGTCATCCCATAGTTTTGCCTTCTGGGAAACCTACCTTCAGCTTAAAATTGTTACAGGTCTCTCTTACCTGCACTGAACTGTGATTTGCAAGGGACATCACTTACATGTTAGAGTGAAAAACAATTTGGTAATTTCTTGTGTTCATCAGCTACCCTCTGCTATCTTGATAATCCTTGATGAGGAAAGCAGTCTGACCAAGGACAGACACTTTTGGTGGAAAGATTTCCTTGTAGCTGAATCCACAGAATCCGATTCCTTTCCAAACCCATCCAAGTGTTTGAACATTTTGTCCTTTGACATACTCATAAATATTGGTTCTTCTCAGGCAGCCAGCACTTCAACAGAATCAGATCTCGAGCATATATGCAAAAGGATTCATACTGTCATCACACCAGGTGCTATTTTCTCAACCCATTCAGTGGCTCCCGATGCTGTGCTCAGCCGCATCTAAACAAATCACGCTGTATCTAGTATCTGTTTGTTTTAGAGAATGGCAAATACAGCTAATCCCAAAACCAAGAAATTTTTTGAAGATGACTATTGTTTCAGAAGTCCATCTTATAAACAAGTAGTACAAATTTTGAAACTTTAAAATGGGCTTGGTGCTGATTCACCAGAGCAGAGGCCACTGTTTAACCCAGCAGGAGTCAATGGCAACTTTCTCAGATACTAAAGAAATGGTGACAACTGTGGTAGTGTCACAGGCTTCCACTGCTCTTCCAGACCAAAATTATAGTCAGAAAAAAAAAACCTCAACCAAGCCTGCTCTTACTTGCATAAGGAAGATTTGTGCTAGACCTCCCACTAACAGTTTCTGAAGTGTTCCACCGCTTGTAGGACTGGTAACTATTTGTGAAAGAGCAACTTTCTAAACCATCCACACACACACAGCCACGGAGCATCTGGACCAGGCAGGGAGCTCAGGCTTACCATTCCCTCAGGCTGGAGGCATCCCAATTACAACATCTGTCCAGAAGGAGAAACAGATGGCCAACTTCTCCAGACTTTTATGCCTGCCTGACCTGATGTCCTTTACACCAGTCACTTGGGCAGATAAATAATAATAAATAAAATTAATAAGGCTAATTAAACCCCCTGGGTAAATTAAAGAGTTAATTATGTGACAGTACTTCTCAGTCCTAAATATTGGGCTAAATCACTGGGGCTCTCTATGCACTCACTAAAAAAAGCAGTCTGACAGAAAAAGTATTATCCTCAAGATACTACATTTGCTAATTTGCTGTACAATTGCAGGGTTAATTGACAACGTCTTGCCATTTCTGAAAGCAGTTTGACAGACTTTTCCAGGCACTCCACCACTGCCTACAGCAAAGCTATGTGAGGAACAACAATATCTACTGCTCACAAGTAAAAGTGCTCTCAGCAAGAATTCTGTTTCTTAAAAAAAAAAATTAAAACATCTTACTAACTGGTGCTTAGGTTTTTCTGTACAAATCAGCATTTACAGACTAGTATTCCTCACTTTGTTTCAAGCTCACAATCCAATCAATAATTACATTAAAATACAGCAGCAAGGAAAAAATTCAAACTAGAGCTAGCTAATTAGGAATTTCTTTAAGCTGCAAGCATGCAAATAAAATTGAACTAGTAAATTAAAATTTTTAATCTTGATTTTTGAGGGTTCTTCCCTCCATAAACTCAGTCTTTAACTGCACTGTTAGTTACAGAGAAATTCTTCTAAATGACATTGAAACCATTTTTCTAAACCTATTAGGATTTTATGGTTATATTGTCTGCATTTGTGCTGGTAGTAACTTCTGAAGCTGCCACCTCACTTTTACAGCAGAGTAAAGACAATATGTTCTCACAAGTTCCTACAGATACCTGGCAATCACCTATGAAAGAACACCCAATTAATGGCTTCTCTGGAAGAAAGGCTAGAGCTTGAGTGCAAGTCTTTCTGTTTACTCACTGGAGAATCCATGCAGGAGAGGGGAGTTGTAAATGTTTCAGCTACAAGGTAAGCTTACACGAGATCTTTTGAGTGATGAGGTGACCGCAATCATCAAGCCATGGGGCCCAGCAATGTGGAAAAGGCTATTTCCTAAATTCACACGTCCACAAACTGCTACTTTAAAGTTCAGGCAGGACAGACCAGCAAGCTACCATGAAATAAGGGAAGGGATATTCAGAGTCGCTGCCAACTCCCTGGTGTTCCTTGCCCTTGCATTGGCTACAGACTTCAACACCCACTGTTCTTTACTGGCCCTCACTTCCAGTCCCAGTTAAAACTACCTTTTAATGAACGCAGGGCAGAACTTACTCAACGTGATGGCTGCTAACTGAGGTCACTTCTTCCCTGCAAAGTCACACTGTAGTCCCAGAGGGTGACAAATACCTGCCCATCTCTCTCTAGATACAAACCCTCTAGCACCCACCACAGGAGCTTGTCTCTTACTGTGTTACTTTGTCCCGGTTGATGTTAAGGGACACAAATTCAATTTCTTTCAGTCATAGAGGGAAATGCTGAATTGTTAAAGGATTTTGTAAGAGACGGACTAAAACTTGCCCTAATTACTGCAGCCTGCTTGAATCAATATGCAAGTCTTACAAAGCTTCCCATGCAAACTGAAGAAGTTAATATTAGAAATAAGAATGATAAATGCTGTGCTTTCATCAAAAAAAGCTTCTCCTTTGAACTTCTAATTAGGCAATAAAAATGTATTAAGCATTTTAGGGAGAAACTTTCTCAGAAAATACAGTGATAACACATTTATCATTTTCTGTGGCTCACATGGTATTTGACATAATTTCTCCTTAGGACTCTCCTTCCCTCCAGCCAGCTAAACTCTCACGCCTTAATTCCACAGTGATTCCAAGTTTCCTTTAATTAGGAAGGTTATGGAGAACCACAGAATAACTCCTTGTGTTGTGATCTAGTTGAAAAAGCACAGAGAAAAACAGTCTGAGGAGATACAATGTGAGGCTTGGCTCTTGTCAGGTTGAGTTTTCTAGTTTATGTTTTCATACCTTAAAAGTATATGAATATATTTTCAGAATGTATTTTCAGTCTTCTTCCTACTGCGCTTTCCTTCAAAAAAGAGGTGCAGCCCCTGCACATGATACAGCCATGAAGTAACCCTGCCAAAGAGTTATTGCTCTTGCAGAAAGGATCTTGAGGAGCTCGCTCATGCAAGAATCTGACCCAGGAGGGAAGCAGAGTAAGGTCACTCTGAATTAGACTGCAGACTTGAGTTTTTTGAGAATGTGCTTGTAAGGTGAAAGTCAGTCAAATGCCACAGAATAAAACAATGGTGTTCAACAACATCCAGTGTCCCTTTGGCAGCCACTACTTCCATGGTAAGGGAACTGGGGGGAGGGAAGCTATTTCCTGATGTGGCAGCAAATCACCACTTACTGGTCTGTTCAGTAACACCCCTGAGAAGACCAGATGCAAACATGAGTAAGGCCACAGCTAATGCAAACAAATAAACCAAAAGCAAAACCAACATTAGCCAATGTCAGACAAGAAAAAAAACATCACAGGGAGGGTTAAAAGGTACTGGCAAAAACTGGCAATAATTAGAAATGATCCATTATGTTCATAAGAGGTGTGAGCATAGCTTTCCACCTATTTCCAGACACTGTAAGACTATTTGAAGGCAGACACCAATTACTTTTAAGTTAAATGATGGGAAAGAAAATGCTACATATGAGTGCCCAGAATTTTAACACATTGCTTTTATATCCAAAAAGGACCACCACCACACTATTAAATGCTGAGAACATCAATTTTTACTGAACGTGTTTTGCTTCTACTTTAAAATGTAAGAAAGAAAGAAGTGCCTGGCATAGAGAATTGGTCTCCTTTTGCCAATAATGCTAGTCAATATTAGCATGTAAGTTTTTAATGATTCACTACACTGTTTGATTATCCACTCCCCAAACCCACCTTAATTAGCGGAAATATTGATTTTACAATGTTTAATTCCTACAGGCTTAAGAAATATGAGCTGATAAATCTAGTACTGAATAACAAAAAAATTAACTGATACAGTAATAAAATTGTAACAAGGGGAAAATGCCCTCCTGGACCTAAATTGAGTTACAGTAGATTACATTTAAAAATTTTAGTTTGAATCCTGCTGAAGCAATCATTTATGGAATGCTGCCTTGCCAAGCAAGTCACCAAGAGCTCCTTGAAAGGATGTGATTGTACTGTTGTCACAACGTACTGTCTGGTGCAAAATATTCTCCCCAAAGTGTAATAGAGTCATAGCAAAAAGCAAATGGTGCCAAAGGTCTAGCTCACAAGTTTTTCCTATCAAGGAGAAAAACAACCCAGTCCAAATTTAGGGGTTTTTTTAATAGAATGGCAGAATGTTAGTGCTTTTTCATTCAGCATACAAAAAAATGTTTCCAGACTTCTATCTCATAAAAATGAAAATTCTCCTTTTCTTTTATAAGAATAGGAAATTCTGAGCATCTTTTCTGTCTTATGAACCACAGTACAGCTACAGTCAATGGACATATGTCTAACATTAACAGATACATTCTTAAGTCTGAAGGGACAAGTGTGGTATGTCAACATTATTGTCTGTTTTAAAGCAGACATAACATTGCCACTAATTCCTGAGATCAAGCTGTAACTATTTAAGCTATAGAGCCTTCACTTCTTTTAAAATTCTGTATTTGCACAAGCATTTTTGAAATAAAATGTTACCAGCCTTCTATAATAACAGACTAAGCATTCTCATTAAGTGCCCAAAATGATCCCTTAGAGGAAGACACTTTTCCCTGCTTAAGTTAGAGTAAAAAGAGGACACACATTCAATACTATCCCTTTTCCTCATTTCTATAAAGGACCAACCTACATTGCCAGCACTCATGGAAAAGGAAGGAGCAAACAGTTTTATGTAAAAACCCACATTTTAATCCATTCTTCCTTGAGAGCAAATGTATCTTTTGGAAAAGGTAAAAAAGCATGTCTTAGCTGTAAGTAAGTCCTTATGTAAAGAACAAAAGCAAATAACTAAATCCTGGCTAATATTTGACAGTTGCTGCCTTATGGAAACACTGAGGTCTGCAAGGATGGTAGCAGAATGATTAAATGGTAAACCACTATGTCAGCTGCTGAAGAGATTAAAAACCAACAGCCTGTGTAACAGTAACAACAAAAAAGATCAACAGGACAACAGCATGTGGTGGCATCAGCATTACTAGAAACATGTGTGTAAAAGAGGCTTCAGTTACTATTTCAGCATCAAAGCCAGCACCTTTAATTCTCAAGTGACCCAAGATGTGGAAGGCAGTGAGACCTACTGAGATGCAGCCCTTTTGACAAATCACGCTTATCTAAACATCAACTTGGAAACTCTTTTTTTCCCCCTCTTTTCCTTTCAGAGAGATTTCTGGAACTGCTGGTGTTAGTGGATGGTTCTGAATGTTCTGAGGGTTGCCAGAGCACAACCCCTCCCTGCTGCTGGACAGGAGCAGCCCTGGGGCCTGGGCACTTGCTGGGAGGGAGCCGTGCAGAGCCGCTCCACACCTGCTGCTCTGCAAATAAGGGTTATCAGGCGGTGCTGCGGGGGCACTGACACGTCCATAAGGCTTGCTATGAGTCATCCACACAGTGCAACACAGCCAGGGCTCTGAAACGCTACCTCAGGCAGAGTGAACACTGACACATTTCCTTCCCACTTGCAAGAACCAAGACTCTGGGCCGTGACTCCTTTCCTTCTCCAGAAAAACACATCCCAAGTACAGGCAAAAACAAATAGTGAGGCAAGCTATGGAAAGAATTAAAACCCTCTCATGGTATATATGCAAGAGATGGCCAAAGGAAGTTTTCCTGTGGCTGCCCAGAACAGCCACAGGACAACTGTTCTTAGTTCAATGCAAAAGGTAAACTGGGGGCACTGCCAATGCAAGCGCAATCCTAAAAAACATTTAATGAAGAGATGTATGGACTGCCAGCATCAGTAATGAGCTGACACATGGTGCCTCTCCCTAGTTGTTAACAACAGACTAACTGAGAGAAAGGCAGCCAGAGGGCAGCCAGTTTTGGGAGTTTCTGGGTGATGGCTCTAGGCTAGACCAAGTACACAACTCCAGTCGCCCCCAGCTTCCAACAGTATAGAAGTTTTCCTTCTGTTTTAGCTTTGGGTGTGTTTTTGTTTTCCTTCCATTGATTTTATTGAGAAGATTACTGATGAAAACCAGATCTATCAGAACTTGCTTCTGTATATAAATGGCACCTTCGAAGGTCATCTAGGACCTGGAAAATGAGTCCTTAAGGTTCCTAACACAACTCATAAATGCAGCATGCTCTTTGTGCTGACCTTTAGCCCTTTACCAGAAAAAAGTATGTTCCTTAATTAGTAGAATTTACTGAGAATTTAATGCACAGGACAGGCAGATGCATGGACTTAATAAGGCAAAGAATGCAAAGAGAAATAAAATATTATCTACTTAAAAATAATTAGGTAAATAGATTCCTATAGAAAAGGCAGTTCCCAGGTCATAATCCATACCATTGCAACAACTGAAATAGAACGGGTACTGATTTATGCTTGTTCTGACAGCTCCCAATTCTGACTTTTTTTAGTGTTTTGCACTAAACATTTCATAGTGTTTTCAGCACTGCAAACTTCTTTCTTAAATCAGTAATTTGGAAAACATACATTCAATTCTGTGACACCACATTTCATCATAGTAGTTCAAAACATTTTTCTGGGGGGATCGGTTAATTTCACAAGTCTGCTGCGAAGCAGGGCAACGAGACCAACTTTTTTAACCTCTATCTGGTGGAACTTTCTGGTAGAGAATTTGAGCATTTGCATGTAAACAAAACATGATTTTTCAGCTGTTAGACCCACCTGGAATTGAGAAGAATGTTGTCAGCACTCACAAGTTAATTTCGTTCCTGCCAATAAGATCCATGTTGTTGTATCTGAGTCAGGATACGCAAAGTAAACAGATACATTTTTGGGAAGTGAATCAGAGGACCAAGCAGTGCATGAATGAAGCTGAAATGTTACTATTTCGTCTAAAATATTCTTCACCAATTATAACTTTTGTCCTTATTTTTTTTCTGTGGATATAAGTTCCCAATCCAAAAAGAACAAGGTTGATAATTGATTTACGACTGAACAACTGAAGACTTCTCAAAGTCTGAAAACTTCCAGTAGCTGTAGAAGATGAGTTTGTGGATGAATAATGCCAGAGGCTGTGCATGTATGAGGGAGCTATACACTTCACCAATTTCCCCAAATTGACGAAGCTCTTAAGGATGACATATTGCAGAAAGGAAATATGGAAATTACTGCATTTTTTACTAGAAATCTATTGCCTCTCCAAGCAGGCATTGTTCCAGATGGTAATTATTCCATGTGAGCAGGTAGATATCTAATGACTAGATTTTCTTGCAAGCTTAAGATCTTAAACATGAGACTGATGGTTCAAAAACACAACTACAAACCAAGTGGAACTACTGCCATCCTTTGTTATTAAAAAAAAAAAAAATCAATTTCTCTCAGTTGTAATGTATTGATACAGCCTTACAGCAGTTTCTTAGGTTATGTGAGACAAAAAAGTGAATACATTTTTACAGTGTTACTTTTCCCCCAGTCTTTGATACATGGATCCATGTCAGGAATGTAACCAACAGGAGGTAGAAGAAACTGCTGCCTTGGCTAGTTCTTGTTCTTTTGCAGTGAGTGCCAATTCACCGCATGGCTCAAGTAGCTCAAATGGATTCCCTGTTGTTATTCTTTGTGTGTCATGAAAAATATGCTGGAGGACAAGGATGTCTGAAGTGTTCTATTGCTCCTGGTCTACAGATTCACTTTATGCTTTGCTGGAATCCAGCATGAATTCAAATTACAATAAAGTGGACATAAGTTACTCATTCGTAATATTTAAAACTGACAAATTCAAACATTCATTAAAGGTGTGGAAATTAACAAAAACACAAGTATACAAGTATCTCTGTGGAGGTAGGTTACATCAAAGATACCTCACCTTTTCCTTTACTTACGAGGCAGGTTTCCAGCCTTTGTCCATGTTCTCCCTTCCTGACAAACTACTTTAATTTTCACAGCTGGCTCATGACTGGGAACACATCCACTCACTCCACCCCTGCGCAACGAACGGTACCCAATCTCTCTGTCTTCAGCAAAGCATAACTTAATATATTTAACTCGTAACTTCTATATTGTGTGTCAAATGCATGATAAATGTTGGTGCCCTGAAACCTAGGAGCATTTTATTATGCAAAACAGAACCAAATTCACCCAGCAAAATACTAGTGTCTCATGCCAAATACATTAAGAATAATGACATACTGATAAATACACTCATCTTTTCACCTTTGTAAAGGAAATGCAGGGGTTCTGACTCCAGGAGGTCCCCTCACCTCACAGGCTTTCAATGGTCATGAGACTGTGACAGCAGGGAGTGCAAATACTTGTACAGGCTCTTTTCTCCCCATGTTAATTAAGACACAAAGTAGAATCACCAATCTATTTCTTGCATATGTTCATTAACTAAGTAACTTAAACTAGGTTACATTTAATAGATGACTTTTAACATATAGTTGAAATTCCCTAAGTTGTTTTCCTGCTGTGTTTTCTGAAACAGCATAAAGTGGCCTTGAAATAAATAAAAAAATCCCACCAACACAACAAAGCAATAAAATACAGAGATATGCAGCATATCTGCTAAGAGAATTCCATATGGAAGAAAGATCAAAAACAACTAAATAATTTTATTTTATTTTGGAAAAATAAAATTCACAAGTTAGAGCAGAAGTTGGGCAGTTTTAAATTGACACTTTCTGCAGCAGAAATATTGCCTAAGCTCTTTTAGAACTTGCTTGCATGCCAGAGCAAATATTTTCATTTCACTGACCTTGCTAAGCAACTCCCCAACATTAAATGTATGGTACAACTCTACAGTAGTAACAAGCCTGGAATATTTATTAAAAATATTTGCAATCCGTGAAAACAAACTCTTAATTCCACACTTATTCAAACCATGAAGTCCATTCTGTGTATTAAATAGCACAACAGGATCTGATCTAAAACAGGTTTTCATGTAGGAGAAGAGGAGGTGGTGGTGAGTGGGTGCTCTTCTCTACATTATTACTAAGATTTGACCCTTTGAGCCATCACTGACTAAAATTAGCACACTTGATTTCCAGCTTTTTGGATGCACGCTGTACTATGTTCCACTGCTCTACAGTAGACTTAGCAACAGGATTTACAAGCATTATAAAGTATTTTCTTATGAGAAAAAAAGGGCATATTAGGACATAAGTTGTAATTCTGTCTGTACTTTTCTCTCTGATATACCTAACATCATGCAGGCCTAAATGACTACATCTTTCCATGTGCACCATCAAAAATCAGGAGAAATGTCTACCTACCACTGTAGCCTCTAAATGATAGAAATGCTGGTGTGCTAGTGTGGAAGAGGATTTGTTGTTGTGGTCTTATGTAGGACAGCTTATATAATAATACCATTACATTCCTAGGTCTCGCTACTTTGGAATACCTAGTCAACAACAAAAACAACAAAATGTCCTTGCATAAGTCATGATTCTTTCAGATCCATAAAGACCACATGCTCTTCTCTGTTTCTCTGGCTGACCCTCTTCGGTTAAATAAAAGGAACCAGGAACTTTTTTTATGACTGAATCAAAAATAATTACCCAGTTTCGCAAGACAGATGAACGTAATGCTAAATAGTATTTATTTAATAATAATTTTTAAATACCTTTCTGAAATGAACTGCATTTATAATGACTGCTGTTGCTTTAGTTTTTTGGTAGTGAATTTCACCCTTTCTAGAGAGGTATGTAGAGGAAATAGGAAGATTTCTACCATGTACAAATCTAGAAGCAAGATTTATTAAGCATGACAATGGAAGACAGAATAAAGCATGTCCTTTTGGATGCCAATGTGTACAATTTTTGATGCTCAGCCTTTCTTTCATACACAACATTAATAGCAAAATGGCTATTACTCTCTTCATGCTTAAAGCCTGGTTCTCACAAACACAAAGTTTGTTTATGTGGATTGTTATTTACTGAGCTTTGATCCACATTCTCAGTGGAAACCCATCTCGACAAAATTGCTGTGAATTTCATTCTTGGCCCTGAAAAAATCACACAAGAAAGACACACCAATCTCTGAACACTTGATGTCTCTGACCAGGAAGTACACGTAGTGTCTTAAAACTTCAAAAGAAGAAATGCTGATGTCAGAAAGATCAAGTACTTTACCTTTTAAAAAATGATCCAGTGGAGTCTGTGGTCACCTTTTTGTTTGACAAGCTTTTCCATAAACCTCTAAAACCACTAACCAAGCAACCAGTCCTCACAGATGCCCATTCCCTGCTTTGTTTTTCGTCTTCTTTTATGACAGGATCCAACTATCAGTTCATAAATCCTGTAAACGCTTTTCATAGTGGTTTTTACTGCCCTTTGGACTGAAACTGTCCTGGAGGAGAAGGGAATTCACTACTGTACTTTCCTACCAGCCAATTTCTGTACACATCTGTATGTAAAGCACAAAAATAGCTTGTCCATTTTTGTGTTTCACAGCAGAAATCAGAAACTGAGTAATAACTGGGAACTGATCAGCTTTGGAAAATAAGGACTAAATGATACAGGTTGAATCTGATGTAGAATATGCAGAACAGACCTTCATATTAGACTGTATTCACAGCTGTAAGCTAGCAGAAGATATTTAGAAAGATGAAACTAGAACAACGGCAGAAGAAAAATATCTTTACCATTATTAGGACAAAATACTGGAAACTGTGATATTCTATCTGGTCCATCTAATGGTACTGACTACTTCATTTTTAAGAAGCAATTTTCTGGGGTGAATGGGTAAAGAAATAAGTTGGTTGGGTTTTTTTTCACCATTTCAATGTTACTTGAAATATTTTGCAAATGCACACTGGAAATTTCCCCCTTAATAAGGTAAATATGCACTTGTGAACTGGGAAAAATTAGAAGCACTTGCATAGAAAAACTGAAAAACACATTAGTGAAAGTGGTACAAATAATCATAGAATACCTAAAAGCAGGATGTTATCAGCTATCATTGCTTATGTTCTTGCTTACACATCTCTCCAGCTCCAGTGATGAAGACACTGAGTTTTCTAGAATCCAAGCAGCTTCAGAAAGCTGGATAATTGCTACAGGCATGGCAGCCAGTGTGCTCAGTCCTACAGAACTCCAGCTGAAGAGTTGGTAGATGCACACACTGCATACTGTGCTGAACAGAGAATGACAGACACAGAGCTGTGAGTTCAACTGTGTCCCTGAGGAAGCTTCACAAGTCCTGCGAGTTTACTGACCCACCCAGCATCCCTAGTTTTGACAAGATGTGCTGCTGGGTATATGAGATGAGTCATGCCTGAACCACTTGCAAGAGCTACAGAGTTAAAAAAGATGGGTTCTCCACGTCTGCTCCTCCACAGCTTAGTCAGTGAGAATTGGCCGCTTTGCTCACTTTGAGTAACCATAAAATGTAGACACTACTAGTGAAATGAAATTATAAACTATTGATTTACAATGTCTAAAACTTTCACTTGTGAACACTGAAAAGCAGATACTGAGGAGGAAGTAGTAGAGAGGAAGACATTTGGCAAATTGACAACTGAATCAATATAAAAAATACAAGTATCAATTTAAGCTCTTCACTTACTACATAAATCTCTTAACCACAACAAATTTAAGTAAAAAAAGAGGTGCTGGACAATAAAGCACAGAATTCTGCTAGAATTTGACATTCCCAGAACAGCACCATTGCAGATACAGATTGCCAGTGCATGCATGTAAAGCATCAGCTTCAGTATTTCACAAAAGGCAGCAACTTAAACAAAACATTGAAGCATCTCTCATGGATCTGCTCTTCAGAAAGATTTAAAGCCACTGATTTGCAAAAGCAACACAGTTGTTTTAACTATGGAGAAGAAAGTTAAGTCTTGTTTGAAGCTTGTACTCATTAGCAAACAGAAATCTAAACCCCCAGGATGATTTGAATGTATATATTTTTTTTCAAGGGCAACATAACTGTAGTAGAAAATTACTTAATCTCAGAGGATTAACATACACATTTCTGAAGAATGAGAAACTGTAAACCAGTCTTGTTTTAAGAAAGTGCACTTCTCAGCAGTGATACTGATGCTTTCCAAAGTGTGTGTGTAAGTCATCCAGGGTAAGCCAGTGACAATACTTTTCAAAACATCTAAAATGTTGTTAAGTTTGCCACCTGCTGAGATAAATGACAGTAAGTGAAAGAGATTACACAGTTTTCAAGTACAATCACTTTAAAATTCAGATGCTCTTCTATCAATACATTGCTTATTTAGACCTAAGACTGAACATGCAAGTGTCCTGGACCAATGCAAAAATTAAAAAATTGAATTTCAGATGCAGTCTGCCTTTAATACTGTAAACACCACTCTGAAACCCCTGAGACTGCTCCAGAAAACCACCTACTCACATCTGCATCCATTAGAAACAGACTGAAAATTCACACCCAATCCAAGTAAGCCACTGACTGAAACTCAGGGCCTCTCTACAGAGGCACTAATATACAATCTTTCCAGAAGCTCTTGTTTTTCTCAGCACACTCTTCATAAAACAAGAAACACACAATGCATTCATTCAAACCGGGCAAACCATGGCATTTCCGTCCTGGGAGGTAAAAGGCACAGCATTAGCTCAGTCTATTTCTAGTTACCAAGGCCCCATCACAGCCTTTGGCAGTGGAGCCTGCCAGATACAATATATATAAATGGAGCTGCAGCTGCACTGCCAAACTTCCACCATGCTCATCATGGGCAAAAATAACTGCAGTGCAGCTCAGCAGGAAAAGCACATGGGGAGACAACATTCGATAGGACAAATAAGAAGTTAACAGCGGTGGTTTAGCCCTTCTAAATTCTGAATTCATGGTTCAAGATATTTGTTATTATAAAGGAAGTACTTTTCAGGAAGAGCCTTGTTCTGCACACTTAATGGAGGAAATGGTGGAAGCCAGATGTCGTTCTTGCTGAATCTATTTGCTTTAGGTGGGATAATATTTTTAGGAGATAATATTTTTAATATGTTTTTATGATTTTTTAATTAAATTTCAGACAATAAAGAATTTTAAAGCTGCTCTATCTTAGATTTTCTAGAAACACAGGGACTGTTTCAGGTTCAAGACAAACTGGTTGCCTCAGTAAGCTCAAAAATATCCATGTATAGAAAAAATAAATTTGCTTGGAGAAACTGAATTCTCTTGGAAAGACTCAGATTTATAAGATTACCTATTCGCATCTGTTTACCTCTCTGCCACTGAAGAATGAGAAAATACACCTATAAACCAAACAGAAACTAGGAAATTGCGCCAATAAAGAAAGGTTTTAAGACCAAGATAGAGACTTGTAAATGGTAGATGAATCAATAAAACTCTGGCTCTTCATGGAGAATAAAGATCAATAAATGACCCTGTAATAGCCTAGTGATGCCTGTAAAGGATTCTGTTAGCATTCCAGAACAAATGTGATTACAGGGCTGGTTGGTGCTGTGGAACTTTGTTGTCCACCATGATAAAGCTGTGCTTTTTAAGCAGACAAAAAGAAGTTGAGAGACTTTTTGCCTCATTTCCTGCATTAATGTAAGAAGTGTTCAGCACCCATGATGAAACACTGGCTAACACATGTACTGTGCTCTGAAACCCAGTCTTGATCAAAGAGTTGTACAGCCCAGTGCCCTCCGAAGTGCTGCAAAAAGTTTCAAAGGTTCACTTATTACGAAGTGCTGCATTTAAGCTGCTTGTGTGTTGCAATGTGTCACAGGTCATATTTTGGTCTTCTGATTTACCATATAAAAATTTGTCATATTTGTTTACTGCCAGCATGAAACCAACATTCTACATTTGTGATAACTCCAATTTTGGCAATGATGGACAGCAAATGACAGCCATGCTGCTATTTGCTTACTGTGCTGAGTTGACAGAAGGGAAACAGAAGCCATGGAGAGAATCTACATCTTTACTGTTGACAAATCCATTTCATGTCTGCACAAAAACACATCTGCACTTGGCACGGGCTCCACTTAAAACAGAAGAATCATTGTTTTAGTGGACATTACAGAAACTAACTCCCCAAGTGAATCTGATGCAGTAATAACAACCCTTTAACCGCTGTCTAATGATTTCTGCAGACATGAAATGGAATATTTTATGACTATTTCCAGCCATCTATGCTCCTTTTTCTTTCAGCTCAGGTTTGCCAAAACTGTAATGCAAGTCCCTATCCTTTACACACCACATACTTCCTGGTATCAATACACCAATTAAGCACATCACTGGTGCCACAGGTAGGAGCTCCTGAACTCTCACACTGGCAGAAGCACAACTCAGTTGCGTATACAGCTAGAGCCTGCTAGTTATTAAGCCATCCTCCTATTCTAATTTAAAGTTTCTCTTAACCTTAATAGAGGGAATCAAGAAGGAAGCTTGCCTGGAAGTTGCAACATGCTGGTAGGAAAGAAAGGCCATTGCTAAGTCATTGTTTGACCACACACTTTTGTCACTATGGGCAAGTAAGTCAAGCACCTACACCAAGGTTTTACTTTGTACACGGAATGCACTTGCAAAGGGAATTTCTTCAGTCCCCATACTTTGTTTCACATTGTGGCCCAGCATCTTAGGGCACATGGGTTGGATTCTGCTCTAAGCTGCCTGGGAGACCTCCAGAACCATGCTGACTGTGCTACAGCAGTAACTGGGCATTAAGCCACTAAGACTAGACAAGAGGATCTCTTGTAAAAAAACAAAACACAAAGCATATACAATGCAGACATCAGGTTCCTGACACAAAATATTTTGCTTTCCTGATATGTTTGTAAAGGTCTGCTCAATGATTAATGCAGACATTACTTCAACTTTTTCAGCTCCTGAGAAGGACTGCATCTTTTGGGGGTGGTGATATTTGAGCCCATACCTATTTGGTTGTGCTTCTTGCACCAGCTCCAGCAGTTCTTTCTCTCACCACCCTTATTCCTTGCTTATTACAGTGTATACCTTCATTGCCATGAGGCAAGGAGGTGAAACTCAGGACCTCTTATCTTCCACAAGGATGTAACATGGCGTTTTTCAGCTGCATCAGCTTTGTTGATCTAGATCACTGTTTTGGCTTTAAAAATTGAGACAATATCACAAAGAAAAAGGGAGGAGCTGCTTATTTTGACACTGAAAACATATTAACCAAACAACAAACTGAAGCAAACACATACAAGTACCACAAAGCCTTCCAGAACAAATAGCAAATTTACATTTATAATATTTACTATATTTGATTTATTCGCAGTAGAAACTACTTTAACTATTGGGATAAAAAGCAAGGGCACAATATGCAACCTGCAAGTTCAGAATGAAAAGCAACAGTTCCACCAGCAATGATTTCAAAAAATATTTGCAAAACCTTGTAGAGGTTTCTCTTTGGAATCTTGTAGCTGAAATTTATTATTCTCTATTAATATGTAACCTCCTGTCCACTCTTATTTAACTTAGTCATATGCTACTTTTTTCCCTCCCTTCCCTGCATTCCTCCTCAGTTGAGCTAAATGAATAGCACATAAAATAAATAAGGAAAAACTTAGAAAGCAAACATCTTTATGCAGATAAGGGGGATTATCTAAAGTAGTGCACCCAGATTTATTTGCATACATCATTAGAAAAAGGCTGCTGCAAACTGACAAGTCAAAAGAAGGCTAACTCCCAGGTAGGAGCAATGGGATTTACAAACCATTCACTGAAGTAGAGAAGGATTATGCAGAAGAAAAAGACTCACATATGGAAAAGAAAGTGATTTGTTCTTCCCTTTTATGCTGTTCCTTTTAAGAATGGCAGCTAAAACCAAAACTAATACATACATTAGACACAGCTGAAGGGCAAGTTTGTACAATGCAACCATCACACAGAAATGGTCTATTGCGTTGCTTTGGTAGGGATGCATTTGTGAGCTGCGGTGGTGCTGAACAAGTGTGCAGTCTTCCTTACTATTTCCTGTGTAACAAGCATTTTTTTCCCCCCTGCCTTACGACAATCAGTTTCACCACACAACCTTTGTCACTGAGGGCTTTTCCCAAAGCTAATGTACAAGCTGCTTTTTCACACAGCCAATTCCAAGAAGCATTTCCAGCATGACACATGGCCTGACAACTCTAAGTACACGTCCAAGTGGAGTACAAGTTCTAACCTTTCAGCTGACATACAGCACCTGACTGCAGCTGTGCTCCTAGTCTACCATGATGCAAAATGAAGAAGGCTTACTTAAAAGCCAGTAGTTTTTATTTGCACTGCAGCAGGATGGGGATGTCCCTGCAGCTGGTTGACGGACCTCAGCCAAGGCAGAAGCAACTTTTACCAGAAGGTTCTGTTTTATCAGACTTAGCTCAGCTGCTCTCCTTGGTCAACGCTCCCAAAGCTCTTTCCAGCCCCAGCTCTCTGCACAGCAATGAAGTTTAAATGTCGGTAGAGTGAGTTCTGTAACTAATTAAGCAAAAACTACCAAACAGGAAGTATGGAACAATTATAGTAAGTGAAATGACAATGCTGGAGAAGGGAGAAAACTGGGAGGAAGGTATGTGCCAAAACTGGGTTAAATAATTTTCAATTATGTCAGGAAAGCATGAATGTATATTAAATGACATGGTCAAAACTTGTAGGTTCATCAAATACTACTCCAGGAAATCAAGATAAAGATATGTGCCTCATAGAATTTTTAAATCAATATGGAAAAGTGAGACTAAAGCAATACTTTTAGGTTCAAACAGACTGTGATCTATGTAACACTCAGCTATTGGCTTGTAGGGGCAGATTAAAAAGTAATTTCACACAGTATTCCAATGCCTATGTTAATATCATTGACAAAAAAGACATTTTGGCAGCACCTGGGACTAAATAAATTGAAACTGCTGATACATATTTAATACTCAACATCAACTCCTCTCAAGTTATGGTCCAGCTGAGACTGGTCAGCTTGTGAGGAAAATCTGAGTGCTGCAAAAAAAGTTCTGATGATGTAATATGTGGCTTCACTTCAAGTTAGCCCTGGTAGAATTACTCATAAGCACTGGGGAACACCTCCCTGTTGTTATCTTTATATCCTGAGAAGTCATGGCCCCAAAGATGTCCCCAACCACCTGGTTTGGTTGAAGTTTCTCTCTGTAGCAGTGCAGCCCACCATGGGCTCCCTCTCTGCCAGGAGCCTCTTGTAAGGGATTGCTCCTCTGGTCTGGGGGCTGTCTAGGTGCCTTCAGTGGGAAACCATCTCCATGCTGGAACTGCTCATACCAGCACTACTGCTCTTTGGATACCTTTGACTAAGCTGAGATGCATCTTTTAGAAGATGAGGGATGATATTTCACAGCTGTAAAAATCAGCTGCTTTCATTTGATGCACATTTTATCCCGTTACTGGCTATGCCTGTCACTCAAAAAAAGCAGTCATGCCTCTTCCTGTATTTTCTCTTCCCCTTTCTGCTCCGGCTGACATAAAAATCTGTACAGCTTTTTGGTGAAGTGACTTGAAAAGTGGCTAAGCTACCCACCATCACCCTGGTACCTGCTAGGAAAAAACTGCTTCCTAGCCAGCCCGATTCCCTTTCCCAAGTACCACACCAATTACTTACACTTACATAAGGGACCAGGCAGCACTGTCATTTCCAGAGGCAGTTCCAACTTAAGGTTTTTCTTCAATGACAGGCTGATGCTTGCAGTGTATACCCATTAAATTGTTCTTTGGTTTGAAACACATATGCTGCATTTTCTCCCTGAGCCATTGAGTGATTTGGCTTCATCTGACATCACAGATGTCTTAGTGAGGCACCTAATTGATGTCCTTGAAGTGCTCAAGTTTGTGCTCAAGAGCCAGCAATATTCTTTGTAATACCCCAGTATCAAACACACCAAACAAGATCTCAATTTTAATTGTGTTCAAACTGCACGAAAAAAAGAAGTGTGCCAAAGAAAGTTTTCAGCTATTGAGAAAGCAATTAAAGCAAAAGATACAACTACAAAATAAGTTACTTCTACTACACTTCTACTACACTGAAGATGCTTCTCAAGGAGAAGTTCAGCAGTTCTATACAAAGTAAAACCAGCATGTCTTGCAAACCTCAGTAAAGAAATCAAAATCTGTGCCCATGGTGACAGCTGTCTGTTTGACAGCAGCAGGGACCTTTTAATTTTCCAGTTTACTGGGTACTTCTTTTCATCAAGTGTATTTATTAAAAGCACTATCTTCTGTGTCCGTCTTACCTGAGGAAAAGTACATGGAAAGCACTATTGTACCACATTAGATCCTTGCTGTGCATTTTTGTAGGGGTTTCTTCAGATTGCTACAGGCCATTAACCTTTCACTTCAGGTAAGTAATGAACAATGTCTTTTCCAACAAAGGAAATCAGCTGTGTTACCAGCGGCAACTCCACTTTTTAATACATGCACCAAACCTCTGTGCATGCACTTGTTATTTATTCTTTTTTAAAAATCAATTCTGGTATGAAATAAGAAAGGTTCCCCTTGGCTTCACCTTGAGCTGATAATGAACAAACCCTCAGTGAAGCTTGCTCCCAAGGAGTCTTCCTTAATAGAACTGATTAAAAATAAAATGAAGTTTCATCCTAGGAAGCAAGATGTATTGCTTCCTGGTTTCCTGCACCATGGTATCCTGTAATTGGACTGGTGCTAATTGGACACTTCAGCCAAACAATTTAATTTATTAAAAAAAAGTAATTTCAATTTCCCTTGGTTTCTCAGAGAGCTACTGACATTGACCAACACTAATACACAGAACTGTGAAATCAACACAAGACCTTAACTACAGAGAGGAAAAGCACACTAAAATCCTGGTGGAATCTTTCTTTTTTCATTTGACTTATATATCAAATCAACATACATCTTTCAAGCAGAGACACAAAACTGATTCTAAAGAACCTGCTCTGATTTAACATGTCTTGTACAATGGGAGGATGGGCAGAATAGGTACAACTACCACAGGTTGAAAACTCTCTGTAATATTGATGTGATTTCGCATCTATGTCAAATCATCAACTACAAAACACGGTACATTTTTTTGCCTGATATCAGGGCATATAATTTAAAAAGGAGGTGGTAAAAGCTGACATATTCAGGACAGCAGCCTAGAAGATAATTAAAAAATAGGTCACTTCTTAGGCAGACACTAAATTGGCAAAGACTGGAATCTCTCTGTTCTTTCTATGTAATGTTGGTCAAACCCACATAAATATAGCAGAGAGCTGAAAATCTTGAAAAATTGAGGGAATGCAGCAGCAACTATTTTTCCTTTCCCACCCTGCTTCACTCCATCCATTATACCATCCTTTACCCTTGTGCCCTTAAGTCTTCCCTTCCTTTCATCATTTCTCCTATTAACAGGGCTTCCTCCTCTCCAAAAGCAGCAGCTGTGAACTACTTCCTTTTAACATCCCATTTCCAAAATGAACTTCCTTCCCGAAGCAGGCACACACCAGTCTGTCTCAGCAGAATATGTAAGAGCCTTGGAGAGGTGCTGGGGAACAAAGGAGAGCCAGGGGAGACTCTGCCTTGCATCTTCTAATGCTGCCTCTCCCTTTGTACTTCCTGTATGGCAAAATCACTGAAAAGGATGCACCAAAAAACTGTATCCTACTACTTCCTTCCCTTAATTTCACATATTGGCATTCATAATTTGATTTTGTTTATGAACTTTAGGACAGATTTTATTTCATGTTAATAGGATGATAGCCTTTTATTTTCTACAAAATACTTGTAATATTTTTGCAGCAGCAATATATAGCTGCAGAATGGCTCAATGTATTTTACTATACTTCATTCTTACTTCCTTAATATTCTACAGGCAGAAACTCGAATTCAGCAAACTGCTGATGGGGTACATTTTTGAATTTTGTATTGCCTCAAACACTACCTCAGTAAACTTAAAAAAAAATTGTAATTGGAAGCCCCTAGAGATCAGAGAGACTGCTATTCTAATCTGTTATGGAAGTCAGATTCAGGAGAGAATTCTGATTCTAGCAGAATATAAATCACAAGACCAGAAAGTGCGTCTTTTCTTTTTTTCCCCCTATAGAATAAAATACAAAATTGCTAACATGTTAAAGCAACGTTAAAAATGCAAAACCAAAGCCACAAAAGATGGCTTGACATTGATATACTGAATTACACAGAGTTTACAGCACATTTTGTATTTTTAGACCTTCTGTCATATAAATACATTTTTGTTCCAATCAATCTTGTCTGTATAAATATGAAAGAAACAGTTCCCACACTGAACCTCTGGATTCCATATTAATCATTGCTCTGAAAGACCCTTTAATTACAGCAAGAATTAAATATACAAGACTATTTCCCCAAAATTGTACTGCATTCTATGAAGGATTTTCTGCCATGTTCTGTTTTTGTGTGAGACCCCTTGTTCCATTCAGGGAAGCTCAGCCTGCAAAACAAGATATAAATAGAGATTTCTGCTATTCATACTGTAGACTGGCCACATTCCGTTCTCAACTCCATCAAAACGGTTTGCAGGAGAAAATGATAGAAATGTGATAACGTTCAAATATTTGCACAAGAAAGAATTCTAAGATTTCCTCCATTTTCCTTCTTCTGTATGTTCAATTCATTATCTTACAACACAGCATGAAAATGCCGACTGGGCCACCCTTAGCTATGACTTAAGCTTGAACACATCAGAGTTGCCCCAAAAAGTTTAATCAGTGAATGATTCCAGACCTGTGGGGGCACTGATGAAAAGTTTAAACAACAATGGATCAAGGGAGACCCAGGCACAAAGGGCAAGCTTCACCAATACACTTTTAGTGGAATAACACTGCCATGTCTTTTTAAGAAAAGAAAGTGCTGTGCTTGAGAATTTTTTTAAAAGTACAGATAATTTCTGACTACTATCCCAGTCAGTACGGGTACAATCCCATTAAATGAAACTTTACTGGTTTCTCACTTTACCTAAACAGACATTTCCAATTAATATGTTGTCATGCAGAAAACAGAAAAACTGCATCGGGATGAGTTTTACCTTACCATTGCCCAGCAACTATCAGATTGAGTCTTTCTCACATGCTACTTCTCTGCCTAATACCTCAGTCCTCAGAGATGCCTTTGCAGACTGAAACATTAGGTACTTATACAGCAGTGATTGGCAGCGTGCTGTTAAACGAGCAGTTTCATTTGTTCACGGTGTTTTGGTTGGATTGCTCAGCTGTAATGATCCCCTTGATGTAACAATGTGGTTCTTAAAAATCACAATTCACTGCCACAGCAGTTCTGCGATGCCAACACAATGATGATTACTGGGAAGAATTTTCCATCAATTTACAATCAGAAATGATCATAGGTTTTACTGCAGGCAACCTACAATGCCACACCAGATCTCTGAACTTGCTCCCAGTCAAATCTGAAGCATATTTTGCTTCACAGTATAGCTTCACTATCAGGTGTTTTCTCAGATATCAATGGTTACTACACCTCTATTGTCAATAGTAAGTTCGACTTAAAACAGCATGTATGTTTTAGTTGGGCTATGATGCATTCTAATTTTATTCATAATAATAAAAAGAATGGGATAAACCAGAAGCCTTCACTGAAAACTCCTGTTTACTTCTGGGCATACTCTACATATCAGAACACCACTGTTACTACCTGTAGAGCGAAACAGAGCCAAACACAGTAGATGTAGCCCTAACAATCTGTGAAGGGAAACACAAAAGTTCTTGCAGTACCCCAAAACCAAATGCACACACAAACAATAACCAACTGCAAAAGATAAAAGTATTTTTGTGAAGAAACTGATCCTCCTTCTATAAGGGTCACTGGGTATATACAAGGTGGTAGCAGCAGGTAAGGCAACATCAATACCTGTGCTGTAATAACTGTAGGTGCCTTGCACATCTATTAAAAACTTCACCAGCTATAGCTCAGTGTTGGCAATGGTTTCAATGGATGCCTGATAACAGCAAGGAACAAGAGGCTGGTGAAGGAACCCACAGTTCTCCGCATTCTTCAAAGCATTTGTCACCCAAAAAGTGATGCAACAGCCTGGGTATTGACAGGAATATCTGCCTGTGTGGATGTTACCTGTGTGATAGCACATGAGACAATAAATACAAAAAAATTTTTCTCTTTTATATGCTTTATCACAAAGTCAGCAAACATTCGTCAGTATTCACAGAAAGAACTATATATAACCTGTGCTATCTGCCTTATTCTACATCTACATCTTCTACAAGCTTTTTGAAGAGGTAGCTAACCTTGTGTACTGGAACAAACAGTTACATATGAGGAACAATATTTTTCTTAATCCCAGACATGCAAAAATAGACTAAAAATGACCATTCAGGGAACTGCCTAATGTGAAGAAGGCACAGTTCAAACCCATTTTTAGAAAACAAAAGCATTGCTGTGATTACTTTCCTCTCATGGAATGCCATACACTTCTCTTCACTTTGCCTTTTATGTATTTATTTTAGAAGATGACTTTTAATTCTCAGCTTAGCCTACAACTGCTTCCTAAGTGACAAATGATGTGCTACAGGGAAAGGAGCTTTATGTTAAGGCCAAAATTCTCAGCCAGCTTTGCCCTTCCCTGATGGGCTGTATTTACAGCCACACCTTCCATTACTAAGCCTTGAGCAAGCACAAAGTGCTGATTCAGAGCTCCTCACCTGCAGTGAGACAGCCTGCTACAGCCACGTTAAACAGGGGGAGGTGGCCATGGGAGACAGGGCAGGGTAGCAGCAAACCCGTTACAATTCTTGTTATGGCTTTGGCAATTAACTTGTGCTTTAATTTCAAAAGACAAGACATTAAAAAACCAAAGCTCTTCCTTCTCCCACAAGAAAAGACATTCAAATAAATTTCTCTTCATATGTAGTGTTATCACTCACCTGAATCAAACATAATGCTCCAACATGTCCTGTCCTAACTGAAATGTCATTTATACTACACACTTCATAAATGAGTGTTAACTATTATACAGCTTTATGGAAAATGTGAGCAAGGTTAAAAAAGAAGGGATGAAATGCGACACTCCTTCCTGAGCTGAACACTGGTAAAATCTACAACTTCCAGGGACATCAGACTTCCATTTCAACACCAAATTGTAAAGGAATGACTGATGATTCATGCTTCTTCATCAGCTTAAAAGATTCTGGAGCGTGCATGGAGGATGCAAACAGGGGTTTCTGTGATGCAATAAGCAGAAGTGACATAGAATGCTGTAAGTTGCTCTGGTAAAAAAGACAGCCAACAGTCACATGTACTCTCTGGAGGTAGGCATGGGAGTACAAGTGATACTGAAATAGATTTATTTTCTTAGTTGAGAGAACTATATGAAATAACTGATACATTCTCCTTTAAGAGACAACTTGTTTAAGGATGACTGAAATGTATGCTACAGGTTCTTTAATGAACAGAAGAATGATAGTGGGCTATGAACTTTTTAATGACTATCACTTCTCTTTAAATATCAAAGACTGATAAACAATCTTTCTCTTTTAATAACTCGCCATACATGCATTTGCAGTGGGCAGCCTGAGGAAGGAGTTTACATGGAGGGGGGATCTGGGAGCTTCCAGACAATCAGCATCTCTAGAAGTTTGCTAAATAAGGCATCACCCACAGACAGCTCTGTGAAGTGGTTTGATGCCTGGGATCTCTGGACAAGGAGCCAACACATCCTGTGCATGCTTGGGATATTCCCAGCAGCAGCCAGGTGACCTTGCCTTTTACAAGCAGCAGAGGAAAGACTCATGCTGGGCCCCAGGGAGGAAGGGAAGATGTCACTGTATGCCACAAGTCACAACACCAAAAGAGGAACACTTTTTGAGCATTGACAGAGAAGCAAAATGAAAAAAAGGAGCAAACTGCTTCAGCAATTGAGCAGAGTCCAAATGTCAGATACTCAGCAGGAGTGAGGAGGAGAGAATTGTGCCTCAAATACAAGAAATGGCTAAAACCAAATAAAAATGGAAATATGACAGGATAAAAATGAAAGCTGAATGAAAACAGGAGCCCTCCTACCCCTGAATCCTAGCTCCAGCTCAGGGCATGTAAGAGGAACTGCGATATCCATCACAGAGGTTTTATTTTGTATAAACTACAGCTATTTATCATTTTAGGTACCAACAGAACATTTTTGGGGAATATTTCCCACGGTTGATTGCACTTTTAATAGTGCATATAAAAGACAGAATGCCAAGTTTTGCAATGACAAAACGAAACCTTTTACTCAAAAAATGAAGGGTAAAAAATAGCTATCCAAAATGCCCATTGCTCTGCTAACATCCTCCTACAAATATCCACGTGCCACATACAACATGCCGATGGGAAAACCTCAAGCTTGGAGTGAAACAACATTGATGGGAGAAGATAAATAGAAAAAGATGTCCTCTTGCTTTTTTTCCTTCACCACTTTGAATGCACATACTTTAGCCTCTCAGCTTTTTTTTTAAATTATATTGTGCAGAGGATTGGAATTCTTTAAGTGTCTGTATGTGCATGTGATGGGGTAAACACACGATGAAATTCAGTAGGTACACAAACAAGTTGATAGGAATTTTTTTAAACTACTGAACTATTCCTCAGCTTCTACTGTTTTCATTTGTCATTCCCTAAAGTTCAATAAATCCAATATCAAACCATTAAGCAATCCTGTATCTGTTTCAGCAAGCAACATTTGATTAATGATAAGAAGAATGGCACGGGGTGGTATTACAAAGAAGACCCATGCAGTGCAATATATTTTCTTCATTGGACTGGGAAAAAATATTGCATTACTGAGAGCAGTACTGTCTGGCAATGGCAGACCCCAGGACGGAAATTCGAGGATGCCAAAACTGTATTTGTGACCTGTGTGAAGGCTGCTCGGATCTGCTGTTTTTTATCTCCCCCATGTGGTTAAGCAAGTTAGTAAGTCCACCTTAGAGAAATGGCTTCCTTCCTCTCAAGAACATCTTCCAGTCAGCTGAAAAGGCCAGGGTGGTCTGTGAAAACTTGAAGGCTGAACAAAAATTCATTATGGGAGTAGAAAGCACAGGAAATGCTCAGTCTCAAAAGTAACTAGTTATTCCAAATATTCCCATACAACCCCTAAATTTACCTTTTAACTCCCTTTCCAGTCTACAAATGATGGAGTTGCAACCTGAAATACCCATGTATTTCAGTTCGTACCCATGTTTGACAGTTAATAAGTGGGTTTAATCACCTCAGTACAGATTTACTAATAATTTATAGCCCAATTTGTCTTTGAAATAAGTAATGTTTCAAGCACCTGACATCAGAGGTATCTCAACTAGTATAATTTCATTGCAATTAATAGCCTCAAACCATTCAATTGCCATCTATCACTACTTCTCAAACAGCAGTGATTACAGTTACTTTCCATTTTTCTTTAATGAGTCCTGTAAATTACAGTAAATAAGCAGACAGCCTTCACCCTTTTAGTTACATGTATGTTTAAACAATGATGAAAAAGGTATGGAAAAAGAGGAGGAAATTCTTACTTATTTTAGCTATGCTCTAAATCTGTTGCAAACATTAATGTGGCTGTAGGCCAGTTTAGACAGGGTATAAAGGACTATCTTCCACTTTGCTCTTTTCTTCAATCATTAACATTTACTTAATATTCATGAAAAACACTTTGTATCCCTGGAAGCTAAAAGCTTCTCTTTATTCACAGAACTATTACACCTCTGGCTGCATCATAAATTACCTACATTGCCAGGACAACATATTTATAAACTTATTTGGAGGAACAATTCTAGATATGAGGAAAAAATATTTGTTTTCAAACCTAATAATTAATAAAAATGCTTTGCTGTTTATTTAAGTCATAAAATGTGCTTTTTATTTATGGTTGTTAAATATTACCAGGATGACTAGCAAATCTTTCAAAGTCAGTGAAAAATTTGAAATAGGGAATTTTTACCGATGCTTGTGCTTACTGCTCACACACTGAATTTCCCAAGAGATATATATGCAATTTGGTGATTGATCTTCCCAAAGAAAGGCCTAGCTGGAGGCAGCTGGCTTGAGCTGGGAAAAAGCAGTCACCAAACAGGCATCTTTCTCATTATGACAGGCAAGGGTGGCATTGAAGGTGATATTAAAACACTTTTCTTGCCTTGTCAAAGCTTCTCTACAACTGGTATGAAATATGCACAGCTTTCCACAAACTGAAATTCAAGAGTACACCTTAACTTCTACTTCCACTGGGAAGAAAGGCATAATTTTGTAGAAACAACTTAGGAATTACAACTTCTGCCTCTGGTGCAACCTTATGGATACACTGCATTTTTATGCTCACAACTTTATTTTTAATTTCTTACGGAAAGTGATGATGCTACAACAGCTAAGACTATGGAGTTGTTTTAGTCAAATTTCTGTTCTTATCCTGCAAAGGTTTTCAGAAAAAATTATGATGTTGGGATGTTGATTGAAATTCCAGTGTTTATCTATTCCCAAAGCTGTATTTTCTCCTATGAAATATGAGCAAGATTCTTCCTAGATCCAGTAGGGCATACAGTGGACACCCATAAATTAAAACACTTTTTGTTTTAAAAGAGATTTAAAATACATCGGTCTTAAAAACTAATGCTAGAACAAATATGCCTAAAAATCTGAAAGCCACTATGGATAGAAATCTATCCTAAATACTACTTATATGTCACTTTCTGCATGAAAAATAATCTGTAGCACATATACCACAGAGCAATCACATGATTACTTTCAAGAGAGAAGAATTGAAATTACAGGTTGGACATACCATGATCAAATTAAACACTGCTTTTCTGCTCTGCATCATTTACAGACATAGAATTTACTTTTTAAACAATACTGGTATTTGGAAATTGTTTTCAGAACAATAAAACGCTGTAACATTATTTCTGCTTCATTTCTCTAGCTCCTTGTGTAGCTATACAATAATGTTATCCTTAGTTTGTTGCAGCCCTTGTTGTAAAGCACAGTTATGGAACAAAACCGAATTCCACAAGATACTACTGTTAAGAGCAGCTTTCAGTTCTGTAAGCTAAATAAGCCACTGGTTGTTGATATGGTAGTGGAAAAGGATGTTGGCACTAGCAAACCAGGACAACTTGGCAGTGATTTCCAGCCTATGCCACCTGGCCTTCCACCTTAAGAAAACCAGAGTTCGAACACCAGTGGTCAAACAGCACCAAAGCGAACAACCAGTGCTCTCAGCGCTCAGAAGCGGAGTAATAGCTGCCCTTGTGTTTGTCCTTTTGCAACTCAGACACACACAGAACAGACTGACCCAGCTCTCAACCAGCTGTGTGTCCCACTGTACGCTGTCCATGGGTCATGCCCACCATACCATGCATGGAATGTGCCATGCACAAACAGAAAGATGGGTAAATGGCTTTTTAATATTATTACATTGTGCTTTTCTCCTACATCAGTTTTACAGTGTATCTGCAGAGAAACAGTGTGTAACTTAAAAGCTGTGCAATATAATAAAAATGCCACTTATCTGACTTTCCATGATTGGGTCTACAAGAATTCAGAGTCTCACTAATATGCTACATATCAGGATGTCATAGGACACCAAAGAGTCACTCTTTTGAGAACGAAAAATGTCATGTAACCTATAAGAAGATTACTGAGGGGTTTTGCTTCTCTAAAGGAAAAAACAGACTATATTTCTTGTAGTGTGCTTTTATACTTTGTAATACTTTGTAACAGTTTTGTTTTTGTATCCCCTTATTTTCCTCAAATGGTGTACCCCTTTTTGTACCCCCTCTCCCTACCTGTGTAATCATTCTCCTTTGTTGAGACCATCCCCAAATCCCCGCCCTGGCTCTCTGTCAGTCACTCAGCATCCCATCCTCTCTATCTAGAACTTTCGGTCTAAGTTGTTGAGTGGTTAGTCCGAGGCCAGGGGGCAGCCCCCCCAAGAAATATTTTATACGCTATCCCAAATGTCCATCCCTAAGGCTGCATCCCTGGAGGGCCTTTATTGGTCACCAAATGTATCTACCTTCGGTTTCCTCCCACCCTTTAAATGTAACCTTGAGATTCCTTTTGTTTCACTCTGAGCAAGGCGCACCACTGAGGAGTGGGGCTCCCTGGGGAGCTCCGAATAAACCTTGGACTGGCCCCTTGCTGAGAGTCGGCCTTTTACCCTCCTCTACCCACGTCTCCTTTATCTCTTCTGATGCAAAGGCGACCAGCCCAGCTGCCCTCAGTACCCTCGGGGCACCACAGAGGGTCCCCCCGCTGCGGGCCGCTTCGGGGCTGCCCCTCTCCCATGGTCGGCCGACCCGGGGCTGGCCGGGGCTCACTGGAAGGCACTCAGAGAGACAGAGACATATATTCATTTTTCTGTTAAGCCAATCATTTAGGCCTGCGTTCCAATGAAACAGAAAGTGTTTCTGCCACTTTCTGTCACTCTACATGCCATTTCTATATTCCTTCAAAAAAGACCCACTCATTTTTCTAAATGTTTTTTTCAAAATGTGATTTCTCTCTTGATAAAAAAAGATAGATACACCACTTCCTAAATCTATTTGAACCGTATTAGGGGCAGAAACTTGGAGGAATTTCATAGCCAGACACAGAAAATTACTGGCAACAACCGAAATATTTTTTCCTAAAACTACAAAAAATTTGCTGCAGCTTTACAACACTGTTTAAGTGTTCAACGAACGAAGCTCAAATAGTAAGAATAAAAAGCCCCTGGATTTAAAGAATGCACCAGTCCTGCAGGTGTCTTGACACAGCATGATAAGTGAAATTAATGAGAGCATGACTTATAAAGGGCAGCACAGAAAGAAACTCCCAAAAACCAAAACTACAACAAAATCCACCCAAAACCCACAAACAACCCAACTCTAGCAAAAGCAGAAAAACTCTATCAAATTCCAGAAGAATTAATTGCAATGTGCCATCAACAAAATTTAAACATCACATTTTGTTTACAAAATATCACTTGCTCCTTAAATACACACAGTATGTAAGTACAACGAGATATATTGACAAACTGATATATAAAATAACAGCAAACACTTTAAGATCTTTTTAGTGCAATGAAAATTAATTGGTGGGGAAAAGGCAGGTTCAATTTTCAGCAGAGGCATAACATATTTTACTTGTACTCAATAATCAGGCTAGACAGATACCTAATGCCCAATCGTATATCCTTTGATAAGGAGTACCAAAACCTCAGGAGCAGAACATTGTATGGAGGCAAAATTCAGACCCCTTCTGACTGAGGTCAACTGAAAACCATCTTTACAAGTGAGATCAATTGGAGAATGAGTAACATTTCCAGCCTGACACTATCTGTGCAGGAGTAATTATAAGACACTGTTCATTCTTCTAACAGTATAGTTTACAATGCCTTAATTTCCCTATTCACAGTATCTCAAATGAACTTTGATTCAAATGACTGCAAACTCTATGAAGCAAAGCTGAAAATCCAAAAGGCATTTCCTAACTGAAAAATATATTCATAGCACCCCACACCAAAAAGCATTTTCATACTAAGCGAGCAGTAAAACAACTTTGTTATATGTATGACTGAATAATTACCTTTTTTAAAAAAGGGAGAATCCGAGACAACAAGTAAAGATAAAAAGCAAAAATTATGTTCTATGTGACTGAAGTATGTGGCAGAGCCAGAATTAAGAGGTCATTTAAAAAAAATTCTTGCCTTGACTATCTCATAACATTTTCAAGTTTCTTGGACATCCAAAAAAGAATAAGCATAAATATAGACTGCTTTCTCACTTAGTTACAGGGCAAAGTTTCATTAATGCTACTTAAATGTTTTCTTTAATCTCAGACCTTTTTTCTGGTGTCATGTTCTTCTAGCCATGACATTGCTCTCCATGCATCCTCTTGTTTCACTAAATGGTGATTATCATTCAGTACAAGTTACTGCAAAAATATGTATAGTTGATCTGAAGTTTTGTCACAGAAGCACTGTCCTTACATGTGGGTTTCAATCTTCCAAATGAAAAGACTATGCCATTAAGTATTTGTACCATGAGTAAAAAAACCCCTCAAATTGTTTATTAAGAAGAATGTTACAACAACACCTCCTTGTGCCTTCTACTTAAGTGCTCAAAGACAGCTTTGAAAGAAATGTGTTCCCATGACAAAGGGCTCTGCAGTAAACACATAATTCTCTCTTACAATGCTTTTGAAAATTCTGGGGAGAAGAATGCACGATATGCCTTAGCCATTGTTTTCTAAAACATTTCTGATGAAAACAAAGTCTGAGTTTAGCTGATGGTTAATGCAGTCAAATAATAGCATTTGTAAAGATACCAAAGCCACAAAATACTGAAAACAATCAAAACCCCCTAATACACATTTTAGACAGAAAAAACATTTGAATCTTCCACAATATCCCTACAAAAATCATGACACCACTAAACACAGTAGGACTATTACATAGTTTGGACTTATGGTTCTAGGTCTCAAGGAGGCTGCAAGGTAGAACTGTCATGAGGTGGAATTTCCTTTATTCCTCTGGTGCGATCCCTGTGGGAACAAGAAGTTCATCACACAGGGAGTCAAAAAAGGGCACTCCATGTGCAAAATACAATGTGGTACTGACATCCTCTTTATCCTTCCCACCTGTGCATGGTACAGGCATCAGCATCCCATATCTGAGCCCTGGGATACAGAGACACTTCACTGGCTCTAACTGTGGATTAACAACTTGCTCCCTATTGCTCCTTGCTTCCTCTCTCCAGAGAAGTGCTGGAGAGAGCAGATGTGGGACCATGTCAGGAGTGCAGCCTTCTGCAGGGCAGGGAAGCAGGAAAACTGCCAAGGTGGAGGGAGCAGCCCCCTGAATTGTATAGTCACTGGTTTGTACTTTTGGTATCATTCACTGTCACAAGCAGGTGGAATTCCTTTGCTGCCTGTCTTGTACCTCCTGATACATAACTGGGAGTTTCTAGCATTTTATTTCAGTTAGTAACAAATGGTAGAAACAAGCCAAAATACATGTGTTGATATCTACAGCATAAGAGGATAGTCTGCTAACAAGAACAGACTAAATATTTCTAGAAACCAAAAGTTTAGTACATTTTTGTACTTACTATGATAGCAAGGAAATGCTTAATTCTAAATATACAGCATCACAATCCAAACAAATCCTTGAAAAGTGGTATTTCCATTCCTGCCTCCCAAAATTGCCTGTTGCTTTCACAAGCAGATGAACAACAATAATGGCTTTTAAAACAGGCTAATACCTCCTCTGAATCACATCTAAAACTCACCTAAAATGAAAAAAAAACCACCCATGTTTCTAAAAGTGGCCTAGTATATCAACGCAGTACAGCACAGATTCTTATTAAGGGTGTGATTTTTATCTCAATAGGATATTGGAAACAGTATTTCATCATCATTTGGGTCACAGTCTACTGAATGTGATAATAGAAAAAAAGAAAAACTAATGCAAGAAATGTCATGAGCTCCTTCTCCTCTTCTTGGGTATTTTGGCACTTGCTATGTCACTTGATCCAAAAGCAATACAAACGTGACCCAGAGACACAGACTGGCAGAACAGCCACTTGGATCAGATCAGATGTGGTTTCCTATTTCAGGACTTACAGTCCTGCCTCTTACAGAAATCTTCTTTTGACCCTAAGTTATTCTTCTTGCTTTTTAAATTATTTTTTTTAATACCTCTTCTTTTAAAACATGGATTACAGAAAAATAAGGTTCAGGATTAAGGTTTAAAATCATCTGGAGGTGGATGAGCACATACACAGAGCACCTGAAAGAAAGGAAAGCACAGCATCCAATAAGGACAGACTATCTCTGTATGCCGTCTTTTTCATTATGAGGATTGAATGCATAAAAAAATATGTGAATGTTTACAGCTTTATTTGCTTTTCACCTTCCATTGATCCCAGGATTAAGAAACATGCCATGAAACCAAATGTAAAAGTCCAGTGGACCATATGATGCAGGACCAGATAGCCTGCCTTAACTGTTCAAATCCCTAGCACCTCCAAATCAGAAATACTTCCAATTGATTCTTTTAGTATAGAAATATTTCCAGAACAAACACTGCTTAAATGGACCTCAGTAACACAGAATTTTCGTTTCTCCCCTCAACATGACTTCTACCAACTGCCCTGCTTATCCAACACTATAAAAAAAGAAGACAAATAGAAATCCGAAATTCCCCAATTTTCACTCTAATCAAATGGCACTGAAAGATTCATTATGTTGCATCACGATATGAAGTTGCCAGTTCTTTGAAAAATTTTAGATGGGACTGGGAACTATTTCACGGTTTTTACTACAAAAGTGTTCTGACCTGATGGGTTCACAGTAGTAAGCTGTGAACACTGCTCTTTAGAGACTGAGAGTAGTAAAGAGAGGAACATTTATAAATAATGTAATAATATCATAGGTTAAAATTCAAGACAAAATATCACAGTCAAATCTAGTCAAGTCTCACTTTCTGAGCAAGGGAGGTGAAACTTTCTATTATTTACCACAATAAGAGACATTCTGCCTAGAAATTTTTAAAAACCGCTGATTTAAAAAAAATCCCAGATGTTTGCTGCAGTGATTTTTTTTTATCACTGAATTCATATCCCATGCTGGGATATCCCATATCCCACACTGCGCATTTTGAGGTATGATTGTAATAGTCAGGATAAAATTGGAATATAGAATTGGAATTTTTTGCAAGAGTGGCAGGACTTAAAAATGTTATATCTAGACTAATAACTGTTAAATACATGCCATTTGGCATCTGAAAGCGGACTGATTCACAAATGCTATTACAACTCATACAGCACTTCAGAAGTCCCAGGGTAATGGCAACTCATACATGTAAATTGCCAAGAACTGGCAAGGATGATTGGTTTTACTTTTGCTACTTTATCAAAATCCTTCAAAGCAACTTACCACTTCTTCACAGTTGAGATCTACAGGAAAAGTAGGGGAAAATCTCTCTCAACCACAGGAGACTTTATCTAAATAACTCAAGCCAAATAATTAATTTAGTTGAAAAAAATCATGCTACCCCAAAGGGCTATTTGACTATTCACTCCTGTTGCTACAGTTGATACGTGAAGTACTATAAATCAGACCTGGACTTTGGAAGACTTCATGTCTCTATGACTAAAAGTCAAGTTTGCAAAACAAATTCCAGATCCTACCATCATGTGATATAGACTCTGATCTTTTCAAAGCACAGTCTAACTATCAATTACAGTAGAAACTCTCACACACAAACACTTCATTATTTAATTTACAAAGCAACAGTCTGATCATGTCTCACAATGATTCACAGCAGTGTTAACCTGTCTCAGAAACTGCAAGCTCAAACCACAGCAGGCTTCAGAATCAAGCTTTTTGAAGTGTTTCAGGTCAGTAACATCATTCCAGCTCAGGACCATTCTGCTTTCAAGTAGGTGTGTTGCATCTCTGGTGCTGGAAATTAATTTCCTCTGGCAGCAGCAGGATATATAAACTAAAATGTCTATGTCCTACATAAAAAGCAATGGACAGTTATTGATCAGAAATGATCTCCTGTCACATGCCTGCATGGTAGCTGGGAGAAACTTCACACACTGCAGTAGTGATGGCTTTTCTCATTTAAGTTCATCAAGCGTGCTGGCATTGTGGTATACATCCTATCAGCACCATATGATCCATGGCTGAGAGCAGACACCAAGAGCGGTTAAAAAAAAGAAGAAACAACAAGCAATAACCAAGCCGGTGAAATGTTATGGCTGAAGATCATCATCTGTTGCTTTTAATTACTGAAGCAGACTTAGCACAGGTATGCAGCACTAGGTAATATCAAAGCTGTCCACATATCCTGATCAATTCTGCTTGCCATGGAGATTGAAGTTCAGCAGAATATGGCTGCATGCCTTCCAGAGCTGGAACTACCTTTGTAAAACATGTTTTATTGCTCCTAATTTCAAATCAATCGCATGTGGGCAAGAGGACTGAACATATGTTAGCTGACTACGCTCATAAGCAGTGGAATATTCACACCAGTAACTTTCTTCTCTACCAAGACTGGTTTCTTTAGCAGCAATGAATGCCATGGGACTGGGCAGTAAATGCCTGCATGGAGCTAGAAACACACATACATGTCTGTGCATGACACTTCAGGTAAGAAATTCTGGACCTCAGGGAAAGACAGTGCAAGAAGATAATGGACCAGGAGGGTGGGGATGGGGAAATCTGAAGCCACCTAAGGTGTTGGAAACCAAATAGGGATGGCTGGTCTTTGGAACAGCAAAGGCCTGTGCCACCAGTTAGGCTGAGGAACATTAACTTTTACTTTGTGCCCACAGTCAAGAAAGCGTATCTAGCCCCACACCTAAAAGACTGGCCTATCATGGCCCCATCATGTGATCCAGTTGCAGAGTTCTAAGACACCTCTTCTTTAATTTGTTAAAAAAGGAGTAGCTATGATAGAGGTGCTCCACTACAGACAGAAAGCTGACATTTTAGACAGACTGTCTGATTTTGAAAAGGAGGATGTTGCATCTGGAAACTCATGCAGAATTGCCATGAGTCTCTCACAGCCACATTTCAGGGAGAACCATGATCACAGCATTTTGCTGGGCATTATTTACCTCCAAGACAGCAGTAACAGATATACTAGTAGCATGCTAAGCAAAAATTTGCACTCATACAAGAAACAAACAACACTCTTCTGAAGACTGCAAAAGATGTGTAGGACCCAAACTGCCTCACTGTGGTGAGCTGTGATTTGTCATTTCTTTAAAAAAAACACAGTACTGTGGGTATTCAGTGTTTCTCCCTGTATGTCTAAGAGAAACTCATTTAGCTGTACATCTATTCCACAATCCTAAAACCACTAAGCTAAAATGAACTAAGCATTGCATATTTAGAACTACCAGTCTTTAAGAACTGAAGAGGTTGAATTTAATTTTTGTTTGGATGAAAATTAAGGAAAGGAAATACAAGCCTCCAACTATTCTGCAATAAGACCCTTTGTTGAAGAGACTCAGGAAAGCATCACTATAAAAATGTGCTACAATGAGAAAGAAATGGCATTTAAAACAGTTTCACTTCCTACTTAGGGCAGACCTGAGAGCAGGAGAAGCAAGCATGGAGGAAGGAGAGTGCTTGAAGAAAAGAATAAAAGCACAGTAGCTGGTACTTGTCTGCTATAACATTATCAGCCTGCTGAGAGCAATTACAATAGCACAGACAGCACTTGCTTTATTGTGACCTTACTGAATTAAATCTGAGGGAAAAAACTCTGAGATTCAGCAGGGAATTTATTAGAAAATTTTAATGTCAACTTAAATTTGATCCAGAGGCCTCAATAATAAAGGTCATATCCATTACTATACTGTGGGAAACCTTGGATCTCTCTGTTCCTATGTTCCACTCTTTTGCAATTTTGTTTTCTTTCGTAAGAGTAGGTCAGGCTCTCCTCTCAGCTTCACAGCATTCTGTATTACAAGACTGCTATTTACATTTTAAAAAGCCTTAGCCAGCAAGCCAAACAAAGAACTTTTTTTTTTTTTTAAAAGGTGAAAAACAAAACCAAAATCAAGCAGCACTGATGAAACTAATAAGCTATGCAGCTGGATTTAAATACCTTATACAGATATAAAAAAAAGTGACCTGATCTAGACCAAATTATCTGTTGCTACTTCCAGATCAACTGTCCTCCTGTCAGGGGGCCAGGTACGTACTGACTACTGACTTGCACACAGTAGCATAAGTTGTGTAGTGTTTTTAAAAAATATATTTTTAAGTGTAGACTGTTATAAACATTTGAAATTAGAAGTACCACCACTGAATTCTGATCAGCTGAGCTTCACTGCTTTAGTAGAAGGTTACCATGGCAGGGGGCTTGGACTGGAACCTGATGGTCTTTAAGGTCCTGTCAAACCCAAACCATTCTGTTATTCTATGAAAGGCTCCTTGTCTGTCTGAGGCAATGGTTACTGGGTACTTCTAAGCCCCATCACTACCCTACCCAAAGCTTTCAGTTTTACAACAGGAGATGCATATGCTAGGCCCCTGTGAAAAATATAAAGTGCACTGTGAAGCTCCACAGTGCTCTTCAGCTTCCCCAAAGGAAGATTTGCAGCATGAAGTTACTCTCCCTTTAGCTGAAGATACAGGAAAGAATAGAATCACAGATGGCCTGTACTTCACCAAAAGATGAAAAAGACCACAAGTTCTACTTTTACACTGTATTGATCTTATTCAAATATTAAACTGCAATAGAAGGAAAAAGCTCATGTTCTTGAATCCTTAAATAATTTTGTAGCTTTCATTCTTGTGACTTCCAGAATACCTTGAGCTCTCAAGCACCCATATTAGTCAGCATAAATATGTGAACCCAAGTCCAGATACTTTCTTTCAATCTGCTCAGCTACCCTCTGAACAAGAGTCATCCTCTCTTTTTAGCCTGAGAATATACATTATGGATATTAATTACACTCCTTACTTTCTCAGTAGCCCCAGTATACACTTAATGTAGGATGTTTAAGAAACGGCAGAAGGCTGAAACACAAGCTTCCTGTACCAGGCCCACTTATGTTTGAAAACACATCCCACCTGATGACCCGGTAGCAACTATTTCAGTCTTCCTCCAAAGTACCGGAAAACCTGACAACTGAACTAGTTTTAGTTACTTCAGGCTATGATGGCATTAAATATATTTGTGGAGAACAGTGACTAAAAATAATTTTTTCTGAACTCAATTCATAGAAGATTTTATGTTCTTCATGCTAACAGCCTGTGGCAAGGTTTTGGTAGAGGAGAGACTACAGGAGTAGCTTCTTTAAGAAGGTGCCAGAAGCTTCCCACAGTGTCTGAGCGAGCCAGCCAATGCTAGCTGGCTCCAAGAGAGACCTGCCGCTGGTCAAGGTCAGCAGCAGTGGTAGTGCCTCTGGGATATTTAAGCAGGAGGAAAAAAAAAAGAAAATCTTCACAACTGCATCCAGGAGAGAGGAATGAGATTATGTGAGATAAACAGCTTTGCAGACATGCAGGTCAGTGCAGAAAGAGGGACAGAAGTGCTACAGGTGCCGGAGCCGAGACTCCCTTGCAGCCTGGGGCACAGACCACGGTGGTGCAGCTGTGCCCCTGCAGCCCAGGGAGGGCCATGGTGCAGCAGAGATCCTCCTGCAGCCTATGGAGGACGCCACACTGGAGCAGGAGGATGGCTGAAGGAGGCTGGGATGCTATCCCATGGAAAGCAGGCTCCTGCCAGGACCTCTGGACTGGTGGAGAGGAGCAGGTTTGCTGGCAGGATTTGCGACCTTGTGAGGAACACAAGCTAGAGCAGTCTGTTCTCTGTTCCTGATGGACTGCACCCCGTGGGAATGACTCACACTGGAGAACTTCATAAAAGACTGTCTCCTGCAGGAGGGACCTCACAGTGATGCTGGGGAAGAGTGTGAGGAGTCCCCTTTGAGAAGAAGGGAGCAGCAGAGATGATGCGTGATGAACTGACTGCAGCCTCTATTTCCCAGCCTCTGCACAGAGGAGGTAGAGAAAATTAGGAGTAATTTTAAGTCTCAGAAGAAGGGAGGAGTGGAAGAAAGCCATTTTTAAGATTTAATTTTTCATTACCATTCTCTGATTTGATTGGTAATAAATTATACTAATTTCTCCAACATGAGTCTGGTTTGCCCATGAGAGTAATTGGAGAGTGATCTCTCCCTGACTTATCTTAATCCATGAACCTTTCACTGTATTTTCTCTCCTGTGTCTAGCTGAGGAGATAGAGCAGCTTTGGTGGGCACCTGGTGTCTAGTCAGGGTCAACCAACCACACAGCCACACTAAGTTTAGTTTCTTACACATCTCAAGAACCTTAGTAGCTTTGAATCCAAAAGCACAAATAGAATTTGAATGCTGTTGAAAGGTGACAATTTCTTAAAGACTGTGTTCATTCACACATTCATACACTGCCCCAAGTCTACCTTTCTAGATGGATGGATGTGAATAACCTCTAGCTCAGAACCTGTGCAGCAGTGTCTGGGCTGACGTGGCAGACCAGCTGCACTCCAGGATGTCTGCTTTTGAACCTTAGTATCACTTATTCACACAAGCAACCTACTGCAAAGCCCTCCACATGCAATGTGAAGGTACTTAATCTGCCACGCTAAAGAAAGTGCCAGTGGATTTCTCTCGTGAATTGCTCTACCCTTCAAAAGAGATTGATTACACACACTTGCTTTAAATGTAATTGGATTTCGTAACTACTATAATTTTGTATAATAGCTGTCTCTTATCAGTCTTGTCTCATTCAAAAAAGGAGGGAGGAGTTTAATTTATGACTTATGACATTTGCAAGAAGTCAACAAAATGGCTCCTAGCCTAAACTGGAATATTTAATACTTAGTCTTTTCAAATAAAAACCAGCCTTGATGTTCCTGGTGTTCACACTGGTTTTCACTTACCTAGAAAACAGCATCATCTTCTTTCTTTACCTCTCATTAGGCAAGGTTTTTAGTTATTATACTGTCTTGGATATAGCCCATAAAACAAGGTAAAACTGACACAATGTGGTCAGCATCCTGCCAGCTTTCTGTCTGTACAGATTTCCTTCTTCAGAATACTGCTCCTTGGGTTTAAAGGGGACAGAGAACAGAGCGAGGCAGATGATGAAGGTACATGTTGTAAGACTTGGACTTTCACGCGCCTTAATTCCTGCTGTAAACATATTTTGTGAACTTGGACAAATAATTGCTTGCCTGTGCACCCAAGTCTTTAAACATATGCTTATATTTAAACACAGCTAAACTAACCTCCTTCATTTCCACCTCAGTATCTTAAGGACACTGGTGAAATGCACCACCAAAATCAGGATGCCTTGATCTCCACAGCTCACTGCTACTTCTGCAGAGAAGCAGTAGAACCGGTAATTCTTTCTGTCCTCTGTCTTGCCTCTACAGCTGAATGGAAAAAGTCACAGCCCTGACAATTCCTCGGGGATGACACAACAAATGTATGAGCACTGGCACAGTCACAAAATTATTAGTAATAAAACAAGCAGTTTGAAAAGACTTACTCCCCTCTTCTGCCCGTAAAGCACATCCTACATGTGGTAAAGGTATGTTACTGTCAATGGGCCAGTTCTGCAGTATTATTTGACAGCATGATTTTGCATACCAATTTTTTTCTGCTCTTCCCCCATGAGTATATATACATCATTTTAAAAGCAATTTACAACATGTCAAAATGCTTAAGGAGACTCTTAAAAATCTAATGTATGAAGTTAACCATTGGTATGATTTATTATTGAAGTTCCACAGTTATAACTTGACAATTAAGAAATATTGATAAATGTAAACATATTATTGATGTCAATTAAAAAGCACAAGATTGATTAACCTCCCAGAGGTATACTGGCACGAGCAGTTGGAGAGTAATCACTCCCACTAAGTATTCACTACTGACAAATGTGCATAGAAATTAGATTTCTGTGAGACAAGAAATATTTTCATTTAAAGTTAAGATAATTTGAACACAGAACCAAAGTACTGGGTCAACAAAAAAATCAAGAGAATTATAAACAAGATTCGTATTAATGTAAAAGGCTACGTGATTAGGTCACATAATGCTCTCATTAACCACGCACTTGGGTGAAAATATGGTTAAGAATTATCAAAGCTACTGCTCAGCAAGTCAATTATGCTCACTGAAGAAAAACTATGAATGTATTATTTAGCCACTACACTGCAATATTCATAACTGCCTTGATGAGGGACAGGACCTTATTTTTACAACATAAACAGCAGATTTTTGTTTTAAACTATGCATTTATGCATTTTCTATTGGTGCCAAAATTATAAAGGTGAGTTCAAAACTCTGCTTAGTAATGCTTCCCTTCCTGCCAAGCCAACAGCTAGGAAGGACATTCAGTCAGCACATACCTCAGAGGGGAAACATGTATCTGACATACCCCAGAAAGCATAACAACAGGAATCAGTCAAACCGTGATTCAACTGTGACTGGAAGATATTGGGCTCCTTCTTTCTTCTTCTCTTTACTTGCTTTCAGAATTAATGTACTGGCATAATGCCTGTCACGAAGATGAAGGGCACTGCAGCTGTAGCTCTTAATGGCCAAAAAAAACCCCAGGCTCACCTCAGAAAGCCCAAAGCTAAAGACAGCAGCAATGCACCAAATACCAAGGAGACTACGTAAACACTAATTAAACTTCACTCTACACTCTTGTCTAGAAAACAGCTTTCCCTGCCTAAACTTCCAAGGGCCTGATCAGACATGCTGTTATTAGAGTCTAGCAACTTTCTTCCCTAAGCCTGGCCTTCATCACAATTTCATGGATCAAACACATTTCCCTCAAATACAAGCAGCTTACTACAGAGACACTGGACAGAATCTGAATTACTGCAAAAAAGACAAAATTGTAAAATAACACATCAATGATAAAGCTTCTTTGCTTGAAAGAGCTTTTATGTGAAGGACACATATATGTTTATTGTCAAAATAAAAGTAAATCACTGTGAATTTACCTGGCTGCAAATTCAGTCAAATGGTATTGGTGACAGAGACCATGTTTGGTCTATGATAACCCACAGGGGTATTTGGTGGATGCCCAGAAAATTACAATATATGCAGACATACCAGACACAAATGAACATGAAGAAGGTTGTTTCTTTTTCAAGTAACTGGCTTTTTTTCAGTTTTGTAAAATGAAAGTTAATATTGGTGGATTGTATAAACAGCTTTCATTTTGACAAGCAATTTTAAAGTAAGAAAGCAAGCGTCACCTTTGAAACTGGAAAAGTGGAAAAGTTTTAGTGACAGCCAACAGAAGCACAAAGATAATAAGATGGGCAAATATGAATCAGTCATTAAACCAGATTCTTGGAGCAAATAAGCTAATGGAGGTCTTTGCAGACTGCCCTTATCTTGAGAATGAAGAAAAGAATAAAGTCTTTAGACTTGAAAAACCATCTGTGAAAGAAACAAATAAAAGGCATCTGATTTAGAGTGGCAGGGGAAAATTTTAAAACATATTTTCAGTGTGCTGTGGGGAGAAGCAATTTTCAGAGGCCAGAAAAGAATGCAAGCTTCAGGAGGAGCCTCTTCCCTCTGTAAGCTGGATATGGAAAAACTCTGGAATTTTCTTCTGTAAAAGGAAAAACTGAAATTGTAATATGTTGAGAGACTGATGATTGTGCATGGGGTTGGGGGGAAATGTCATTAAAAAACCCATTTTACCACAGCTATGCAAGCAGGTGACTTGTCAGACAGCGAGGGTACCAATACCACCATTGTCATCCTGAATTACATACTGCAGTTCAAGGACAGCAGAGCAGAACCTCCTGGGGATCAGAGGCACCAGACAAATGTGCCAAAGCTCCTCCTGGAAGGGAGTGTGCCTGCTCAGCTGCAGTGCCAATGAATCTGACAGTGTCTCCTTCCAATGAGCAGTACAAAATCAGGATGGAAAGTTTTCACACCAAGGAAAAAAGAAATAAAACTACAACAGATTAAAAAGCAACCAACAAACAGAGATCAAGAGATCACAGTTTCAATAACAGCAGTTTTGTCTCTCTCCCTTTTTTAGAAGTCCTCAAAACAGCAATCCCTCTAATTTCCTCAAGGTCTAGCTGTACTTAAAACTGGTTCACCCCTGAGAAGGGACTCTCACATGACATCAATATTCTGATGTGAAAGTAAGTCACAATACATACACAAGGCTTTTACAAGGTTATACATTTCATAAATAACATGCAAGATTGCCATACTTCTCCTTTTCCTATTCAGTAAAAAAGAGAACCTCCACAAATGTTCTGCTCTGCAGCAGACATCACACAGCAAGGAAGACAAGAAGTTGCTCAAAGGTTAATACACTTCAGTGCAAGAAACTCAATTTTCAAACCATCCCTCAATGGGCACCACTGCAAACCAGACTGACAGGCATCAAAGCAAGATCACAAAGTCAGATTAGAAACACAGCAGAAGTCATTTTCTCTGTGATCAAAACTAAAGCACTCATTTCTACTTTCCCTCTCTTGACAGTATTTTTATTTGAACTAAGACACACACACACTTGCTGTTACCTCATTTGGAAAAGCCTCCTTGAAGTTTTGTTGCAACAGCCACCCCTAAGAACCATATTCATTTACACCCCGGGCTGAAACCCTTGAGACACCAAACACAGCAAAGCAGAAAGCACAAAGGGGCAAATGGCAGAGGGACACATCTGCATGAAAATGTGATCTTTCCTTGCTTCTGATGCTTTCTTCAGCACAGAATGGTTAATGCTCCTAACTGTTTCAAGGAACTACTGACCAGCCAGGCTGATAAAACTTACTCTTTTCCATGCGGAAGTTTACACTCAGCATTTGCTTTATTGGATGTGACATATTGCCATGCCGAGTTGCTCACAAGAAACGAAGTCCTTCTCCTGTCCTTCAGACAGCCCTCATCTGTGCAGAACATCAGGTGCTCACAGCTCTGGATGTATTATATAACTACTGTTACTATTTATGATCAGGCCCCAACCTCACTGGATTAGCCATTAAATACATGCAACAAAAATAATGACAGTTCTTTATGACAGATAATTACAGTATTTTAAATGCACTGGCCAACACTCAGCAGTCTTTATTTTTAGGAAAGGTTACTGCATACATCAAATGCTGTGTTTTACCCTAAGCTCTTACATCAGAAAGACAAAGCCTCATTCTACCTCTGAATTGCCTCTGCTCGCAGCCTAAAGGTTATTTTCAATGCACAGTCTACTTTGGAATTTAATACTGCAGACAGAACCTGCCATTTGTAGTTTAGTCAGCAGAATGAACAGCAGCAAATCACTTGTGAAAACACAATCTTGTTCTCCATCAGGAGAGTTAAATGGAAGCCTAAGGACTAACACTGCTCTGGAGACTCACACAGGTGTAACCTGGAGAGCCATGCCACCTGAAGACGAGTAAAATGTCTATTACACTTCCTGCGTTCTCAGATGCAGAAATTAAGCTGAAATGACAGCTCTGGGCTTTTGGCATCTGTTCCAATGCTGCACATCTCCAAAGCTAGCCTACATGCCAAGATGAAAAAGGTATTTGGAAAAGCTGGCCAAAGCAGACCTCACTGCTAACAAGTTCTGTGAAAGGACAACTTCTGATTCAGCTGGGTTTCTGTTTAAATTTACCAACCCTTTTTCAAAGTCACTCCTACGACACCTTTTTCTTTGTTCCTTCTCCTTTTCAACCCCCAAAACCTAATGGGTATTTACTGTAGATAAAATATATTTACTCTCCTACTGAAATACAAAACCAGTATAGCTCTGAATTTACTGTTTCCCAATTTCAATTTGAAGCTTTCTTTTGTTTACTGAAAGACAGGTATTATCCATCCTATGTTTTACATTCCTTCACCTGCATCTGTGTCTCTTTCTAAGTCAAGAGCTCTGAATTTTAACATATGTTAAGGATTTCCATTGTCTTCCTTAATCATATGCTTCCTGGTAGGTTACTCTTATTAAGTATTTGAAGTTTTCAAACCACTTGTGAAGTAAAGGCAACACGAACATAACAAAAGGATTTAAACTACCTCAAGGAAAAGAAAATGCCTAAAAATATCACCCCAAAGAGCTTTGAAATAAAAAAAAAATTAAAATGAAAACCACCAAGAAACACAGGAGAATGCCCCCTGTGGCTTCTAAACCCTGACTCAGCTGATTTGAATTCAGTTTGTGGCTTTGCCACAAGCTTCCAGCAAAATTTTGGTAATTGCAGGTAAGGAACCAAACAAGCAAGAACTCATGATGTGGTAAAGCAATTAAAAACTGACTACCAGTACTGCAACAGGTTAGGAGCAAGAGAAATGCAAGAGGCTCATGGCAAACATTTTCTATGTTCTAGCTGCCAATCCAAGGATTTAGAAGTATATAGGTATTTCATGGATATCGTGCAGTGACTTGATAGAACTGTTTTACTAGGATATCTGTCCGTTGTTTGATTATGTCACTCACTCCCACTCTTCTACTGTGAATGAAGCATTTGAAAACTTTACTGTGTCTACACTTGCTTTAAGTATAGCTAAATGGCCAGAGGGGTAAGAAAAATTCTCTGTGCATAATGTCAGCTCTATCCTGGCTGGAAAATGATGTCCAACTAATAACATAACTAAATATAAGTAATATAATAACTAAAAATACATAGCACAAGTGAAAGCCCCAGCAAACTTCCAAGGGCAATCCTCTTATCTAAGAACTGTCTGTCTACAATTTTATAGTAGAAAAATCTGTATTTTTGTAGAGAAATGGGTATTTGCCATGGTGAAGCAGGAAAAAAAATTTAGATAAAATTAAAAGAGCTTCTCAAGAAAAGCAGCAAAATAACCTGTGATTTTAAAACTTCCTTGCAGTGACAAGCTTAAGCATAAGAATGAACTATATTAGAACTCCAACAGAATTGTCTGCCAGCAGGAAGACATGACTTGCTAATACTATACACATTCCTGAACAGTAGCATGGTGCTGCCCATCGTGTTGAAAGGGCTTTTCCAGCTATTCTTTCCTCTTGGCCTCAGAACTGCTGCCAACATAATGAATCACATTACACATCATTTTGCAATTTTCTTACATATTCATAAAATTTAGACATGAATACGACCTGTAACCCAAAATTAATACTAACAAGAGTTTTCAAAATGAATCTTCCCCTGAAAAGGGCATCCAGCCTAAAGTGCTCTGCAGTATAAACACAACTTGTTCAGATACCCAGAACATTTCTTAAAGTTTGATAAGTTCCCTCAGACATTCAATTCCAATGTCACAAGCTCACAACCATGTAAATTGGTACCAGTCCTCCAAATACTCAACAAAATGCTATCAGTCCAGAAGTACACACACCCTGACAATTACTAATATAGGAATATTTGCTGTCCAAAGGCTGAGCAGTCAATTCAAACCAGGTGCAGTAAACTAGGGTAGTACTTTTACCTTTCATTTTTTATAGCAACTATAATTGAAGTTGCTTGTTTTGCTAATATTTATTAAACATGCTTTAATATTTATGTTATTTTGATTAACAGGAAGTTTCCTTATGGCTTTATGGTCATTAATTCATAATAATATGAGTGCTGTATTAGTACACTGATTCAGTTTAATTTCCATTTCCATTCAAGTGTTGCTCAAATTCAAAATATTGCCAAGATAAGATACTGCTAATGAACACCTCAAGGAGGCACAGTACTTGGCTATACACAGCTGCACTGGCAACTTGGTTTGCTGAAAAATAAAAGATCCAGAAGATTTGTTCTTATTTTGCACAAGTTTCAGCACAAAACCATACTAATAGTTTTGACTATGGAAGAACATAAGAATAAGAAATCTTACACTAAGTATGACGTGGGCTTTTATCAAGGCATAGTCATGAAGCATTTCATTAAGAGAAATGAAGCTGAAGTTACTACAAGCAATGCATATTTCAAGGATGAGAATGTACTTTACAATATGCTGCAAACATGAAAAATGCTGCAAGTACTCAGTATTTATCATTATCAGTGGAACCTTTCTAACTGAGGTTTCATGCATCAACACCACACTCCTTCATGAAGGGAACTGTAAGAGAGGTCAAGCCTAAGGAAAAACAGCTCAGACCCAAAAGCAAAGTTTATCTGCTCCCTTAAAAAACACAGATGACTATCCAGCTGTAAAGGAGGCAGATTCTCAAGTCCTGACTGTCTGAGCACCCAAGGTGCATCTCTTGTCTCCCTGACCAAGGTTTGTGCAAACCAGGATTTGCATCAGTTTGGATTATTTAAAGAGACAAACAAAAGCTGTGACATATTAAAAATTTTTTATTGAAGAGTACTGTAGTTGTGTGATGTTAAAATCATTTGACATTGTGAATTGTAAAACTGATAACAACTGTTGATCGTAAAATTGATAACAAAGGCTCAGAGCTGCCAAGAAAAACAAAATAATCCTTCTTAACTGGACAACAAGATGACTGGCAGTTTCTAGCTACAATACAAAATTGAGGAGAAAGCACTACAGAGGAATATGGAAGAATGAGACATCCTATAAATGAAAACAAGGCTTTAATCAGAGCACACATGTCTACTATAGCTTTTGAACTTCACAGTTATGTTTTCAGTTCAAAACCCGACAGACAGAATGGCATAAGGAATACTTCAAAACACTCAATATTAGCCAATCTTCAAAGTGGCTTTCATAAATCTTAAATTTCAGCAGCAGCAGTACATTTCAGTGCAAACTCCCCTACCACTAACACACTAACATTACTAATAGTAACAGAAACTCACAAATGAAATAATATTATATAGCTGGGGAATGGCTGTTATGACAATCCTCAAACACCTTCAAGACTTCACCTCAAAACTTTTTAAAACTTTCTATTTCACACTTATTTGTGACAACCCATTTCTCACAACACCCTTCTCTACAGGAAAGACAAAACAACTACTGTGTAAACAACAAAATGTTGTTGTCTACATAAACACACACCCACAAAAATCTTTGCCAACAGTGTTGTAAATGAGTTGTTCCTTCTGTTAGCCAGGCTATTATAAAATCAAAGCCAATAATAAGCAAAGGAGGATGAAGATTGGAGATTAATGTTCCTCCATGCTTTTCAGCATTATAAAGTTATTTCTATAACACTCCAGCAAATTGTACAGTGACTGACATGAACAAAATGACAGTAATCTGTCACTACTTCATGTTTCCCACTAGGCTGATTCAAATAGTTATTTATGAACCTTACACTTCAATGGTCACTTTGATGACTAAACCATAAATTAGAATGTAAAGTGAATATAAATTTGATTTTAGAGTAACAACAAATTGTCAGCAAAGAGGGATATTATTTAATTTTTACTGACATACTAGAAAAAGTCAGCAATACCAAGATGAACCATACCATAATAACCCCTAAACTTAGCAAAAAAATTGTATGCCAGATCTCATGTTTGCTTCAGTGCTTCTGCATTTAAAAATAAAAGCACTTTCTATTATGCTTGGTTAGTTTTAAATACAAAGTCTTAATAATGTCAGACGACTTCATGACTTAGGTCTTCAATTAAACAGAGAGGGAGAATGAAGTTTTTCGACAGAGCATGATGAAATCTGACAGCAAGTAAATATTAATATGAACTTAGATGCTCAGGTTTTTAATAGTCCTGATGAAAAACTTTTAACATGGTGTTGCTATTTTTACAACATTTATCTCTTGCTTTACACATTGGAGTGAGATGACACTGAAACATAACAGAAGTTCTGCAAAGCACAACAATTTGCAATTTTTTAGGAAAAAAAAGTCTTTAATACCCAATCAATCAACTCTTGCAGTGATGCATGTCAAAAAATTATCTTGGTAAAATAATTTTCTTCTATCTGATTTTTTTTTGTTACAAAGTTCCATTGCCTATCATGTTACTGAATAACAACATTTATTATCCATTACTCTTGAAAACATGTAATATAAACCCTTCCAAAAGTGTGATTTCACTTTGTCTGGAAAATGTCTAGAAGTGCAACATTAAAGAGCTATTTCAACATAACTTTGACTGTCTTAGCAGTGTTAAAAATGGCAAGTTGTGTCAGTGTCTTTAATACTCCTTGCTTTTCAAGTATATTTTCCCTGAAATTCTTACATGGAATGATAGCGATCCAATTTAAAACAAACTTCAGCAATTTGGCTTTTAATGTTGGAGAAGGCCCTTAAATAGCTGATGTTTGAAACAAACATGCAAAACCCTCCAGGCTTAGCAATTACTGAGGCCATTCTGAATTATTCTGATATGTCCCAGTGATACAGTAATAAATGCATAACAGAAAGATGCTGACTGATGCTGAGGGAAAATCTTTAGGCTAAAAGAAAACTTCAAAAAAGGTGCAAGGACAAAAGTCCAGCCTGTGAAGTCTGTTTTAGAGAAATAATATCTTTTTTTTTAGGATCTACAGAAACAAGGTAATCTGGGTTTACACAGGACTTAGAGAGGAAAGAGGAGTTTTATTTTAAAATCTGTCCCAGACCTATTAGGACTCAGATCAGTATAATCATGTTTTGGTAAGAAAAAAGTTGTAAAGTTTTTATTTAGCAAGACTTTATCTTAAGCAAGAATTAGAAGCGCTGAAAATGCCAATTATCACCTACAGATCTCAGGTCAAAACACCCCAACATTCAAATGTAATTGCATTGGAACAATCCATTCCAAACTGCTTCTTTGAGAAACACTTAAAAAAAAAAAAATTAGCAGTGTTTGGGTTAAAAAAAGATAGCAAAAACTACGGTAGCACAAAACAACACCCTGGGAGATGAAAAAAAAAAAAATAACTTGCACCTAAGCATCCATACTTAATTGTCAAATCAAAGGGCCCAGCTCCCTACTAAAACAAGAACACATCTAACTGACCTGCTGGTTGTTCAAAGAGCCATATTAAAACAAACCATGGAGGAACAGGTGCACATATTCATTCAGTGTTTAATAAAAGTACTACTGAGCTCTGGCTGGTGTCAGCATGTTCTCACAGAAAGTTCAGGCATAGAAATTTGCTTTCTTCCAGTTTTTAGTGGTCACTTTTCATAGACAGTGGCTAAGAATGAGAAGTTAAAAAAGTATCTGAAGTTCAACCAAGTCTACTTCATTTCTTAGTAACATGGCACCCAGCGGAAGAAACAGAGATGCTATAAATGCTACTCAGACAAGGTTGAAGAAAAATATCGCCAATGACTCAAATTTTCCAAAGAAAAACCTATCACCCTGTTTGGACACATTTAGCCAGCATTTACTTCATTCACTTCAGGATTTTCTTGTTCTGTTACCATTCTAACACTGTATGTGGAGATGGGAAAAAACAAACACAGAAGAAGAAAGTGAGACTATTTGGAGTGAGTGCCAAAGTTGCCCCTCTGAATCTATGATGAAAAGATGAACAAATTCAGACAAAAACTGATGCTCATCTAGAGATGTTTTGAACAAGGAAACATTTTTTTCCATCTCTAGTGTTATAAGACAATTAAATGAGTAGTGAATATCTCCCATAAAAAATTAGAGAAATTAACATACCTGCCGTTGAATAACCTCTAGGTTTGCTTTGGCCTTATTCACTAGCTCTTCTATTTTTTCAGAATCTGCTAAGTTCTTGTTTTCTCTAAAGGCATCTTTTATCCTTCTGATGGCGTAGGTTCTAAACACAAACATAAGAGGACATGCATTCATAGACATGCCATGATTTATGTCATTTCAACATTCTTTAAAACATGCTGATACAAAAAAATAAAACGCACACCTCCCATATATATATATATATCTATTTATTTATTTATTTTGCTCAGTTTTAGACACATATAATTTTATTCAGGGTTTTGTCTTGCCCAAGTTAAAGTAGTGATCAGTTCTGGTAATTTAAAAAAAAGTGGTTCTATTAGATGTTACTGTAGAAAAATGTCATATTTCAAGTACCAGTCCTAACTGCTTGTTTGTGCTGAAGCCATACTGCTGGATGCCCAGCATGGAATACTGCAAAACTCAAGAACATGACAAAAAGGCTAAGGACCAGAAAATCGCTCCCCAGATCACTTTGAATCAGTGTGACTGTTCTTAACCTGCATATTCAAAAGGTCATTGTCACAATATACATTTCTACTAGATGCAGTGTTGTAATCTAGTAGTCAACAAAGGCAGATTGATGGACCAGTTAAAACAAAAAGGGCTCCTTCCCTGTCACTCTTTTCCTCTCCTGACAAGATGTATTGCACCCCTCAGTCCAACACCTCCTCATCCATTTCCCCACTAAGAAGCAATAACAGAACATGATTTCTGCAAGCTGGAAAATGTTATGATCTCTGCTTGCAGAGAGAAGGTCCAAAGCTGCATTTTCCCCCAAATCCTGCACTTTCTTTCCACCACAGTAAAGAACTTTCGCTCAGTCTGTAGTGTACTGTCATCCTGCCTTCCCTCCCCCGCCAGTCAGGACAAATTTCCACATGAAAATAAAATTTTCAGACGGAGCAGTGGACACCATTACATGAGTCCTTGGGAGGAACTGGAGAAATGCAGTAAACTGATCTTGCTCATCTATCTTCCTCATGTTCCTCTGTACCACCACATCAGTATCACTTTTCCTACCGAAAGTAAAACCCTATGTGGGGCACTGAAAGGAAACAAAAGGCTGCAAAATTCCCCCACAATTAATTTAATATTTCAAAAACCCTTTCCAATCTTGAATAAAAGTAGAACACGAGAGACAAAATTGTCTGAAACACTATCACAGAAAATCCAAGGACAAGACTGAAAAATAAAATTATTGTGTGAAAAGACTGAGGAGGGAGGAAGAAGAGGAAAGATGAATAGCCAGTGGCACTCTATTCCATTAGATGGTGCTATCCAGCTCCTAATGCAGCCTTGACCAGCCATGCAGCGTATTTTGTCTTTGAGCTCATAAATAATACATTTCAATCACAGGAATCAGGATGGTTGTGGAGTGCCACTCTGCCACGGCACTCTGGCAGATGGTGTGTGCTTTTAATTAGGGCCTGCTCACCTCTAATGTGACACTGGGGTGCGGGAGGGAGCGAGCCAGTGTGTGTTTGGATGTGTGAAGTTAATAGAATGTATTAAATATGGAAGCTCAATCTCATCTGCAGCTGTTGTCCTAGCAAGACATGAAGGGGAAGCTGATTATTTCTTCTAGAAAAGAAACAACCCCAAATCATTAATATATACTGTAATTCTGTTGCTTGATAATGGAGAGATTTCAAATCACCCCATATACACGTGTAGGGTTAAACTGTGCAAAACATATAATATTTTTTGAAAGAAAGGACAGGTTACCAAGAGATACAACAACAAACATATATATATTTAGCTTAAAAGAAAAAACAACAGCATGTATGTATTAGTGGGTACAAGTCTTTCAAAATGCAATATAAATGAGTAAATGCTATCTACATAAAAAAGATAGATGGGACAAAACCAAATTCTTGTTCAGTATAACACCTACAGACTGGAGGTGTTTTTTTTTTTTTGGTTTTGTTTTGTACATATGGTGTGTTAATTGTTCCATTTTCTCTCTCTTCCTCTAATTACACCCAACAATCGTTGAGAAAGAAATGTACACAGAAAACAGAACAATTTTTATCTATAATCACAAAGTTGCACTGTTTTTACCTTCTTTTTTTTACCTTCTAATTTTTTAAACTTCATGAGTTTTAACACCCAAAGGAAGTTACTTTACATAGGCTTTAACACAATCTTAATTCTACAGCTAAATCCATATCTCTAAACACACTTCAAAGACTAGCTCTACAGCCTGGCACTACTCTTCACCAAAGTTACACTGAGATTTAAAGGTATCACTTAAAAGAAGGGTAAGCTCAATTCAAAGCTCAAACCAATAATATAATGACTGTAAAATATCCTTTCTTCCCCATTGAGAGGTGTCAAGAAAATATTTTAGCAACATTCAAATTCTTTAAAATTACGTAAAAAGTGTTAAGCCAAGATATAAACAAACAGGAAGGCTTTTTGTTTTCCTTGTATATGTGTATGTGTTTTTTTTCTTTTAAACAACACCTTTCTATATGCAACAACAGTTGTGAGCAGTGTCAATTCAGCACCTCGACACTCTCTACATTTCAACAGTTTCTGAACTGAGAATGCATTAAAAGCTAGAACTACCATAAGAAATGCAATATTGCTTCAAGTTATGAAAAACTAAGCCCTTCTGAAAGTACAGTAGTGTGTGTAAGCAACACGTTTGAGAATAACCTGTTCATTCAGACACATATCTGTTGGGGTTTTTTTACAGAGCACTGATCCAGAGATCTTCTGGCTGACGAACAGACTAGTCTGCTAATCAGCTGCTCTAATGGAGTGTATTTTCAGTTCAATGAGCATAACACACCAAACCCAAACCTGTGACATTTGAAGGCACACCTAGAAATGCTAGTGGCAGTGAATACATGGCTGTCTTCATAAAACTTTACATTACCCTAAAAGAAGCCTGGCAAGTGAAGTGACGGCTGTACCTTATGGATGCTTGTTTCCCAAAGGGGCACAAAGGAACTGCAACAAGTTTAAGCCAATGTGAAGAGGAGCTATTGCAATTTCACTGCCCTGGCAGACACAAACCCTCCTTCTGTCCCCTTTAGACCAGCACATTCAGTCTGATATTTGGCCCCAGCCGAACCAGTCCAACTTCAGAAATTGACAGAAGGCCACCTACTACAAGAGTTAACTATATTTTTAGTTGTTTTGGGCTTTTTTGCAGATTAGTGAGCTTCATCAGCTCTCCACGGAACTGGATAATCAACATCACTGAGGAGGGGGGAATACAGCAGTCCTGATTTTGATGGATAGAGTTTGCAATTGATCCCATTAGAGAGGCCAAGCAAGTCACACAAACAAAGAGGACCTTTCAGTGAGAAGGTACCAAGCTAACTCTCCAGAGAAACAGAATAGGAAAGCAGTTTTGGATACAGTAAACTCAAAGAGCTCCCATAGACCGGTGGGAAAAGCCTAGTTCCTAATGCAGTAGTATTCATTAGGAAACATAATTTAAATTAAGTCTTAAACTACATTTCACCATTCATTATTTTTCTCACCCAATTTTTGAAAATAGATATTGAAAAATTGCTGAAAGGCACAACAAGGTATTTTGCTTTTATCATCCAAGTGCACTGAAATTTGATTAGAGAACACCTTTATCTTCTGCAAAGACTCCTCCAGCGACCAGTGACAGCAGGACCCAAGCAAGACTGTACAGTTGAATGTATTCACTCAGCACTCTCATACATATGCGCACTCAAAACACCTCTTGTGATCCCTACTCATGCGCATCTGTCACACAATTAATTCCCAATTAAATCAAAATCATGTCCTCGATGGGCAGTAGACTCGGTGCGATGGCTGCAGACCAAAGCCACCGCAGGTGGATGGCGACACAAGGCAACAGATGCACATCAGCAGAAAACAGGAGTGGTTGGGTCTTAATATGAGAACAAGGCCAGGGCCAAAACATTACCACAGACTCTCAGGCACTGGGCACTGCCTGCTATTGTTATGAGACTACAGTACTGCCAAATAATAGTAAAAACTAAAGAGAAAGCAGTCTTTGGCCCAATACTCCACCTTCAAAGAGTTCCTCTCTTTTCTTCCCAGATGCACAATCAAAAGCCTAACGCATCCTCATGAAAATGAAGTTTATAAGAAGCAAAGTCTGAAACAATGACTATTAATGAAAAATGAAATCACAATCCAGGTACTTCAGAAAATAATAACTGCTTGGGGACTTATATATTTCATTTCAAAATGTTTACTTATGTCATGCCTGACCAAAAAAAAAAAAAAAATCTTTGTGCTCTGCTAAATGAAAAGAAGCTGAAACGTCACACAAACATACTTGCTTAAGTACACAGTTCCAAACTTTCAGAATAAACCTGGCCAAGCAATGTTTTTCTCAGCACCACTTTGCGTTACCAGTATCACAACACACTAAAGGTTTAAGTCATCTTTCCAAGACATCTTTACAAACATGTTGACATCTTGGCTTTGTGTCTGTTAACAAGTGCAACATATAATAGGTCACATCATAGTCACAGGCACCACACTGCAGAACACAATGGCTATTAAAAGTTGTTGGCCATTGAGCACACACATGAAGACAGAAGGGGACAAACAATTGTGGTACACAGTCTGTGCAAGCAAAACATCACAAGAGAAGGAGCCACCAGCTTAGAATATTCATATTCGAGGTTTCTGGAAAAGGTCTAGAGTAAAATGCATTTTTCCTTATTAGCTTCATTTACATTCAATAAATTAAGGCAAGAGAGAATTAGCTAAGCTCTAGGAAGCCCACTGGGGTTAACAGCTCTGGAATGAAGAATATGATGCTTTTATTTAAAGACACAGTGTGTAAAACTGAGATGCTCATTACAATAGAGTAGCATTACATCAAGTGGGGGAGCCTTTTCATAAAAGGTCTGTTTGCTTTTACTGAACTATATTTTCTTACCCACTGCTGTCTTCCAACCAACATCTATTGAGTTATGGCAGCAACAGGATGAATTTTCAGAATTTCCCATTATTACTAGCAAAATGTGCAGTAGATGAGATCTGCCCAACTCAATTTTCAGCATTACATATCATTTAAAAAGGGAAAGTTTTTTAATCATCTGCAGAAAAATAATTTTAGCTCACAGTAAAGTTTTACTAGCATTAGTGAAGATGTCTTCATGTACAGAATTACTTCTGAGGGAATGCTTATTTAGATGCATATATGTGTACACATGTATATTTCCATACATATGAGTATATATGTATTTACAATATTTTTTCCTATGTGAATGTCTCATTAAAAGACACCAATTAAGGTGAAACAAAATAATTGCATGTAATTACCATCTAACACTAAAAAAATAAGCACTTGACAACAGGTGTATGTTTGAGACTGAGAGGTAAGTACCTCACAGGGAAGTAGTTGTGACTGGTCTAATTAAACCCAAGACCAACACAGGGATGTGAACAACATTTTATCAACAAGTTGTTCCTCAAACTTCATCACTAGACACACTTTCAGCACTGCTACTTCAAGTTACAGCACAACAACAACAACTACATCTGCCTGTTTTCTAAAATTCAAAGTAAAGCCTGTTCTTGCAACCAGGATTTCTTTGGGGGAGTCAGGGTGGTGGCTAGATGCTGGGGAAGGAAGAAAGAAGAGTAAAGAAGAATAAAGATTAGACTGCTGGTAAACTGGTAGAAAAGAGTATTATTTCCTTGAATTTTCTAATGAAGCTCAGTCACTAGACAGTCTTCACAAAAAGCCTACAGAAAAACCTACCAGCCACTACTTGCTTTCTCTGCTAACATACAAAACATGAATTCCAATGCAATTGCTAAGAAATATGTCTGGAATAGAACAGCACTAGAGATAATTTATGACAGAGGATAAACCCAAAAGAATATAAAATAGGAATAAAGACTGATGAACATTAGAAAATACATTTGAGAGAGGGTGACTGTGACCCAATGCATATAGTACATGCTGTATGATCAGATACAAGGATTTGTAGCTTATTTCTAAAGCAAATATTGCTATTTTGCATCCCAGACCTCAAAATGTCTAATAAAAACTTGAACCTTTTCCATAAGTTTCCTTTCATTTCCTTTTTTCAACCTAAACCCAAAAAAGCCTCCCTAGGTTTTCAGAGAGAAAGACTTATGGATGTTTTCAGAAAAGGAGAACTTTTTTTTTCTGATTATATCTTTTCATCTGTTTGTGTCTGTACCTATTTCAAAGCAGAGAGCATGGATGACCACCTGATCAACAGGATCACAGAATCATTCACATTGGAAATGTGTGTAGGTCTCTAGTCCCACCTCCTGCTGAAAGGAGGGTTAGTGATGGTATCAGATCAGATTATTCACAGCTTTGTCCAGTCAAGTCTTGACAAACAGGATGTTGACCAGACCACCTTGCCCAGAAAACAAGCTCAATTGCTTGATTGCCCTTGTAGAGAAAAAACTTTCCTTAAAGCCAGTCCGAAAAGCCTCTCTTCCTGCACTTTAGATCTGCTGTCAGTTTTTCTCCTACCAGGCCCCTCTGGATACCTTGAGGTACTGGCTGCACTCAGGGTCCCTCAATGTTATTTCTTCTCCAGGCTGAACCAGACCAGCTCCCTCAGCCTTTGCTCACAGGACAAGTGCTTCAGCCCCCTGGTAGCTCCTGCTGAGCCGCCTACAGGTTTGTCTGTGCCTTTCCCGCTGGGGGGCTGAGGAGGGCAAGACTGGATACAGAACTCCAGATGTGATCACCCTCCTATAAGTCTGCTGGCTGAGCAACTCTTGATACATCTCAGGATGCTCATGGTCTTCCTTGCTGCCAGGGCACACAGCTCTGTTCCCAAAGACATTTCTTCTTCCCAGAACACTATCGGTGCTATTCATAGTTAACAATGATTATTTTTGCAATTCACTGAAACATGTAATTTTTGTGGCTATATTTCTAAAATACAAACAGTTATTGGCTTAATTCTAAGTGTAAGGAATCTCTGCAGAAGGGAGTGCTTTTCAGGAGGTCAGGGTTAAAAGAAAAAAGTAAAGATGTCCAAATGAAAACATTCTTTTAATCTTAATTGGAGTTCCAATTTCAATGTTATATCGCAGAAGAGGCCAAAAAAGAGGGTTATCAGTGAAGGACCCAACTGCACAAGTCGTTCAGTTAACGAGGCACCAGGCAAGGATGTGCTGTAGGAACTATAACCTGAATTTGCTACAGATGAAAAGTGTCCTGATGGCCTGAAATGAGTAATAGCTCTCTGCTGAGCTTTCACTGCCAAGCCCTTGCCAGCTGCTCTACAACCAGGACACCGGGGTAGCTCAGCAGTCCAATTACCAGGCAGGGAATGCCTTGAAATGACAAGTTCAAAACCTGACAAGGCTGGTTTCTCTCTTCTTCCTTTTGAGACAGATATATACCACTCCATTTGCTGTGCTGCTGTTTCTGAACAGTTCATAAAAAATTGTATAGCCACTACAATCTTTTTCTGCAATGATTAGTTTTAGTCCAATGCTGTGACCAGCATTTCTCTTTTCAGCACGGCCAGAGGTTCTCCCTGCACTGGTACGGCCTCACCTTGAATATCGTGTACAGTTTTAGTCACCACAAGATAAGAAAGATATTAGAGAGCATCCAGAGGAGGCCAACAAAGATGGTGAAGGGCCTTGAGGAGAAGCAGTATGAGGAGTGCCTGAGGTCACTTGGTCTGTTCAGCCTGGAGAAGAGGAAACTGAGGGGAGACCTCATTGCAGTTACAGCTTCCTTGTGAGGGGAACAGGAGGGGCAGGCACTGATCTTTTCTCCGTGGTGACCAGTGACAGGACCTGAGGGAATGGCCTGGAGTTGTCAGGGGAGATTTGGTTGGATATTAGAAAAATGCTTTTCCCCTAGAGGGTATTTGGGCACTGGAACAGGCTTCCCAGGGCGGTGGTCACAGCATCAAACCTGAAAGAGCTCAAGAAGGGTTTGGACAATGCTCTTCAGCATGGTGTGAGTCTTGGGGATGGTCCTGTGCAGAGCCAGTAGATGGACTCAATGATCCTTGTGGACCCATGCCAATTCTCCAGATCCTGTGACCCTGTGACTTGGGTACCTGAAGAGGGCTAAACATATTGCACTTCTTGCTGATTTCATTTAGGGAAGCACTGGGTGCTAATCAGCCTTTCTGGATGCAAGTATTTCACACTTGGCAGTGGAAAATGATTTGCCTTTGATGAAGCAATAGTTGCTAAGGTTATTTTAATTAAGCAGCAGGACATAAAGCCTTGGGATATTCTACCTACTTGGACTGCAGTATGGTGGGTCTGGATGATGATAAGATTTTGATAGGACACTTCTGAAGCACAGCATTATTTCTGAAAGTATAGTAAATACCTAGTTACAGGACACATATTATTTTAATATGGAAATTACGCCAGTTCCTTAGAAAAGGGATCAAGTATCAGAAATATATTAACAGTACACAGTTTTAAAATAAATGAGCTATTTTAACTTACAAAAGACTTAGAGAAACAGTTCTCTGAAGGTCATCTGAGGTAAAGGTTTGTTGGGCATTTTGACAGACTAGTAATTTTCAGTATACTGAACAGACTCCTAACAAAGTTTTACATTGCAAAAGTGATCCTTGGGTTCTAACAATAAAGACAGTTAATTTTGCCCCTTGATTTTTGCTCAAGTAAACCTGAGATTTCTGAGACAGAAGGATGTAAACATCATAGGTCCAAGTGGAAGAAATTTTACTGAAATTAGGTAGGGTCCAGTTATCTCACAACAGAGGCAACAATAAACCACAAATACAATTTATTAAACAACCCACATGAAGTAACATACCACCTGCTCTGTATATATACAACATACTAAAAGTTACAGGATTTAGAAATGACTAAAGTTACTATCCAAAATTTATTCTCTCATCCATTTCTATCAGCTTTACAGCTTATCCAAAAATTTTTTTTCCTTGCAACTCAGAGAGTAATGACAAACATCCCCCACTGGACCTCCCAGCACCATTTGGCTCAGTGACCTTCCCTCATTTATAGGAAAGCACTGCATGTTTAGTTTAGCAAATTTACATCAATTTTGACAACAGTGATGGATATTTGAAATTACTTAGCAGCACATAAAATTGTAATATATGCAAAGCCTATTAGTCAAATCTAGGGCCTAAAAAAGTCAATTTGGAATTTATAATAAAATCAGCATCCTGCTTTGTGCATAGACAGAGTACTGAATATTGTTTTCAGACATTTGGGATTGTAAATATATGTCTTTGGACAATGACCATAAAGTTTGAGGAAGCTCAGATCCAGACTACTCTGATTATTACCAAAGGCTCAGAAAAAAAAGAAATGTGGGTTATTTTGTACACTATGAACACTACTTAAGGTAGAGAAAGTCAAGTGAACTACGTATTTCTTTCTGTGTCCTTTGTATTTAATTAGTTACAGGATATGGAAGTCTTCACAGACTTTAGAGATGATTACAACAGGACTAAAGAAAAAGAGGCTAAAATCCCCATGCTGAGTTGAATGGTAACCCAGAAATGCAAAGGAAACAGACTCTGGGTGTTGCTTCATCCCCCACAGGAAACGAGATGCAGGTTCCCACATGAAGAAAGAGCAGTAGTGAACATGGTGAACAGAGCAAGGATTGAAGGAAAAAGAATATTCTGCTGGGTAAAGCTGAATGACCAATGTACCATGCAGTGAGGCAGATTTGAGGTCTTCAGGTAGGCACAGCTGATCTTCATCCCCATAAATAATGCAGCACCCCTGTGCACCAGGCATAAGTGCCAGAACTACCCACCCCGACTTTCTGCACTCCACGGCTCTCACCTCCCAGGTGCAATCAGCACAAGGGAGCACTTAAAAAAGCCAGATTATTGGCAGGCAAGTTATGGAAAAATATGTCCACAGCTCTTTATCTTTGGGGCATGATGGTGATCAGATAAGACATACCCAAGACCTCTACTAGCTCTGGTAAAGTAAATTCAGCTTCTCAGGACCCATAGATCCAATGCATTTCTCTCAAGGCCAGAAGTACAACAGGAATCAAAGCAATACTAAAACCTAAGTGAAGTAACACAATGTTGTTCAAAGCTACTTCACGTAAAAGAAAGAAAGAAATAAAAGGGTTACGTGCTTTTTCCTACTATTTTTCCTACAGTTACTCTAAAAAACCCATAGAATAGATTATCTGTCTGTCAAACATGAAGCAAAGAGCAGCTACCAGTCAAAATGTTTACTTTGGGCTATGTATGAGCTCCACCTCTAAAACTGTGGCGCATACACTCCTACTGTCCAAACTGTAGATCCCAGCATATGATGCACTGCTTTGGTCTGGCAAGATATACTTTAATATCAGACAGAAAAATGAGATTAAATTTAAAACTCAAGGTATTCTAGTCCAGTGAACAGAAGTCGTTCAATAAACCTGCTGACAGATCTTTTGTGCACTTAAACAACTTAACTACTGTAAAAGAAAAGGAGATCAGAAGTATTCATGAAGACAATTTTCCTTTTTAAAGAAGAGAAGCATTGACAAACACCTTTTAATCTAGGCAAGCCCAAGTACGTTAAACATAGACATAAGAATTTAGAGGTGAAGCTACGCTAAGGTCAGTAATTTTTAAAGCATCTTTCAGTCAACCTCTTAACACTACCTCTAGGAGTCTTACACTATGAATGAAAAAAGATTACCATACTATATTTCTATATCTCTACACATTTTATTTAATAAGACTAGGTTCAGATTGGTACATTTAAATATAAACGAAGATTCTGCATTTCAAGCCAAAAATGGGCTACAAAAACCCACAGATAACACTCAATTGCTAATTAAAAGGTACAGAAAAATAGTCACTCACATGAGTGATGGTAGCGCTTTCTGTCCTCTGTTGGCAAGCAAGGAAAAAGAAAACGTAGAGTAAACACCACCTCCTTTTCCTCCCATAACAACCTGGCTGCTGGCTGCAAGAATTTCTTCTGAGATAACATTTATGCTAAATGTGGAATTGACATCTGGCTTAAAATTCAGTAACTCAGACAAGTCCTGGCTATCGTGACTGCAAGAGATATTAGGAGAGGAAAAGTGGTATTAAGAGTGATCTACTTCTCATAAGGTTTTCAGCGTAACATTTTATGATCAGGGCAGATTACCTTCCCTTTCACATGAGACATGACCTTCCACTCCACAGCATAGTAGTAGTTTCCAATCCAGGAACACATTACCAACACAAGTTGCAGAAGCATGAGGTTCCCAGCTAATGGCAGCAATAACTTGCACTGATGGAGAATTTCTCCTTCAAGAGTTTCAACAAATTGTTGGGAAATAAAAGCCCAGAACCATGCCTCAAAGTCCCTGTGGGTTAGTAAGCATTGCCACTAGTTCACAGAACAAGGAGTTTTGTGCAGATATATGTACAGTATACTTTTATGCCCAACCTTGTATTGCTGTAACTTATAGGACTATCTTCATCCCATGCTGCCTTTGCTTTTGGAAGTGACTGTAAGAGTGCCACCAGCAGTTTGATAAATGTTCATATTTCCATGCAAAATCTGCAAATAATGGGCAGCAATTTTGGGTATAAATTATGAACTGAAAATAATAAATTAAATGTAGTAAAAAATGCGCTCAATAGCTCTGAAAATCAAGAAGCCTATTTGGTGTTCTACATGAAATGCACTGCTTATTATTGTTGTGTAAACAAAACACTTGAACATTTATTTTCATACTGTAAATTAGTCAGATCAGGGAAAAAACCATTCTGAGTGAGACATCCAATTTATTTTGGCCAGTGATAAACTACTTAGATCAATCAATCAATGCTCCTCCCTACAAAACTAGTTTACATAAGAAGACCATTAATTTGAATACCTATTTGCTAACTTGTTGTACTAGAAAAATGCTGTGATATTTTAGATGAGTCAAAGATGTTTTCTGAAACCTAGTAGCAGGTTAGTTTCAAGGCAACACAATACAGTTCAATTTGACACTGTCAGTATAATTCAAGCTATAAGCTTCAAGGGCTGTGTTATGCATTTAATTTGAGCTGTACTGACTTCAAAATATTTTCCTGAGAAGGAGGCAGTCTGATGTTATTTAAACAAATTAAAACACTGAATATATTTGGATGGATGGATGAATGAATTTTTGTTTCACAAAGAATTCTATTAGTGATTCAATTCAAAATGTCATGAAATGTGATGGTTTGTACCTGGTCCCTTCCACTTTTAGTTCCCCTGTTTTTAACTGTGACTAGCAATGCAAATAAATGATGGCTCTGAACCATACCCCAATCACCCACCCCAGCCACATTTGGCTCTTTCCTTGCTATTCTAACACAGTCTGCAGAAATTTAACATCGGCACAATGTGTAACTCTCACAAGATAAACCAATTTTCTCCAACACCAAGGCTCTGTGGAAATCTGCACACACATTTCTCCCTCCTGCTTAGGCAAACAATAAATGAATGTTTGCCTCTGTGTGTGACTACCAGTGAGTATTGTGATAATCTGTATGTTTGTTGGGGAAACATATAATGCCTATAAATAAACACTACCAAGCAACAATGCCATGTGTATCCTGCAAGCAAATCCTAGTTAGCAGAAATCACACCCTGTGCACGACAGAGATAGAAACAACTCTGTGAAGACTGAACTTTTGGGATACAATGAATTATTTTCATAGGCACCAAAAGTCACAGAAGTTTAACGATAAAAGCTTCACTACCATACAGGAATAGTGATTACTAACAATATACTGGAATGAATTACAGTCTCCAGGAAATATTTTAACTTTTTTTTTTTCAGACACACTTTCTCTGGCAGTAAAAATAAGACAATATTACTTTTAAACAAGCTAATGATTTAGAAACAGGTCTTTAATGGTTCCAGACCAGGATATACCAGAAAAGCGGACTCAGAAGGACTGTCAAGACCTGTTGATGGGCATTACTTTATAATAAGACTAACACACTTATCATATACTCTCTAGTCTCCACAGTGGATTCACAGCTTGCTTTCCAAAAGAGTTACTGGGATTGAGCAGAAGTGAATTCTAGACTTCTTGATACCAATACATTCATATATGCATATGAACACATAATATTTACTTTGCGCATATAGGCTTCTCTAGAAACTATAATGAGATTTAACCAATTGCTATTTATTTAAAAAGCATCTAAGCAACAGCTTTGCCCAAGACTTTGTAGCAAACATGATGCTAAAGAAAGTGTAAGTACTGGACTGAGTCTTGAGTCTCTGAATACCATTCCCAGCACAGGACCGTAAAATTTTCCTGAAGAATGCTTTAAGGATTTTATTTCAGGCACATTCTGTTCAGGAAGAAAGTATGTGAACTCAACTGAATTCTTTTATCATATTAAATGTTCAGTTGCATTGTATCCTGAGAAAAATGTTAGAATTTTATATGAAGAGCAGGTAAAAAGGAATAGACTAGACTAGAATAGAATAGAATGTGGAAAAAAAAGGTTAGGGAAAAAGGCCATATACCATAATGCCACCTAGCCATAAGATTGTCTGGATGACTTGTGGCATCTTCACTCTTGAGAAAAAACTGTATCAAGAAGAATCCCCAAGAATATTTCTCACTAAGGACACTGTTGTACTGAGTTCTGTGCAAAATAGTCTTGGAACAGCTGGCTCAAGTATTCACAAACACAAGAAAATAATCAAGAAAGTCTCTTTGATCCCCACTTTTTTTTTTAAAAGCAGAGAACTATGTATAATCTAGGACTGGACTTTGTTCGCCAGCGAACCCAAAAACTCATGGGAAGAGCTTTATTGAAGAGGTAGTTCAGAGAGCATCCTTGCCATCCATTACTGCAGCAAGTGAGTCTAAACATTGCCTTGTCAACTGCAGTTTCCTCTTTTCTTTTTTAAATTACTTTATTTTTTTTTTAATCCAGAATGCTGATCTTCTAAGGACCGCTTGAAATTATAATACCCCTGTGTCTACTGTATCTTGAATCATCTGGGTGTTAGCAGGTCAGCATCTTTTCATCATGGGCAGCATAGAGATGAAGACATAGAGGAACTAAGTGTTAAAACCACATCCAAGAGTAAGGAAAGGAGGAGGTTAGCTGGAACAGCATATTAATCCATTTTAATATTATAGCTACACTACAAAGTGCTTTTCATTTACCAGAAATCATAAGCATATGTGTATGGGTATAAGCCACTGCCAGAGGCAGCATTTTTGCTATTACTCTCATTAGTTCTCAAACAAACGCTACTGGTAATTAAATCTTATGTAAAAAGAAATATATCCCTGTTCCTCTGTGCTATACAAAGAATAACAAGCACCCACAACAGATTTATTCATTTTGGGTGCCTTTAGTGAAATAAAATAACCAAAACAGTAGATCAGTCTTTTGAGGAAGCCCCCCATCCATTTATCTTCCAAATATTAAATTTCAATTTTTCCAGAACTCTATATGCTCTGTATGTGCTCCAAACCCTCCCTCCAAATTACTACTGTTCAAAATTCTGCTCTGCAAAAAAAAAAAAAAACAGGTAAAATTTTAACAGGGCTGTTAAAATACCTAAGTGAGGAAAGTGCAAAAAGAAACACTGACCTATAGACCATATAGACATATAGAAGGATTCTATAGACCAGGGATTAAAAGCAAAGTAAGATTTTTCTATTAATGTGACCAAATCAGGGATGCTGATAATAAGAGAAAGAAACACATTTCTCTAAATGAGTGTTTTTTTAAAAATTTTACTTGGTGTGAGTTATGTTCTCAAAAGAGCTGTTAGCAGAATCTTAACAGCTTTATGTCCCCTTGAAGAGCAGGTCATCATGCAAGTATGGGTTAACTTAACCTATACTTCAGCAAGCACCTAGGTGCTCTCATGAAGGGAGCTGGGCACAGAGAACTTTCTGTTCTGGAAGTGGGTATGCAGAGAAGTCTACATACTACCAAGACCGAGGCAAAGTAGGCAGTAAATACCTTGGCCTTTCTCTCATCCTTTATCACCATGTTTACCTCTGTAACCAACAAAGAATGGAGATCCTCCTTAGCCCTTCTTTTTGTTGCTGATGTATCTACAGAAACTTTTTTTATTTTCTTTTATAGCAATAGCCAGATAAAGTTCCAGCTGGGGTTTGGCTCTTCTAATTTTCTCTCTGCATAACCTCTAGACATCCAAGGAGTTCTCTGGCATAGTCTGCCCCTTCCTCTACAGGTCAAAAATTCTGTAAACTACCTTTTTTTTTTTTTTTCTCTTAAGTTCCCTCTAAAGCTCTCTCTTCACCCAGGATTTTCTTCCCTGCTGGCTCTTCCAGCACATGGGGACAGCATGCTCCTATGCCTTGAAGATTTCTGTCCTGAAGAATGTCCAGTCTTCCTGGACACCACTGTCCTCCAGGACCATCTTCCTAGCAACTCTCTCAGCAGGTCTCCTAAACAAGCTCAAATCTGCCCTCTGGAAGTCCAAGGGGACAATTCTGCTGATCCCCAGTCCTTACGCCATAACTCTGTCATTTCAGGACCACTGTGCCCAAGGCATCCTCCAATTTTTTCATCACACAACAGTCCTTTTCTCTTGGCAAACAACAGTCCAGTGGGGTGCCTTCCCTATTTGGTTCCCTCACCAGCTGCATTAGGAATTTATCTTCCACACACTCCAGGAACCTCCTAGACTCCTTCCTCTCAGTGGTGTTATATTCCTATCAGACACCTGGCAAATTGAAGTCCCCACAAGAAAAAGAGGCAGCAATCTTGAGACTGTTTTATGGTTCTATGTTCCATGACTCCCTAAAATCAGACCAACAGCTGTGTCCATCAAAGTAGGAAAAGCAACTGGCACTGAAAAAAACCAGTGCAAATTATTTTGTTCAGTTTTTTTGCTATGTTAGCAGTTATTTGCAAAAATCAGATTTACCAGTTTTAAGATCTTGAAGGACTTAGATGAAATTGCATGCATTCAATTAACTTGTTTCCAATGCAAAACAAATGGACAAATTTGTTTTGAAAAATTTTCTTCCCTCATTCGTCTATGTTCTGAGTAGCTTTATTAGTCAAATAATATTGCACATTCTAAAAGAAAAATCAAATTCCATTAAAATGCAATTTAGAGAGACAAGAAAGAAATTAATCTATAAATAAAAATACTACTACTGAAAAGATAACATAATGGATAACTGAAAAAAAATTCAATAAATCAAGAAAGTTGTTAAAAAACATTAAAAAATTATTTGCAGAAAAATTCCAACAGAGAGGCTCAAAGCTTCTGACATTGCACATAACTACAAGAAATTAAAAACTAGAAAATAAAAATATAGAAAAAAAAAGAAATTAAAAAAATAGATGAGCTGGAAGCGTGTCATATGATGCTACTCTGAACTTATTACCCATTGTTAGTATCTTTATAGGGTACTATAAAGGCTAGGGATCTGAAAATCATAGTAAGTTAGTCAGCTAGACTCCAGAGCTTTTCCAGGTCAATGTCACACTTGAAATAGGCCTGCATGCAACAAGAGGAGGTCAGCCATGGTGCTCTTTGGCTAAACTTATTACGAAAACCTTCAAAAATGGAGATGACAAGCTCTCTCTGGGAAGACTTGCTCCAGTCCTGTACTGTCCTGGAGAGTACTCCTTTCCAACAGATTCCCGTGTGTTAAGACCACTGCGCTTCAGTCACATTAAACAAACAAGAAATTGTCAAGTTTTGATAATCTTCATTTACAATCAGATGTATTTGAATGGCTTTCATAAGTTTATAAATTCTTCTGTATTCTGTACCCAGACCACTCACAAGATGCCATTATTTGAATCACTAATGATATTTAGAAATATCTCTTATAACCATTTACTTGAGACCAGAATCCAACATATTATAAAGCATCAGAGGTTCTACTTTTTGTCAACCAAGCAGAAGAAAATAGTACACTTGTTAAAAATCACTTTTTTGACTCAAAACCTAACATCTTGCCTCTCTGCAGATTTTCCTCCAGTGCAAATCACTCACCCATGCTCAGACTGTCTGCTTGGGTAATAGGGCAGAAGGGCAGACATGAAATTACTTCCAGTCTGCTAAATTCCCTCTCCCTGCTGTTAAAACCTGGCCTACACTTCTGGGTCTCCCAACACTCTGTGACATATACTTCAGGACACTGGAGATGCTCCCGTGTTATTCTGAAGGCTGCCAGTGGTGACCTCAGTTACTTTAAGACATGAATGATATTCTTCACAGTTACCACACAAGTTCTTCTGCGTGGCAGAAGAAAATCTGAGGCCACGAGATGACATAAGGAATATACTTACTCAGAGAGACATAAAAAGGTTGAATTTTCCATCACAATCTACATGTACACGTGTCCTTGTTTTGTCTGGGAAGTAAAATTAAAGTCAATTTTCTTTCTAGTAGCTGGTACGGTTCTGTGTTTTGGATTTAGGATGAGAGTGATATTGACAACATGCTGATCTCTTAGCAAGCAGGGTTTACAATAAGTCAGGAAGTTTTCAGCTTCTCACACCAACTCACCTGCAAGTAGGCTGGGGGGCACAGGAAGCTGGCAGAAAGTACAACCAGGATGATCCAAACTGGCCAAAGGGATATTCCATACCATGGGGTGTTATGCTCAGTATATACACCAGGGAGAAAGCCAGCTGGGGGCTGCTCAGGAACTGTCTGGGCATGGGTTGGCAACAACTGTACTGTGCATCTCTTGTTTTGTATATTCTAATGATTACTATTATTATCCATTCCTTTTCTGTTCTATTAAAAAGTCTTCATCTCAACCCACAAATTTTACTTTTTTTCCCCCCAGTTCTCTCCCCCATCCCAGTGGGGAGAGGGGAGCAAGCAAGCACTTGTGTGGTGTTTAGCTGCCTGCTAAGTTAAACCAGAGCAACCAAGTTAGGAGAAAAAGCACAGTAAGCAAATAGAGAGACACTAATTAGCTGATCGTACTCCAGGCATACTCTCACAAATATGCAATTTGCAGTAATAAAGTATTCTGACACTGTCTAGCTGAAGTCATGAATCAATAATAATAATCTATAATACCTTCTACTTTGCTGCAAGTTAATTCTTTACAGAAAGTCCTTGGGTTATCTCCATGAACTGCCATATCACATTACAGCAGCCCTGAGGACACGGCAGGGCTGCTTATCTTGGCACGCAAGAAGCCAATGGGGTGTCCCTTTTACCTATGGGAGCAGTGTAAACACTGAGGCAGAACTGTTGTGGTCACAGCAGACCTCTAAATGTAACAGCTGTCGATCATTTCTTGCTGGAAACTGCTATGGCTTTTCATGCTCACAATTGTGTATACAGCACAAGGTTTTAGATGGTTTCTGATATTACAGTATCTAAGGACAGGCCCATCAAAACCAGAGATCTATCCTTTAAGGAAAGGCGCAACTTGCACTGTGACATGGTGTCTAAAAACCAGATCAGCATGGTAAACACACCATATAATTTCTATCCTTTAAAATTTGGTGTGGACTTCAGTTCCTCACTGCTCACCCCCAAGTACAAACCCACTGCTGAAAATACACCATAGCCCAGCCATGAGCTTCATTCAGCCATTCACCAACTGTGCATCTCAAGCCACCCCCATTGTGTAAAATCCTGTGTTTGTTAGCCAGAACAAGGGTAACCAGGGACATTCAGGACAGCAACGAGCAGGAGAAAGCCTTGACAGCAACAGAATGTGATGCAAACACACATTGCTGAGTGGAGTCAGCAATGAAGGTTCATTAGCACTAGTTCATTTTCAGCCCCACAATCCTTCTCAGGGCTCTCCCTCACACCTGAGGTTTGTGGAATACTTGTGCCTTGCAGAGCACAGAGCTCACCACAGTTATGTAAGTTTAAAGGCTTCTGTTCCCAGTTCTTGCCCGAGAGATGATTCACAGCACAGGTAGCTCACATGTCCCTTCCCGTGGTCCAGCTGAGTGGTAAAGTAAACAACCTACCATTGGGCAATGCAATGGGTGAGCAGCACCGCCTGTGGACACAGCAGATAGCTAAAGGTGACCAGGCCCACACCTAACTTTTGCCAAAAAACCAGTATGTCCCTTTCACCAACAGCCAGAGAAGGCAGGCAGGCAGGCAGCCTGGCATCCTCTGTGGCAGGGAGAGTGAACTCTGATTCCTCACTGCATCCCGAGCACATGGTGCCAAGCTTTGGCAGCAGCCTGACCCCAGCTCTCCTCTGCCAGGAAATGGGCAGCACACAGACCAGACATGAGCTATACCAGGTTCACAAAATTACAAAATCACAAAATCATTAGGGTTGGAATGGATCTCTGGAGATCATCTAGGCCAACCTCCTGACAAGGGAGGGTCACCTTGAGCAGGTGACACAGGAACATATCCATGTGAGTATGGAATGTCTCCAGAGAGGAAGACTCCATGACCTCCATGTGCAGCCTTTTCCAGTGCTCTGCCATCCTCATTGTAAAGAATGTCTTCGTCATGTTGAAGTGAAACTTCTTGTGTTTTAGTCTATGGCCTTTGCTCCTCATCCTGTTGCCAGGCACCCCTGAAAAGAGCTGGGCACTATACCCATGACACCCACCCCCGAGATAATTACATGCATTAATGAGCTCCCCTCTCAGTCTTCCCTCCTCCAGACTAAACAGGTCCAGCTTCCACAGTGTCTCCTCAGAAGAGAGATGCTCCAGATCCTTCCTCATCTTTGTGGCCTTCCACTGGACCCTCCCCAGCACCTCCTTGCCTTTCTTGTATTGAGGAGCCCACACTCAGCACAAGTACTTCTGCTTCAGGTTGGGACGGCCTCTGTTCTATCCCTTCTTCCCAATAGCCCATGCCCTGGTGCTTTTGCGGCAGTCCGGAGCCTGGCAGAGGGTCCGGTGGCAGCCCATTCCCGGCGCTCCGAGCAGGGCCTGTGCCCGGTGCCGGTCGCAGGCCCAGTGCCGGTCCCGCTGTCGCTCCAGGGCACGGCTCGGCTCCTCCCGAGGCCGCAGCTCCCCGCGCCTCTGCCCCAAGCAGCGCCGCGACCCCACGCCTCAGCGGGGATCCCCGCGTCCGCCGCCCCCCGGAGCCCTTCCCCGCACCTGTAGCTGTAGCCGCTGAAGCGCTGGCTCTCCCGCAGCAGGGCGCGGTACAGCCGCAGCACCTGGGCACGGCTGGACGCTGCCATGTTGCCGACACCGAGCCGCTCCTCCCGCGGCGAGGCCCCTTTTCCCCGCCCTCCCGCCGCCCGCGCCGGGCGCAGCCGCGGCGGAGCGGAGCCGCAGGGCCGGCGGTGAGTGGCGGCGCGGAGCGGCAGCGGCCGCGGCTCGGCCCGGGCCCAGCGCGAGGCGCGGGCGGGGCGGAGAGGGGCGGGGAAGAACGGGAAAGAACGGGTCCCCGGCGGGGCAGCCCCGGGGGCGGAGGGCTCGGGGGACTCGGGGTCAGTTCCCGGGTCCCACCGGGTCGGGCCTGCCCGGCAGCTCCCAAGCGCGACTGGCCCGGGGGTGCCTGTCGGGCTCGGCCGTGCGGCTGTGGAGGGCCCGAAGGCGGGGAGGGAAGGCCCGAGCGACAGGGAAAGCGAAAGCAGCGCTCAGATGCTGCTCGGCGAGGGCAGCAGCGCGGTGTGCCGCACGGGGAGGTGGATGCTGGCGGGGGGAGATGGATGCCGGGGCTGGAAAGGAGCAACAAGTGATGCGTGCAGGGAGTTGCCTCGGAATCGCTGGATACATTTGTAGTCAGAGTTCATGTACTGGAGAGGATCCAGCAGAGGCCACGAAGATAATTTGGAGTCCGGAACCTATGTCTTCATGAGGAGAGACTGCGTGTGCTGGGCCTATTCAGTCTGGAGAACAGAGGACTGAGAAGGGATCTCATTAATCCATATAAGTGTATGCACGGTGGATTACAAGAGGGTGATGCTAGGCTCTTCAGTGATGCCCAGCAAAAGGATGAGGAGCAGTGGCCATAAACTAGAACCCAAAAGTTTCACCTCGGTGTGAGAAACAGCTTTACATTAAGGATGGCAGAACATGCTGTGCAGGAAGCTTGTGGAGTCTCACTCTGGAGACATTGAAAACCTCCCTGGATACATTTCTTTGTCACCTGCTCCAGGTGACCCTGCCTTGTCAGGGGGGTTGTACTACATGATCTTCAGAGGTCCCTTCCAACCCCAACATTCTGTGATTCTCTGAAATCACTGTAGACAATTGCAGTCATTGTACATCTGTGCTGGTGTACCAGGGCCTGTTGTGTTATAGTGATGTTTGAGATGTTCCTCTCTCAATACCTGTTTTTAAGATGAATTCTGTTATTTAAACCACACATCAAGCATCCTCCTTTGCTGAAAGTTTTGCCGCTGCAAAATAAACTTAACTTTGTAACTTGCAGGTATTATGCCACAGCTGTATTTAATACTGATTTTTGAATTTTCAGCAATTTCTTTAGAGTCATAGAATCATTAAAGTTGTAAGAGACCTTTAGTCTCCAGTCCAGCTGTCCACCCAGCACCGCTACTGTAACCCCTAAACCATCTCATCCAGGGGTCTCTTGCACACCTCCAGGGATGGTAACTCCACCATCTCCCTGGGTAACCTATTCCAATGCTTGACTACCCTAACAATGTATTTTTTCCCCCTAATATCTAATCTGTATCTCCTCTGTCTCAGTTTAAGGCCCTTTCCTCTGGTCCTCTCACTGCAGGCACAGCAGAAGAAATCAGTCCCCACTTCACTAGAACCTCCTTTCAGGTATCATGACAGGGTTCCTACTTCCTTCACAGTTTGTTGTTTATGTAGTAGGTGTCTAAAACAGCTATCATGTAGATATTCTACATGTCTCTGGCAAAAGTGTTTCAATTGCTGCTTCTAATTTAACTCATGTTTTATTGCATGTGCATTTGAGCATTATTGTCAGTTGTACATCTGATGTAATTTACAGTTTATTGCAAAGAACTAAAATAATTCTATGCTTTTGGATGTAATTAGTATAGACACATGAATTTATTTCAAATTTGCCTTTATGGGTATGCTGTGTTTTAGTTGCCCTTTTAGGCTTCTGGAAATGGAGATTTCTGTATATGGAAAATTTTCTGGATATTCTCTTTATCAAAACCCAAACTAAAAATGTTACAGGAAATGTAGGAAAACATATACAGCTACAGCAGGGGATAAGCATCATGCTTCTGAGGCATGATGTAAGTTAGGCCTTGTAAGGCCTTGTAAGTTACAAACCAGTGTGTTTTGGGTTGGGTCTTGGCATTCAGGGCACCCACATGGCGAAACTAAGTTAGGCCTTGTAAGGCCTTGTAAGTTACAAACCAGTGTGTTTTGGGTAAGTCTTGGCATTCAGGGCACCCACATGGAGAAAGAGAAAGCAAGCATGCCCTTCATTTGCCAGTGGGATGAACCAAATTCTCTTTGTAGCCCAAGCCGTGTTGTTAAAGCAGATTGCCATGCCAGAAGCAGAGCCCATCTGGGATGCTGGTGCTCCCCATCTTTGCAGCTGTTGGTGGCTGGCCAGCACCACCCACAATACGTGTTATAGCAGAACTCTGGCTTTGTGTCTAGAGACTTACCTTCTCTGAAGGCAGCAGTGGCCACCCTGCCCTTTCTTACGAGGGTGGGCTTCAGACAGCTTAAAATGATATGGGTCTGTCATGTACAAGCTTAGGTTGGAGAGTTTAGCAAACTTATGTGATACCATTCTGTGGATGAGTGTGGCAGTTATTCCATGTAATTTTACACCAGCCCTCAGGTATTGTTGGAAATAAAAGTTTTCATGGTACAATCCTCAGCTCTAAAAGATGAGGGAGTAATTGGGATGAAAGCATTCATCAAATTTTGTTTACAAGAACAATTTTAATTTAACTTACAATTAATTTAGTATTTAAAAAGTAGTTAAAATTATTTTTAGATAGCCTCAGATGCTAATCCTGTTCCTGAAACTCCCTGACAGTTTTTGTGAGTTTTATTTTTTAATTTGTTTTTTTAATTTTTTTTTTAAGGTAACCATGTTTTTCTCTTGAAAAAGCCTGAAAACCTCCTATGTTTAGAATAAGCAGTAAGCCCATACAGTGCACGATCAAATGCCAGGTAAAATTATCAAAGGAGAAGAGTCTTTCCTCTTGTCTCCTTTTTCTAGCTTAACCTTTAATGCACTCAAGGAGGGCAGATCAGTTTTTGTCAGAAAGGAGTCACCTTTGTGCAGCTGGATTGGCACTGTTAACTGGAAAAATTAATTACTTTCTTATGCATTTGTTATTGTGTTTTCTTGGAAACGATGGGTTATGGTCCCAGAAGTTACGTCATTCTGCAGGAAGTGGACACTGCTGTGGCTGGGATACAGATGCTTCTGCTGGCCTTTGTGTGCACCACTGCAAGCCTGTTGGGCATTGAAAGGCCCAAATGACAGCTGTGTGTCCTGTGACACTGGAGCCTGTGTATGGGGAAGCAGCAATAACCACTTCATTAACTGCCTCCTCATTCCTGAGGGGAAAACTACACCTGGATTTAGGGTTGGTGGGTGTTGATTTGTCTTTGCTTTCAGCCTTTCGTCTGGAAAGGAAGGTGGCATGTGCCTTGCCTTTCTGCATCTCTTGGGATGAATAAGCACTTTGAGAGGATATAATGGTATCAGTACCTGGAATATTTAAGTGTGTAGCTGCTAAAAGAGGGGAGGGAGAGGAAGGAATTTGGATGAAGTACCTGCAGGGGCTGTGGACCAGAGTGGAAAGAAAGAGCTGTTCTACTCTCTGGAACATACTTGATGTCTTGTCGTCTGTTGCTGAATTGTTCCTTATGGTGCATTATTTCAGCTTCATGACATGGCACTGAACACTTCCAGTGCTTTCCTGATATGCTGCTGTTGGTTTTCATTATTTTTCTTTGGGGGTCAGAATGATAATTGATTGTTATGATATTATAATCTCTTCTAGTAATTGTTTTTCAGGTTGTGAAAACATGCTAATTTTAACGTGCAGTGGTGTGGTGTCTCTTTTGTTTCCTTGTCTTAGTTGTTGGTTGATGGGGTTGTGCAGTGAGATCATACACTAGGAGGACCTTTTACTACTGTAGAGTAGGACCTTTAAAAGAAGGATTATAAATCACAAGAATTTTTGGATTTCAGTGACAAGTGTAACAAACTGCAATTTAATTGTTCTTTGTGGTGAATTAAGATTTCCACAGTATCATCAGGAGGCCTTGACTGACTGTGGTATTTAAAACAAATTAGTTGGTTGTCCTGTGGAAAAGAATATTTTTATTTAGGAGGAGAAACTTCCATATTTCAAATTCAGCTATACTCCTGAATTATTTGTGCATTTAAAAAAATTCTAACTGGAAATTCAGAGGGAAGAAAAAAATGGTGACGAAAGTCTTCTCTCAGTCAGCTTTTTGTGAGTTACCCCATCTCTTTCCAAACTGAATTGCAGAATGTTGTGTACTGTTTAAATTAAGACTGTAAGAAGAGTAACAATAGGAAAACAAAAATACAACCAGTAGTGCATTTCCTGTTGTAATACTTGGTCTTCAAGGGAACACCTGTTTTACCACTGCTCCTAAACCTTTCCTGGTTCATGATCTCGTGTGCTGCAGGCATCAGGCTAAAAGAAACACTGAATTTTCTTTTCCTTCTTGGCCACAATTTTAACTTTCTAATTTCCTGTGGCGCTTAAGTCCTCCAGAGGACTTCATGGGCATTGTGTTACCTGACAATTAAGGAGATGGACAGTTCAGCAGTCACAGGAAAACTTCTGGATCAATGAAAGGCAGTGTTATACACCATATGGATTTTGAGAGATGTTCTTAGTGGACATATGTTGGTAAGATCCTTTGAAATACTTGAAATAAAAATGCTATAAAAGTCCAGAATTAAAAGGATAATTTTGTGTTATAGGCAAAAGAATAACTAATAGGGGATTAAAATTACCAGTAATGCTTAAACAGCTCAGCATGTAATAGTTCCATCAAATGCAAATGGCACTTCTAAACACTTCTAACCTTGATGCTGATGAAGACAAGAACCCAACAAAAAATGAACATATTTTTCCTGTGTGTTTTTTTGTTATACTGAAATCTTGCTCAGAAATCTAATAATGAGAAGCATAAAGGACAGGATTAATGAAGTGTTCTCATCCATGACCTCATAAATTCAGAAATGCTTTCTTTGCTGTGCTTTCCAGTGTTTTATCAAATTTAGCCTTAAATAACTTCTCCTTCTGTGGGAAAATATATTCTACTTCGTATTATATTGCTTTTAAGAAATGTTTTCTGATGCTTATCCTATGCCACCCCTCCTCCCTGAGTTCATCCCACTTTTTCATTTATGCCCCTATAGAGTCACGCTGTGTAATCCTCCCTCCTCTGTGATTTACATTATCATCATATTTCTCAGTAGCTATCAGCCAGACAGGCTAAATTATGTAGTTATTTTGATATCTTTTTCTGCCCTCTTTCAGAGGATATTGAAAATTTTAGCTTAGGAAGCAAACTTAAAAGTAAAACAAGGACTGATATTTTGCTTAAGAGCTACTGAGATTCTCTTTGTAACCGCCCCTGTATATTTTTTGGTGACTTGGGATTTCCAGTTTGGCAGGTTGGTTACAAATGGTACTGCCAATCTTTTGAGTTAAAGATCATGATTGCACTTCAGATGCTTTGCTAGAGCAAAGTTCTTTTTTCTCTTGAGTTCATTTTTTGTCATGTATAAATGTGTATGTGAGTGTGCAGTAAAACATGTAAATAGGTATTTAGGCATGCACATGGTCATGCTGTGGTGGTAAAGGTCATGCTCTTCATCTCTGATTCTCCATGTTTCAGCCTTGGGGACTGGTGCACAGCTAACACAGTGTTGTGGGTTTTTTTCTGCTTTCCCAGTCTCATGTCTCAAGTATGTGAAATCAAGACATCCTGCTGGTCATGTGCATCCCGCTTCTTCTGCTTTCTGGGTTGTGGGCATGGCCTTTCTTGTCAGATGACACTAGAGGCCAGCTCCACTGAAGGACTACTGCTTAAGTCCTTCTCTGAAAATCTGCTGCAAGTAGCTGTTTTCTTACAAATAATTCTTGTGTGATTATTTGTTGGAAACAATTCCTAGATCAAAGTATCAGTAGGTGTAGAAGTATCACGTTGCTATGAGGTAGTGTGGATCTGATGTAAGAAAACATGTTATCCAAGGACATCTCTTTCTTTTAGTAAAAGGAAAATTAAGCAAAATTATTGTTTACAGTGGATGGGTAAATCATCAAGGATTAAGGTGGATTTTAAGTAGGCAATCTGTTTAGTTTTCTGACTGTGGGTTGAGGGGACGGGGAATATGATTTTCCACTTGTAACACATTTTCATTTTATGTGGTGCTGTGCATCCATGTATGACTTTGTTCTAGTAACTTGGACTTTTGATCCAGCAAAAAAAATCAACAGCTTGAATAGGAAACTGAAGCAGATTGTTTCTAGAGATGAAAGACTATGGAGCAATGCTTTAATTGAAATGAGGAAAACAACATAGCCATATTTGGGATTGTAGCAATGGTAGAGTTTAAGATACTTACTTTTGCATGATCCTTGACATTTTTGATCTTTCATCTTGTGTCAGTATTGGTTTTATGTTCTCAGAGCTCTGACAATGAGTGATAGTGCATTAGGGACATGTTCCTGTATATATCATGTTTCTGATGCATTTGTAAGATCAGCTGAATTGTCAATACTTCCTTACATGCTTTCATAGTTCTACATAGAACTCTCTTTTTATTTATTTCTGCTTCTGTTTTCTGTATCTGTGGTGACTCTGTCAAAATTTTTCTTTCAGCCTGAGAAGGGGCAAAGCACTGACTAAAGCTAACAGAAAAGAGAAGCAGAGCTGAAGAAATATTATCTCTGCTTGCAGGTAAATAAGTAAAAAAAAAATTAGTTTTCTGAATCTTTCACACCAGCACTGCCAGCCTTTTTAGTTGGTAGCAAGTTTTCAGTCCTCCATTTTAATTAATAATTAAATTTTAATTTATTGAGTAAATAAAAAAAATCTTTCTTCATCTTCACCAACTGCTATGGACATGTATGATAGCTATATAAATTTGCTTTCCATATAGAATTCATGCATTTTCTTACTCCTAATACAAAGAAAATTACAAGACTTGAGACATAAAGATAGGTGTGTAACAATAATGAGAGAGAGAGAGAAAGAGGGAGAGGTAGAAGATAATAATCTTCTGAAGAAGAAATTCAGACAGACCAATTTTATCATCTTGATATTGGAGTATGTCCAGATCCTTGAATATAATCCCTTTGAAATCTGCCTAACTACCTAGGCAATAAGTTGCTGTTCAGTGTGAGAAGAGGTGGCAAATTAAGTTCTCCTCATTTTACATGCCCGTTTTATTCATGTGAGATAAGACAGGAGAGGATGGGATGGGATGGGATGGGATGGGATGGGATGGGATGGGATGGGATGGGATGGGATGCTCTGGTGGATGAACTCAGGAAGGTATGGAGAGGCAATAGTTAGGACTTTACAGACCCCACCATTAACCTTCCAGTCTCTTCCCTATGTGACCCTGTGGCAGCATCAGCAAAAGGCAGTGTGTGTCAGTGGCTCCTAATAAGGTTTGTGTCTTCCCTCCAGCTGGGAATGAATGTTGATTTAGATGGGGATGCAGACCTATGAAGTGGAGCTGCCAACTTTCCTATAGGAATGGGTTTACAGTTTGCTGAAAGGTGGGAAAGAGGAATGGGGAAAGAAATATTTTGAAATACTGTTCTGGGAACATTAGTGAGAGTTCATCTGTCTGGAGACTTAATTTAAGTAGCTCCTTGTTCTACAATTTCTGTGATTAACTTTTTCAGGTATGTTTTGTAGCCTAGTATTGGTTTAGATCAAGGTCAGGTTGTGGGGATTTTTGGTGTTGTTGTTGCTGTTGTTTTATTTTGTTTGTTTGCATGTTTGTTTTAACCTGGTGGTACACATGCTTTGTTTCCTTTAATTCATTTTTTTGCACTCGATTTTAATCATTGTTTAACTTTTTCCTTTTTTGGAAATGATTCCTGGTGAAGTAGATGTGGTGTGTCTGAAACAGAGAAAACAGATAAACAGAGCAAATTATCAGGTCCTCACACCAATTTAATAGTACTTTCTTTGTGTGTGTGTATGTAGGATTTCAAAATTGATTTGACTTTCAAGAAAGTTTTCAAGACCTTGACTGAGAGTGTTCTTACTTTTGAGAGAATTTACATAATTTAAAAAATTGCTTTCTTACTTATTTTGACTATGAACATAGCTTTTTTTTAAACATTTGTTTTAACCTTGATTTTATTATAGTAATTGCTTACAGTGTGAAAATTGCATAGTGCATTACACCAGCTCTTCCCGTGGGAAGGCATTATTGTAAAATGGACAGATATGGTACGGTATGTGTAAAATTATCACATATTGAAGAGGTAATTAAATATTGGCTCTATATAGGTTTGTTGAACTTAGAATATCTGCTTGCTTTTTATATTGGCACACTAACTTTGTCAAGTTTTATAAAAGAATGTTGTTCTAAACAGACAGATGTGGCTTGATAGAGGTTAACTTTTTCTGTTTCCCTTCTGTCCCTCCTCCTCCCTGCACAGGTTGTGGTTCTTATTCCACCCTCCACTTCCACTTGCTATGTATCTTATTTTTATACTGCCATTGTATTGCTGTTCCGTTGGGGTAGGTTATATTCTTGATAAAGTATTCATTCTACAAACAGAAGCTCTGCTGGATAGACTTGAACTGAGTATGTGGGAACACCACGTTTATTCTAGTTACTTTGTCAGACTTCCTGAGTTGTTATTTAAAGGATTGTTGTTATTTAAAGGATTCATTTTTTTAATAAATTTAAGAGAAATTGCAGATTCTACCAAATCCTATTTTGTCACCTGATATTAGGAGTTCATTTGACCCCAGTGTCCCCTGGGGTCTCAGTCCTGACCCTGAGTGGCAGACCCTGCCTGGCCTGTGTGGAACACAATCTTTCAGTATGTGGCAAATTGCAATTCTGCAGATGGTTTTAAAGAAAACAAACCAAAACAATTATTATGTTTTAATTTTTATTCTCTCAATAAGTAACAGATGTGGCATTAACTGAAGATTGTTTAGTGATATGTGACCTTAAGCTATAATAACATCTTATTCTTCATTAATAATAAAAACTTGATTCTTTCATGTTGTTATTTTCTTTACTTCCCTGACTTTCATATCTTCTTTCACCTAGTCAATGTGTATGTCTTGGCTCGGAATGCAAGATGAGATGATGTTGCCTTCAGTATCTAAAGACTGGATGGAGAAATACTTCTGTGTATAGTCTTAAATGTATGTGTATATATATATACACATATATATATATATATATATATATATATATATGCACTTCTGTGCCATAGTCTGAGATGTGCATTCTGAGTTCTGTCTTAAGTTTTCTTTCACTGAGGCTTGTTCTGGCAGGAAGTGTGACTTGCAAACATCTGGTATCACAGAAGGGTTCTCTGACATAATTAAAATATGTGGCTTTCTCATGGCTTTTCAAATAAATATTTTCTTTTGTTCTTTGAGGTGGGCTTTGTCTAGAGTAAGTATGTCAGCATTAGCAAGCATTACAGAGATGTTGCCCGGGAACATTACAGATGTTAAAACACGAAGCTGCTTGGGAGCCCATTATCCTAGGGAGCTGTGAGCCATGAACTCAAGTATTTCCTGTTTTCTAGCATTAATGACAAGGAAAGAAGTTAGCAATACTAGTCTTGTTCTTTTTAATGTGATGCTTTAAAGCCTTTTTTTTTTAAATCTGGTGATAGCGGGACCTCATGGAGACACAGTTTAAATCTGTTTTAAGTCATGTTTGCCTTGCTTTGATTGCTACAGAATATTTTGGAACTAGTTCTTCTTTAACGAGTTATTGGAGATGTCAGCACCTCTGAAATGCTGTAAAGGCAGTCATGTTCAGATGTAATCAAATACAGTGTTATGAGGTAGGTTTGCCTGAACACATATGAATCAATCCTGGCTCTAAAATTTTAACAAAACCATAGTACAGTTGTATCAGGAAATTATAACAGGATTGAGCAAATGCATTTTAAAATTTGACTTATATTTATTTGAATAGGCAGAACTTTAAATTGAGGGGACTTATATTTATCATGAATATTTATCAGCAGCATTGTTTATAATTCAGTGTCAGTTGTTGCAGTTGAAGTCTTTGTAAGGAAAATACTACTTTTTTACCCTTAGGCTTTAAACATCGTTAATATATTTATTTAGCTGTAGTTACAGAAGGTGTTTCATAATATAAATAGAATTTTTGCAAATCAGGTTTTCTGTTTTTTAGTAACCCATATACATTCATAACTGTAGAATATGCAAGGTAGAATTTTTCAGCTGGTTGATGGAGGTTGGCTAGATAGTTAATTCGTGAGTGCCTTCTTGGGTACACTTCTTAAAATAGCAAAACAAGTCTTTCATCTTGCAGCTCAGCAGTGTATTGGAAGACTGAGGAGGCAGTACACAGCCTTGACAGTCATGTGGGATTTAGAAGAGGTACATTATCCATTCACCTGTGGTAAATTGTAGTGCTGGAATCAAGGATATAACAGCAAAGTAGTTAAAAAATAAATACGCAAATAGAGTAAATAAGTTTGCTAAAGAGATCAGGGTAAAGGAAAGCAGACTGAAAATGTTTAGTAGTGCAATCTTACTTCATTTTTGTTTTACCTTCTGAAATTCGTATTGCTGTGATTGCATAAATATCTGTATTGACACAGATACTGTGATTGTGCGAGACTTGCTGGCAGAGCTGTCTGTATTGTTTTCAAATTTTGCTGTTCACAAGAGTCCAGCATTTTGTGTAGGTTAAATGGGTTGGAATGAACTGTGTCATTTAAAAAGTGATGTGGTGAGTTGTTTTGGTTTTTTTCCTTTTGCAACATGCAAGTCAATACTGCACTCTGTGTAGACTAGCTGCCTTTCCCTATTCTTCTGCTTTTTTTTGGTTTTTTTTTTTTCATGCTTTACTCATGTTTGCAGCCCATGTGATTTGGTATCAAATGCAAATGATAATACAAAGTTTCTAAACAAATTTTGTGTGCTGTAACATAGAATATATTTTCAATTCTAGCTTAAGACTTTGGGTTAATGGTTCTTGAGAGATGAAGGGGTCTTCTGCTTCTAGACCACAGTAACAGTAAGGGAACACAACAGCCTAAGTCACTAGCACATAAATGGGAGAATAAAAAAAAATCTGGTTGTTGATTACTGTTTCACTCACTCAATAGAAAAGAGCTTCAGTGATAAGAAATTGTGCAAAACCAGTAAAGGTTTTCACATTATGTAAGAAAAAGTGTTGCAGCAAATAGAATTTACTTTTTAGTAGGTCCCATTTAACATTTCAGACACAGTGGGCTCTTATTAAGGGGAGTGAGCTGATAGCAGTGTTTTAAAGTATAAGAAAGTATCTCTTTTTCCCTCAAGGGCAGTATTAGCACGTAGGTAAATTTATAGGACTCAGATTTTACTCATTGTACCTTAAACTATAAGTCTATTATCCTGTAACTCTGCTGTACTCAGGCAAGGGCTGAGTTTTAAGAACCATTTCTTACATGTCTGGACCCAGTAAAAAAGCTCTACTAACATTGTTTTTAATTGGATGCCTAAAAGTGGCTCTGCAGAAAACTTCCCTGTCAAAGAGAAACAGGAGAAAGACAATAGGGATTTCAGTCATCAGTTTCTGACATCACTCTCTTTACATCTCTTTCATCTCACACAGTGGTTGAGAGAGAAGGGGCAATCCTACTGGGAGATTTCACATTCTCATTCAGGATTTTAGAGCTCCATGAGAGATGATTTTGCCTGGCATGGGAATAAAATCCTGCCGCTCTAACTCCCTGCTCCTGAAGTTCCCAGTGGCACAGCAGAGTTGTCTACGGCTTCTGAGTAGGTAAAGTGAAAGAGACCTGAGTTGTGATAATAAAAGTTGTAGTAGCACCATTCTCTTCCCATTGGTATTAGTGTGTTTCTCCAAAATGAATTAGAATGAGCTGATGATTAAAAAAAAAAACCTTTTCCAACAGGAAATGCTTGAAATCTGTCTTAGAATACAAAAGATGTGAGGTGGGCAACTAGGCAGTGCTGCATACATAAATGTTATTGGAACTATGTCAAAACACCATTTTTCATTTCAGCTTGTGTCCTGGTAGAGATGGAATATGAAGTTTCAGTCACAGACAGTGTTCTTCCTGTTGAAAGCTGACAACTTCAGTTTTCATTTAACTGACTGTTGATTCTTGAACAGGAAGGATTATTTTTTAAAATTTAATTTCCTCTGTGATACTCATTGCATTTGAGACATCACGCAGTGGCTATTAAAAGTGATGCATATATTAAATTCCCAAATAAAGATTTTAGAGCAACTCCTGCCCAGCTCTGTTTTAAATAAATTAGAGCCTTTAGGCTGATCTGAAAGGACATTTGCTGAAATCATGGCTACAAAGCACCTGGACAGCACTGGGGGATGAGTTTTGAGATGATAAAATTAAATTATCATTTTTAATGCAAATATTTAGTGAAAAAGAGAATGTGAAAAAACATTGTTAATAAGAATTGAAGCAAAGGCTATTCAGATAGGTTTCATAAATGTTATGTCCAGTTTACTGAAGTTGTTTGGCAGTTGTGACATTGCATTGCAAATGTAACTAGAAATAGATATTTGATCTGGGGACAGATTCTTTTTTTTTTTTTTCTTTAAATGACATTAATTTGTTTTTCTGTTAATCTTAGAAAGCCTTATAAATTTAGTGCCCTATTTCCAGTACATTGGACTAACATTTTACATGCTCAGGTATGGCAACACATTGTTGCAGGGGTGAACAGTGGGACACAAAATAAATTTATAATAAATGTGTATGAAAGAGGCAGTTGAAATCTTTTAAAGGTTTTGATGTAACAGTAATGTTAGTAGTCAGTTTTCCTTCCAAACCTGGAGGAGCCTCTAATCCACCTTCATGGAAAAGTTTACTTAATTTTATGCACTGTAGTCAACTGTCAAATAATTAATTTAAAATTCAGATCTGAGGGGAAATACAAAATCACTAAATCTGTAGACTCATATGGAGTCCTCTTCACTTTCACACTGTTGGAGTGCTTTTTGATAAAGAAGAAAGAGGATGGAGTAGCAGCTAGATGTCTGGAACTGATCCACAGTTCATTGAATTAAATTGAAATTTTTTTTCATTAACTTTGATCATCCTTGGATTGAACTGGTATGCATATGATTTAATTAGTAGCAAGCTCGGGAAATGCTGGGATGTTGGCTTTCCTAGTTCCTTACCTACTGAGATGGTAATTACATAAACCAATATATTTGTGTGCCTATGATATGGCAAGTGCAGAAGTACCCACCATTGACTTTCCTAGTGGTGAACCTCCATTTTAGAGAGACATTTTATGCTAAACCTCTTTTTCTTCATTTCTTTCTAATGATAAGATCCAATCTGCCCGTCTTTCATTCATTACACATAAAACAGATCTGTTTCTGTGTCATTGAAAATACTTGTGTTCTGGAAAAGGGAGCAAATTGTAACTTTATTCTATGTCTGATTTTGAAATACATTAATTCCTTCTCTCCCTCACATATTATATTTAACATTAAGGGTTAGAAATGCAGTTTTGTTAGGTTCTCTTTGCCTCAGAGCAATGAGGTTCTCTAATAGCAAATGTTTAAATATCCAATAGAATATGTTTTTATCATGGATCACATTGACAGTATCTCTGTTAATGCTGTAATTTAATTTTTCTTTTAATTATGTAAAACAGTGCTGCTTCATGTTGGGATACCTTTAAATTTATGCAAGTTTGAGAAGCAACCAGAGAAAATTCCACTGCTAAGGGCAGGTTTGTAGGCAAAGCTGTTGGACAGTCATAGTTCAGAATGGCTAAATTCCTTATCTGAAGGATTTGAAATGTTTTTACCCTGAACCAGACTTCTATCACCTTCTTCCTTCCTGTATTGTTCTTTATTAGGTGAAGTTAAGGTCCTTCTTGGGGCAAGAGAGGAGGGGTGGTGGGAGCTGGCTGTGGGTGTTGACACTGGACACGGAGATTCCCTGTATGTGTGTCCTGTTTGCTTTGGCCGACCCTGATGTGAGTCTGAATGATTTACAGTCCAAAAGTTTATGAAATCTACCAGGCTTCTTATGGATAAGTAGCATAAATAGGAATAGTTGGTATGAAAATCAAGGGAGAAAGGCTTATAAGCTAACATGACATTTTCTCAATTTAGCAGTTGTGTAACTAGCCATAAATCTGTCACTTTGGTTTGCTTATACTTTTGGTAGTTTGCACCCAGTTTGTAGCACAATAAATAAGAATTCTCTAAGGTGTCAGTTACATACCTGTCAATGAAAACTAATCTAAAAACATTAGGTCTGTGTCAAAAAATATTAAAAGGAACCTTGATTATTTTTTCTCAAGGGCATTTAAGAGTTACTGAAGCAGCATTAAATATTATACCAACAAGATGCTGAGGTTTTAGATGGTATTTTCACTACTGCTTTACAGGAAAACATTTTGTAGCAGTTTTAACATAACACAGAATATAGGCAGAACCTTTTGTGGCAGACATTGCCTTCTCAAATAAGCATGACATATGCTTAGGCCATGCTGATGTGTTATTGTTTATCATCTACAATGATTTTGGAGTGTATTATAAAATTATTTGTGTTCTTGAGGGAGTGATCCAGACAACAGAAAAATAATTAACTAGGTGATCTAAGTATATTTGTTTTATATGTTTCTGACTGCTGATTGATGCACTTATATTGCTACTTCTGCATTTGCAATTGAGAAGGGATGTTGGTAAGCAAATGTTTTTCCTCACTTACCTTGTTTAACTAAAAAATTAACTCCTTTTAGAAGGAGAGCAATATTTTTAAGGTACAAATCTGAGAAACAGGCAAATAAAATGTATACACAGTCTACTTTTTTGGTGTCAGACAGAATTAAAAGTAGAAAAATACTGTTTAATGTATTACTTAATGTATTTTGAAACAAGACATCCTATCTTTCTTGTTACATATTTTGAGACAGCACAGTTAAAAAATTAAGATGTTATTGTGCAAGTTGGGAAAACTTTTCTTACTCTGTCACAAACCTTCTGTTTGGTGATTGCCACAAGAATTTCTAGCATATAATTGAGAAACAGTTGTCTGACCTCTACTGATTAGGAGTTGGGATTTGGTTTCTTATGCTTGAATATGTCAGTTCATCAACTTCTCTGGCTCTGAAATAGCTTATTGTTTCTGTGTGTTGTTTTCTGTGTGTTTCTACTGTTTAAAAAAAAAAACAAAAAAAAACCAGTCATCTTTGCTGTCATACCTCCCAACACTTTTGAAGAAGCAAACCCTTAAAAAGCAATGACTCTGTCTTCTGCCCAGGATCACCCATATTGAAATGTGCAGTTTGTGTTGCAGAGCCCCCCGTGCACGTATGGTTTGACTCTACAAAGTCTCTCCAGCAATCCCTGCTCATCTATAGTGAAATGCAGTAGCAGCTTGTTTCAGATTTCTGGTTGTTAATCAATCTGTTCACACTTAAATGTGTTGCAGCCTGGTGAAAGCAGGGACTGTCCTGGATGAATGATCTGAGAGAAATGAAGTGGATGTATGTAAGTGTCATCTGCCCCCAGAATGGCAGATTGCTTTAGCAGTGACCTTTATCAGTGAGAACAGACTAAAGTTGTATCATTTTTGAGAACCAGAGTGCTACTTCCACTTAAGCTATTGCTGGGTGTGATGTTTTGCCGTCACTTTTTGAAGACACTGTTAGGTTGAGTTTAATACTTTTCTTAAAAAAATCCAGATTTTAAGCATAAAGGCCTAAGGAAATTATGTCTCCAAGATGGTACTTGTGCGTCTGCTGTCAGCCCTCTTTTTTCCACTTCAGTTAAATTTCACACAGAATGTCTGGGTCACCAGAGACAGCAAGGTACAGGTGGTGTGTGAGAATAAAGGGTTTTATGAAGGAGATAAACCCTATAAACTCCATAGCCAAAGGAGAGGTAACAGGACGAATTTGTCCCTTACCACTGAACCTGCAAACTAACTTTGCCTCCAAACACAGAGGAAATAAACTTCTGCTAGTTCTGCTGCTTGCAAAAGAAAGCTTACTGTAAACCTGAGAATGAATTATGTTCTATTGGCTGACACATCTTACAGAAGAGGAAAACAGAATGGTGCTGTCTGAAATATTTTAAAAGAGCTGAGAACGGATGCTTTAAGAGAAAAACATATTGCATATGTTGTCTTTTAGAAGAATAGTGTGTCTGCAGGAGAGAGCTTGAGACAAATTATGCTGTTTTTCACAGTCTTGGAGATGATTAGCAAATATTGGAACATAATAGAAGTTATAATCAACTTTAAATGTAAACTGTTAGATTGCTGCTGAGGGAGGAGGCTGCTTAGACAATAAACCTTACAGTAACACATCTACTTCTTTAAAGCTGTCAGCATGTTGCCATCATCTGGAAAAGTACACACAAGAGCTCATCATAAACCTATCAACTTTTCTGCATTAATTAACATCTCCGTTTGTGATACATGGCATCTGAAATGAAATATTTTAGAATTAAAAATCTCCTGATTTTGTGGTATAACACCCTCCTTTCCACAACTATTTGAATTACAAATATTCTAGATGTTTGGAATGAAAATCCATAACTGTGAAAAATAATTTTAAAAAAGAGCTCAAAATCAGTTAGTATTTCACTTTTGTAGTGTTGGTAGCCAGATGCAAAAAGAAAAGGAAAGGCAGGACATTTACAGTGCATCATGTACTACAGGTCAGGCATAGACAAAGTAGATAGAAGTAAATAGTAAGTGCAGTTTCTAAGACTTGAGAAGTGAATATATAAGTGTGAGATTTCTTTTTTAGTGACTTGTGAACCTTTAATCTTTCCCAAGTTCTGCACATATAGTATCTGTCCATTTTTCCTTTTTGAAAGCATCAGTTAGGCCAACTCTAGGTTTGCTTTTGTGTGTTAGCAAGCAGCTGTTTTGTGTGGATCTCTCTGTATGAGGAATTCATGGTGGGGAGAGCACTAAATCCAAATGAGCCATAATTAGGTTGCCCAGAGAAGTTGTTGAAACTTTTGCTGGAGACTTTCAAACCCAGCTAGGGAAGTCCCTTCTTTGGACAGGGTTTTGAACTAGGCCTCCTCCACTGGTCTCTTTGAACCAAAATTACTCTATGATGCTGTAGTTCTGTGAAGTACAGAAGTAAAGCTTGTGTTCATTTCTAAAGGAGATTGGTCTGGGGCTTATCTTCAAAAGTCATCCCTAAGCTTGGTTCTGGGACCTTCCCTTCTTACTGTCATTAGACTTTGCTTTTCTTATGGGAGTTTTGCTCCACAGTACACTGTATTTGCCATGAGAAGTTAGAAAATGGGAGATAGACCTTCACCATAACTCATGCTTTAATTCTCTGCAGGACTTGTAACTGAGATTTTAGGCAAGGTTGTGCATGTTGTGACTGTCTTTGATGGGGAAGATAATTCTATTGTGTTATTTGTATCAGGATCATATTATCCAGGAGCTCATTGTTCTTTCTGAGATTACGAAGTTGGAATTTCTGAACCAAAAGAGAGGGCTTATGCGTTCTGAAAGCAAGGTTTAGCACAAACTCCTTTCCTTGTACAGTTCATTTGTTCAGCCTTGCAATTTTGTGAGGGTGTTTAAAATTTCATTTTTCTAATCTTCCATTAGTATTGATAAAGCTGCTCCTTTGTGGTAACTCTCACCAGCGAGAGGTGAGCAGTAATTACCCAGTTTGAGAATTAGGTATCTGCTTTTCCCATTCCAGGGGAAATTACTGCAATTCCAAAATATGGTGAAGAAATGCAGTTCTCGCTGTATTTTCTGTATGTGTTAAAGAGTTTCTGAGCTGTGGAAATATTCCAATCTATGCTTCAACAATAAGTAGAGTGGGCCATCTGATGCAAATTTGATTGCTTGAGCATTACAGTACATGGAAAAATGCTCTATGCAACTTGAAGTGGTTTGACAGAATAGGATATATTTTTTTGCAGTCCACATTTTCCATGTGCACACCTGCAGAAAGCAGGAAAATACATGGCCTACCCACCCCACCACTGCAGCCAAACCATCTGCCTTTGGAGTTCCTGCCTCAGGTGTGCATGGTGAAGCCAGAATCTGCACTTAGGTGACGTTACTCTGTTCCTGAAAGTATTCAAAGTACTTTGATTTTAAAAAGAATGCTCGTGATTTCATATAGAATTGTTTTCCATTCCTTGAAACATGAGGTGCTGTATAAAAAATAAAAAGCTAGTAGAGTTTTTTGAGGCAAAACATATATAGATAATATATTTACATTGTGAAATTATGTCTTACTATGCATCACTCTTAAAATGTAGTATCACTAGAACCAAAGATATGCACCTGTCAAACTGTACCCATTCAGAGCATCACTGATGATACTATATAAAGATGTCATCATCAGATGTGAATACAGAATTTTTAGCGAACTGTGGTTATACTTCCTACTGATGCTTGCTATTAGAGGTTCCCTTCTGATGACACATCTAGCACCTTCTGATATTTACAGTCTTAAATTGATTTGCATTTGGAACTAAGCTTTTACCCTTACAGCAAGACAGAGCATAAACAGAGCGAGATGTGAAGCAGCATTTCTGTAGAAAGTTTTTTGTGGTAATTTTTGAAAGTCCTCTGGTGATCCCAATATAAATTCCTAGATACAAATATACCACAGCCTGGGGGATGAATGTGTACCAGAACTGATGACTGCTGTGTAACGCAAGTAGCCTTGTGTCTTACAGTCATCATAATCCCTTCTTATATAAGATAATAAATAAATACTTTTAAAAAGCTGATTCTTGAATATTCAGGGCTAAAGGGTCTTGGCTGACCAAGGGTCTGCTGTTTCTTGCAACAAGAGAGCTTTCTGCCATTGCTTAGTGAAATAAATGGGCAGGAGATCTTTCTCCTTTTTAATGCCTTTATTAAAGAGATTCAGCTCAGGTGGGGAGAAATCGACGGGTCGCGCCCACGCCGCCGCTGTCCCCAAGAGTGGCACGGAGGAGGAGGGTGATGCAGCTCTGTCCGCTGGTCTGCAGGCAGAGCTGGGGACTGTGCCCTCACGGGAGATTCGCAGATTCCTGCTTTTCGGTCCAACACTTCGGGTCCCCTCCTTAGTGAACATCCTTTTAGGTCAGGGTGAGAAGCAAAAAAGGATCCAAGCAGTGGACTTGTGCCCATCCTTAGACATCACCTAGGGTCCCCTAATTCTATATTGGTTCGTTGTTTTTAGGGGTTTTCCTGGAAAACGGGAAGATTTTGGAGCAGTGCATTTCTCATCTGCATACGAGGTCACAGGCCACTCCTGTTCTCCTGGGCTGCGTGTCCAGGTGTTGCTCCCAGGCAAGCATCAGGAGGACAATGGCTAAATCACCAACCATTGACGGGCAATTAAAGAAGAACTCTTAACAATAAAGCTAATTTAACAGCAACCGGTCCAACCGGTTTTAGCTCTGTAACCTTAAACAAAAATAGATAACTTTTTATTCATAACACTTAGTAGTAACAGAATATCTTACATCTGGCATGAAAAACCTGAAAACCTCCTTTTATTGCCTTCTCTATATGCTACAGAAAAAGATGGTTTTGGGTTCTCTTCATGACTTCACTTTCTTTTTACTAGTTGCAACAGAAAAATGCTCTATTTATTTTGTCAATGAAGCGCCGAGTGCTCCAAGATGAGATTACCTCAACAGAGGAATGCGCAACCTTTACTACAACAAACAGCTTTACCCTGATGACTTATTTGCTGAAAATAATTGAGGATGTCTAGGTAGCTGAAAACTCTCATCTACTGTGCAACAAGAGCATCTGGTTTGGTTTGTGCATTTGTTTGCTTTGCTCATGGAAGTTTCTTGATTTTCCAAGCCAGCCAGGAAAACCAGCAGAATTATTTAAGCAAAACTCCCCCCTAGCATACTACAATAAGGCCAAATAATTAGATTCACACCCTTAGAGTAGATACACAGCTCAAAAGCAAAACCAAACACCCTTAATTCAGTTGACACAATAATATGACAGAGAACAGGCTGTTTCACTTGACTGATTGGTTGGTAGGATTTTGCCAGCATTAGGAATGGTGTCCTGGAAAAACTCTGATGTTTCTGACTTAGAGTAGGAACTGAAGTTATCTGGTGCCCGCATCAGGCCACATCAGCAAAGATTTCATGCGTTTAATTTGTTCTTCCAGTGTGGCTAAAATAGTTCCACTTTCTTAGGAAGGAATCTTTTTAAGCAGGTAGGTATCATACTTTTAAAGCCATTTTTCCCCAACTGCCTGTGTTTGTCAGTAGAAAGAAGCCAAGATGAATTTATTAAAAAGATTTGATGGTACATGACAAAACTGGGATTTTATACTTACTGTGTTGTTGATTACCCATTGATTGCTCTGTTTATATGAAATTAAGACCATTTTATGACTACTAGCCCTTTAGGCTCTGATTCAGATACTTAAATTGAAATGGATCTGTCTGCTGCTTGTACTTCTATAAATTACCAGTTATAAGTTATGTAATAAATAATATAAGTTTCCAGAAGTGTCATTTTTATGGGTGGGCAACTTAGCAAGTTTTATTTTCGGTGGCCATTACTCAGTCTGGTAACCTGGGTGGAGAGGCAAGGGAAGAAAAACTCTGCTTTTACAATGTAGTGGGCAGATAACAAATAGTTCTGGATGTGTTCAAGAGAAAAATATCAGTTAAAGCTGGAACAATTTAAGGTCCCATGTGTGATAAAATTTCATGTCGAAGAGGAGTCATAAAAGATCAAAAGCTGAACCTGCTTCCACTGAGACAAATATAAATGTTTGTTCCTAGGGAGATTTTTAAGCCTAAATTCTACAATCCTGAAATATTTTCAAGTCTGGGTAGAGTAATCCTTACTAACTAGCCAATTTTAAAAGGAAATTATTAAAGTTAGTGGGGTTTTGTTGTGGTTTTTTTTTTTGTTTGTTTGTTTGTTTTTAATGCAGGCTTTTAGCAAAGTGAAAGGTTTTCAAAGATTAAAGTTTAGGAACATGTCTGGTTAGATGATTACAATTTCTTTTAAAATATATTTCAGTGTTGTGCATGCTAGAGGCAGGATGCTGTCCTCTGGGAGATCCCCAGAAGACCATTATAAAAAGGATATGAAATGGTGTCAGTGGAGAGATACCACTTACAGGCATGCGTTTTTCTTATCACAATGAGAAGAGTTTAATGCTTGAAATGAAAAGATTTGTTGTATCTTTAAAGAATTTATTTTTTACCTTTGTCAAAGATGTCAGGAGAAGGCTGTACCACCAGCTGCCTCTGTTCATTCCTGTAGCATGGGCAAAATCTGTCTGCCATGGCAATGGACCTTACTCATATTGAAACAGAGGTGTTTTAAATATAAGAAGCAGTCCACAGAAGGAGGGAATAGAAGGAGTATTTTGCTGCTAACATTGAATGATTAACATTATAAAAGCTTTAAATTTTATCCTAGCTAATTTTTATAACAGAAATTAAAATGTAAGAATTTCTGTTTTGCATTCAAATTTTCAGTGATTCAGACTTTGCTGCAAGTGTTTTGTGAAAATACTTATTTAAAAAACCCAAACCAGCTGTTTTAGTTGGCCTAGAAAGGGAATGTCATGTGGAAAATGCTACAGTTAAAATCCTTGAAAGTTTGTTTTCTTTGGTGGAGGGCTTTGTTTGTTTGGATTTAAACTGAGCCTTCTGTTTGGTTTTGTATCAGAGAATTCCTGCTCTTATTATTTCAAAAAGCGTAGGCCAGGTCACAGGTAAACAAAATTGTGTTGGTGGGTTTTTATTACTTAACTGTGTGCTCATGCTAAGACAGAGTTGTACAAAGCAGCAGAAATCATGTGCATGGTTATACTGTAGTGTTGTCTTTTGGGATTCAGCTGGAAGAGTCAGCTGGTACTTGGTAAAGGTTCTTGAGTCTATAGGAACCAGTGCAGTACCTGCTGGCTTTGTTTTGGTGAAGTGCTGTTTGGGAGTTAAAAAAATCTGTTGTAGGAACTCTGACTCCATGTGTACAGACATTTACAGAACACTGGCCTGTGTGGATACATGCTTGCTCACATCTTGTGATTTCTGTCTCCTCAGAATTGCTTTCTGTTGTGTTCTTCTTTCCCTTCATACACATTTGTATGTGCATATTTTAAGTTTAACTCTGTCATATTTTTGTCATATGAAAGCCAAAATTTAATGCAAAAACATTTATGAGAAACATTTGCAAAGATGGTAGTAGCTGTATACAGGCTGTGTACAGTGGCCTGTCCTGTTCTGGATAATTTTGTGTCTGTGAATCCAGACTTATATTGCTTATATGGAGATGGTAGAATTGACGATATTAAATAGACCAGGGTATTTTCCACTTGTATATGTCATCTATGAAAAATAAATACACCATTGAATGAAGAGTCCAGCTTGGAAGTGTCTCACTTTTAACAAGTTCAAATTTCTGTTCCATACTCCTACTCCTTCATTACATAAGCAGTGGTTGGAGTTGATAAAGGTTAGTGCTAAAGAAGAGGCATTTTGCTTTCAAACTCATGAAGGCAGACCCATCTGCCTGCTTTAATCTTCTCTTCCATGCCATTTCTTTTTGTAACAGTATGTCAGAAGACCTGAGCATTTCTCATTTTATCTCCAGCCATGTCTGACCTCCTTTCTCGATCCACGCTTGGAATCAGCAGAATGGGTACTCTTTGCCATTTGTAGTGGACAGTTGAGAAGGTAAACTGATCTTGTACTGTGGTTCTTGAAGTTCTTTTTGAATGGAGACACTTTCTGCTGTTACCTCCAGAGAAGTGTTAACTTTTCAGACTTTGAAGTGCCTCTCATTCAGGGTTTTGCTATCAGTCCATTCAGCTGGGCAGAAATATCTTTCTAAAGACATTTTGAAAGCAGTGGTAATTGCAGAGCTTTTGCTTGTTTAAAAGGAAGTTATTGGAGCTTTCTGTTTTCTTGAATTCTTACAGCTACTGACTTGCTCCATGCTTCCAAGGGTCATCTTAAAGCATTATTGTGTTCTCAGCAAATAGTTGTTAAGCTATGTAAGACCCAAATAAATATTTTAAACAAACAGGTCTGCTGCAAATGTGCCAAGGGAATTATATTCCTTTGTATTTTTTCTAGTAAGGGTTATTTATTAGTGTGAGCAGATGGGTACTATTCATTTTTGGCATTCATTGATAAGCCTGCTACCTCTCCAGGTGGCACTACAAAAATGATAGCACTGTGGCACTGCTCCCATTTTATTTTTATTTCTCTCAAGCTAGTTAGTCACCTGTCTCTGTTCTCCTCATTTAGAGCCATCTGGTGGATTTTTTTGTTTCTGTTTTTCTGATGTTCTCTATTCTAAAGTCACCAAGGGATCTCCAGTAGGGGGCTGATGCAAAGTATTTGCTTGCTGAGTATTGGCCTTACGGATATCTTCTTTTTGTCATCTTCTCTGTAGCCAGCTTGCAAGTTTTATTTTCCTCAGCCTGTCCTTATGAAGTAATCCATACAACACTGACTTATTAGTGGACTGTTTTACCACTTTGATGATTAATATAGGGGGTTCTCTAACTTTTTTTTCTGTTTAAATATTAAAAGAATGAAGAACTATTGAGAATTTGTCCTCTGTTGCATTTGTTATCATGAGAGAACGCAAGAACATAAATCTGGCACACAGGAGTTGGACTCAATGGTCCTGATAGGTCCCTTCCAACTCAGCAGACTCTATGATTCGAAGTTATTAAAAGACAAACTTTATCTACATAAAACTACTTATAAAAAAGATTAATCAAGAGTTTATTTCCTTTCTGAAGAGGCAAGATAGGCAACGTGCTTTTAAATTAGAAAACCTGTTATTGTGAGTATAGGAGGTTGTCTAGACTGTTTGGACCTAACTGTGTGGGACTAACCCACACCTATCATCAGCACGCATTTGAAATGTATCACCTGACTGGATTTGAGAATGGATGAACAAAAGCCCATACTTGACTCCACATGAAACATCTGTGGCTGAGGGGTCAGGTCACAGTTTCACAGCTCTGCTTCCCTGTGCTTTCCTACCCTTCTTTCCATCTTCCTTGCAACCTCATCCTTGCTTCCAAGACAGCTCAGCTTTCCCATCCCTTTGGAGAACCAGTACTATACTATTGGACTGTGTTATCAGGTTTCTAGTTGTGGTCACGAATTTTATTGTCTGATATGATATTAAAACTGATCCAGGCAATACTGGAAGAAAGGTGAACATACATGAACATACATTTAAACCTTAAATGTCTAAGCACATATAGTGTGTGGCCACAGTTATAGGAAAAGCTGAGTAATCTGATCATCTTAACTTAGAATTACTTATTTGTTACTTGCTAGTTATTAAGATTATTTTGTTGCTCTTAAAGTTAAATTGCACTAATATAGTAGTATATATACTGTATGTTATAGAGTATATAGATTTGAGTTTCAGTTCCAGTTTGGCTTTCTTGAATATTTTTACTAGAAAACAATAGAAATGTTTTTCCTTGCAGACATCTGGGATGTCTTCTTCTTTTCCCCTCCAGGCATTGTGCTGCAAGCACATCCTTTTGCAGCTCTTGCTCTCAGCTGAATTTTATATTGAAAATTGAATTTTATATTGAATGTTGAATACTACCAGATCATCAGATCTGATGATGCCCCTACTCTTTCTCCTCCTCCTATCAGTTGTAATGTAGTTTGTTCTGTGTAGCTGCTGAGAGTTTCTCTTGCTACCAGCCATTTAATTAAGGAAATCCTTGAACACCCCATTATCCTCATTATGGTTACTGCACTGTTTTTTCATTACCTATCCTTATATCCATTCTTGCTCTCCTGTGTTTAAAAATAGCCATTGTCACTCATATAGAAAGAACAGAGAGAAATGACAGATGATAGATTTGAGGAGCTAAAGAGTCATGTTCTTCATATTAGTTTCTTTGGTGGTGGTGGTGGTGTGAAGTTTTATAGTTTATTTTTTCTAAGTGGTAGTGTAATATCTATTCTGTGATTTATTCTAGTAATAGATTATAGTAATCTGTTCAATCAGCAAGGATTTGAGGTCCCTGAGAACAGATGTAATCCACAGGGATAAAGTACTGGATAATCAAGAGTGAAATATATATTTACATAATATTACATTTTTACAGAGTATTACTTACTTTTTGCAACTTTTCTGCATCCCAGTTTGCCTCTGGGGAATTGCATATTTTATCCATGGCTTTGAACTGTTGGTAACTGAACTTTTTCTCTACATTATTATTCTGGTTGATTACTTTGCATTTCTGTAATACTGAGCTTTAAACTACAGTAAACAGACTGAAGTGATGATAGCAGTAGCTTGTCATTTGGGATGGAGAGCCATGTCAACATCATTGAATTTAGTTTGACCTCAATGATTCCCCTTCCCACTTTAAATGTTAGTCCAAAAGATATTCTCTTTATGTTTTCAGGAAGAATTTCTATACAGAAGGGAATTATCCCAGGTATGTGGGTTTTAGCACTGATGATCTGGACCAGTGAACAGAGTATTCCACTTGTATCAGCCAGATTTGCTTGAGGGAGAACTTATATATGTTTTCATCACTGGAGTCTGCATTGTTTTTATTTCAGTGTAGGTCACCCACCACAACTTTGAAATACGAGATGGAAAGTTTTGGAGCCACTTTCTGTGGCTCTCCACTAACCTCTGAACTGAATCCTAGAATATCTTGGGTAATGAACAATTTGGTTTTAATGCAAAAAACCTCTAAATGAATGTGACAACTGCAGACCTCGTGCCTTTCTTCTCATTTCATTTCTCACAATTCATTCTCTTTATGTTCCAATTTTAGAGAAACCTGCCTAGTGGTTATAAAAAGGCCATCTTTTGGAAGAAGATCAAAAGTGTAAATCCCAAAGTAATCACTGGTAACAAGTATATCCCTTCCACTTTAAATCATAATGCAAATGTACCATTATCTAAACCAAGGTGTATATAATGAATTATTTGTCTGAATCAGGATGACATATGTAGCTAATTATACTGAGGCACTTCTACGTTCCTTTATTTAATAATGTAGAAATAAAATGTTTTAAGAGAGTAATAAAACAATATAGTCCAAGTGGAGGTATTGACCCAAATGCTTTGTGAGTGCGCATTTTTAATAGGTTTTGTGACAAAACTTGCTCCTGACCTTGTTTGAGGCAAAGGAGCCCATCAAATTGAAGAAAATTCGAAAGAGAGAGATTGTCAGTTCTCGATTTCCCCCAGTGATATTGCATATCTTTATTTATGTATAAAGTGTTCTCCTTTACTGCAGAACTTCTGCTTTGTGCTTTTTAAAGCATCCTACTGTCAGTTAGACCAGTGCAGCAGCTACATGAGGCTCCTGACCCATAGGCTGGTGCTCTGTCTCACAAAGACCTCAGATACCCTCATCTAATGAGGAACTTGTGGTGGAGGGGGGATGGCCTGCTATCTTGGGAAATCTTTGGATAAGACTCATGTCTTTTTGAAAACAAAAGATGAAAACATTAAATAAATAAGCAAATATATAAATAAACAACTACTAAATATTTTAGAACTTCACCCTGCTTGGGAATTCACCTTAAAGAAGGTCATTTAGAAATGAGGTAAGTAGAGGGAAAATGCATGTAAACCTTCAGCTCCACAGGTCCTTAAATACATGTTTTTCTCCTCCTTGTTGTTTTTAAGATAAAATAACAAAGTTCAACTGTTACTGATGTGAAAGTAGGAGGGAGCTTTATATTATCTAGATTGACAGAATGAGTGGGATGATCAGAGGATTTAATCTGTTCTTTCCAGTAACTTCTGTCAGGGGCAGGGGATAACTTGCAGAGATGTGTTCAGTCTGTGTGTAAATACTTCAGCTAGTGGAAATCATGTCACATGTGCTTCCAGGTAATTTTACAGAAAAAGAGAGATTGGAGAGTAGCATATCGGGACTCATCCCCATATGGGCCACCAGTTGTTGGTGTCAGTACTTGGCACCACTCTGACTGTCACCATCAGTTTACCACCTTACTATAAAACTTCCATACCTTCTCTCTGTGAGTTCCCATGGGCAGCTTCTCACAACACTGACTCCTTTTCTTTTAATTCTGCACAGCTGGTTGAATCCTACCTGTCCCTTGCGCAGTGACCTTACCCTTACTGCTCCCACAGCACAGCCAACAAACCCCAGCCCTCCTCTCAATCAGCTAACCCACTCTTTTATAGCACCCATCCTTATTGGACGTAGCTGTGATCTGATAAGGGCAGCCCTTATTGAACATAGCTGTGCCCTGTTAAGGGCAGGGCTGTTTCTACTCTTTGGTAATTAGTACCAAAGAGTACTAATTAGCTGCAAGCCCTCAGGGGTGAGATTGCCTTCACCACTATCTCTATTCTCCTACGATCCATCCTCCCACAGTAGTGTTCCTTAGTTAACTAGAGAAAAGCATAAATGAGCAACAGTTTGTAATCAAATATATATATATGTGTGTGTATATATATAGATATAATTTGTAACTGTGTGTGTATGCACATACGTACACATCTGTAAATAACACAGGCATGAATGATTATGAGATGCAGCAAATGTGTTACTGGCTTCTGGACAGTATCTGTTCAAAATCAAGGCCTGTTAATAGACAGGAGAAAAATTCCATTTCAGCCCTGTCTTCTACCCCAACTTTAGCCAAATAAGAGATTTTCTTTTCCAGATGTGTCCCTTTCCACTGCAGGTGTGCTTTGGGTTTTTTCTTGCCTTATTTTGTCACAGATGTTGAAAGGGATCAGAGTGTTCTCATATACTCTAACCAAGATTACAAACCATATATGCTTCATCTGAAAGAAACAAACAGAATTTAATTGTGTTTCCTATTGTCAGAGCTTGCTCTTTTATTCATGTATGGTAAAGCCAATAGAATGAAACACTGACAGTTTCAAAACATTATTTCTTTTTCCGTGTGTTTATAGACAAAGTGGTTTGTTGGTGGCTGTATTTGCCAGCACCACTGTTGTTCTACGCTTGGAAAATTACAAATTTACATTTCTAAGCTTATTCCATAAGGAAAGTGTGTTTATGTAATGAAAGCTTGATTTCTGCTCTCATCTCCCGTTCCAGAAGTTGGAGGTGTTAAGTACAATGCCCAGTGATATGAGATGCTCTATAAAAATGTGATAATTAAAGAACAGGCATGGATGGAGAGCTCTGCTTTATTTTTTGACTTTGTTTTCAGGAATGGGAGGAGGGCCTTTAGAGCTGAGCAGTTTTCCTATATATGCCTTACTAAAATAGTCTCAACAGGAAGAGAAAAACTTAGTTTTACATGCCTATTTTCTAACCATTTTTTGGGCTTTTAGGTGTGACCAGAAAAAGTACCTCTGATGAAAATGTGATTTTTTTTCTCATCCAAATACCCCAAACAAGTAACCTTCCTTCCTCAAGTGTGAAAAAACAAATCAATAACAAAATTCTGCTGAGTTTCCTTTCTCTCCTGTGCTTTTTAATCTCTACAATTATTCCAATTTATGATTGTGCATTATCACTGTTTGTTCCTTCTAAAACTTTACAAGCTCTTTGAAGTAATCAGTATGAGTTTAGGGGTCATATGCATAGCCACTTAAACCTGTTCATTATGATGGGAGAAATTTCCATTAAACTTTATGGTGTGTAGATGAAGGCTTGTAAGATTTTCAATTAACCTGAAGGATTAAAGCCTTACAGGTATTGTTCTTGCTTTGTGAGAGGTGAAGAAATAGTAACCTGTTCATTAGATATGGGTAGTATATAAGCAGGAAAATAATTCTGTTTTCTCACTACTTTGGGAATGAAATTACCTGTGAGGTTTTGATAGGTGCCAAAATAAAGGAAAGAACAATACTTAGCCAGGGCCGCATGAAGGATACTGGAATGAATAAATATCATGACACTGGGAAATAGATGTACCAAAATAATATTTATTCTGGTTGACCATGCATGTGATATGCATAACAGGTTAATCTGAGGCAAAAACCCAGAAGGATTAAAAATTTTGGTGCTATGGGATGACAGGGCAAGAACAGCCCTATGGTTTTGTTCTGGAAGCTTCTCCAGGAAGTGATTCAGAGGCGATGCCGCAAATTTAAAAAAATCTTCTCATCAATTGATAGAAGGAAAACTTTGGTTCTTCAGGACATTGAGTGCTTTGCTCCAATCTGCTAAAGCCATTAAGGAGACATTTAAAGTATTACAAAGATCTTGAACAGTATAAATGCTTTGCTGGGTTGGTGTCAGGTCACACAGCAACTTAGGTGGGGAACTAGAGACTAGAGGAAAATTAGAGGATTGAAAAATATGTATTGTAAATAAATGATGAAAGGCTGTGGCCAGAGATGGTAAGATGTTTATAAACAGTAGAAGGATGTGGTTATGTAGGAAAGTGCCCTCTCTCATTCCTATGCCTGTGTATGAGTTTCTTGTACTGGGAGAGAAGAAAATAGAATATAAAGCATAACTCAATTGGATTAAAAAGTTGAAAAGAAATAATAGCATGTGAGAACAGTGTGTCATTGGTGCTATTTTTTTTTTTTTTTTTAATATTGGTATAATGCTCTAGGGGAAAAGAATATGAAAACCAAACAGAGTTAAATAGGACATTGAACATGTGTAATAAATATATAAGGGAGATGGAGTGGGTTAGAAAGAAGGTAAACCAGAAATTGTTTTATATTACTCTATGAATTCTGAAAGGAGGAAGTGAAGACTTTATCTCATTTTCAAATGGTGTTGTCTCTGTCTCTGCCTATTTGCACCTCACTGTGCTGTCTGATAACACCCTCTAGATGGTGATGGGGGATTCCAGCATGTTGAATTTCTCCTGACTCCATGACTTAGAATAGATATCTGGTGTGGGTTTGGGTTTGGGTTTTTTTTTTTTTTTTTAAATATATATAAAGTTATTTTTGATGAAGTGTTGGCATAATTGTAGGTGGTGTTTGAGCCAGTGTAGATTTAAACACTTAGATGATAAAATCAGAGACAGTCATGAACAAAATGGCCTGTTACCCTTTAGTTAAAACACTGCATGGATACTGGGGCTTTTATTTCATAAGGAGTTATGAGCATACAGCAGAATATTTCCAGGGAACTCTTTTCTGGTAGGGATTATGTAAGTTTTGACTTGGATTTTCTATGGGTTGCATGCCTCTTTCTCAATAGCAGGACACTGTTTCAGAGCTCTGCAGTTTCCTTTACTTAGCATAGCTAAGAGCCACTATTTGAGCACTCTGGTAAAGTGAAAAAAATGCAGTCCTTACACCAAAGAGTGCTAGGATTTCTTTGATTTGCAAATAGTTGCAGCTGCCCTGCTTGGAAAAAACTAAATAACCCATCACCCCCACATACCTGCTATGAAAAATAGATTGCCATTTAAAGAGTATTTTTGGCTTGTCATACATAAGAATGGAAGTCAGCATGTTACTGTTTGTTTGGTTTTTTTTTTCCTTTTCTTTTTGAAAACTGAAATCTTAATTATTTTTAAAAATACTGAAAGAAGTTGAGTAGTCATCATTCCTCTTGAAAATACCAACGTATTTTGAAACATTCTCCTGGACACAAAGCATATGGCATTATCTCTTTAATTTTTTTTTGTGGCAGGGACGTGTTGCTTTGATGTTAAAGATGGTATTGTTGCTCAGGCTCAGTGTTAACCATGCTTTAGAGGAAATCGTGGCCAACAAAAAGAGATGGAAACCTGATTATTGCATTATTATTCCAGTGTTTTTGTAATGCTGTGATCCCTTTATCGTCTCTGTGGCCCTTCCCTGGGCTTCACTGGGAAGCCTGAAGCAGGACACAGCAATCCAGGCGTGGCCTTACTGGTACTGAGCAGAGGGGAAGGATCAGCTCCCTTGGCCTGCTGGCAGTGGTCTTCCTAATGCAGCTCAGGATGCTCTAGGCCTTTCTTTGTGTGACTGGCTCACAGTCAGCTTGTTATCCATCTGGACCATCAGCTCTTTTCCTGCAAAGCCCCTGCCGTGCTAGCCAGACCCCAGCATATATCAGTGGTTGAGGTTAATCCTCCCCAGGAGCAGGGTTTTGCTCTTCTCTTTGTTGAACTTGCTGCTGTTCCTGTTGGCCCATTTTCTCAGTCTGTAGTCGTGTCTCTGAATGGTGCCACATTCATCTGGTTTATCAGCAATGCTTCCCAGTTTCGTGTCATCTGTAAGTTTCTACTTGGTCACAAATGGAGATGTTAAAATAGTATTGGACCCCGTATGACCCCTGGGGCACACTGCTGCTGACCAGCCTCTAGATGGACTGTTTGTAGCTGATAACAATCTCCCAAGGCTGACAGTTCAGGCTATGTCCAGTCCACCTCACTGTCCACCACTCGCTGCCCGCTTACCGCCTTGTCACTTTCTTTATGAATACGTCCTGGGAAACACTGCCAAAAGCCCTGCTGAAGTCAGGAGCAACCTGTGTCCACTTCTCTCATCTGCCAAAACAAAAATCTCTTTATGGAAGGCTAACAGGTGTATCAGACATGATTTCCCCTTCATAAATTCAGGCTGAAGTCTCCTAATCACCTTCACATGCTTTGGAAGTTATTTCCAAGATAACTTGCTGGGACACCTTCTCACGGATTGAGGTGAGCCTGACTGGCTTGTAGTTCCCCAGATCCTACTTCTTGACCTTCTGGAACAAAGGACTGACCTGTTTCTCCCATCTCTGTTTTCAGCTAAAGTTACTTAGGGATACCTTTACAGTGCAGTTTCCATTTTATGATGTGCCTTGCTTGTTATTTTTATAAAGATACTTAATTTAGGCGCTGCAAATAAAATAGTTTTTTTTTTTTTCTGATTTTAACTTTACTACATGTTGATAAAATCTTCATTTTAGGGTTTGAAGCAGCTCTAAATATAAATAAGGCCATATGCTAAAAGTTGTGTACTATATCTTGTTAATTTTTTTCCTCACTTCCACTTCATTAGCTGAAACCAGCCCAGGTTAATTGAGACTGGGAACTCTATTGCAGACTACCATCTTTGGAGAGTAATCAGTTTTCCTGAGAGAATCACTTGAAGATTGTTAGGGAGGACCCTTGCAAAGGCCTTCCTTTGATGCATGCCAGAAATCATTTATGTGAGCTAGCAGCTCCCTACTCCCCATCAGTATGAAACTTAGCAACCTTTATTCTGGTCATGGGAGGGGGAGCTTGAAGATTGGTGTGAGCAAACCAGGATATCAGTCAAGCTGAATTGATTAAATCATAATTAAAAAAGAATTATTTAAAGGAATAGAGAAGCTTTTGTGCATTATATGTTGTTTTCCTTGAAAATGCTTGGTTTTCACCATCTGGAAAAAAAAGTGAAATTAGTTGCTTGGTAAGTAATGTTAGTGCTTTATACTAAAGTAAGCATTTTTTTGCACTTTTAAGCAATTATACAGTCTAACACAAATGTAGCTGGTTTCTTAATATTTACACGTTCTAATTTTATAAGATAATGAGTGATGCATTTCCTGCTTATCAGCTAATAATTAATTTTAATTTGGGACATTCTGATGAAAATTTGAATTCAATTAAAAATACAGAAACCAAGCAGTATATGCTTTCCCCCAAAACGATACTTCACATGGAAAACTAGGGAATAGGCTAAACAAAGGCTTTATTTTTATTGAATGAAACAGAATGTTTCTGGATATTGTGTTCTTCTAATTTTTATAATTAATGAATGTCATCTTCAGCAGGAAAGGTCCAGGTGGTTTCAATCTTACAAGATAATTAGGATTTTCTTCCAGAAAAGTTAGGCATAAAATATGAACTATAAAGTGACAAAAATGTGTTTATATTATCTTCCATGTTTTTTAAAGTAATTTTGATCTATGGTTTTTTGTAATAATCAGATATTTCCAGATGTAAGCAGGTGCTTATTTTACTATGCAGGAAATTACTCTTCCCCAGCTTTGTTCTTTATACAACTCTGTTTTGTTGATGGATTTAAGAATTGAGTATATAATTATCTTTTTTTTTAGATCTTGCTTATTTTGACAAAAGAAAAAATACGAACAAAGTTTGTAAGGACTATACTGGTGTTGCTTTTTTGTGGATTGTATGAGATAAGGACTGTGCATGTATTTAAAGAGCTTAGAATATAGTTCAGGTTTCAACATAGAATTTGATTTGGGTTTCCTCCATTCAAATAATAATAATTTGCTATAAGTGAAGGGAGGAGCAAATTCTTAGCCTGCCTCAGGTGGATACAGAGAATTTTTTATTTAAGTTGCACCTTGTCTGCTGTTTGCAAGTAAGGAGACACCTTTTTGTTGTTTGGGTCTCTGAAGCCTGGGCCAGCAGGTCTCTCCTTTCACGTCTCAGGTGCTCATCCCCCAATGTATCTGGACAGATGGCAGGAAAGACACTGCAGGATCATCTCTTCTAGTTACATTAGGAGAAATCACAGGCTACCTCAGACTTCATGCCATCTGAAATTCAGACCAGCACAGTAGATCTGTTTCCTGGGACACACTGCGTGCATTCAAACCTCAGGATGATGCAGCTGTCAGGAGGAATCAATAATGACTGAAGCAATTGGTTGCTATGACTGTTGCAACAGGATTGCTTTCCGTGCTGTTTTACTGCCTTATTCTGTAGGCACACAGTTTGTGGTAATTGGGAGTGGGGCTGCCATCGAGCCTCATCCCTGATGGGCGACAGCTGTGCAGGACAGGTGACTAATATTGAAGGTAAAGAGACATGGAGTGCTGAGGTGCACTGACCAATCTCCAAAGGGAACAGAGGGCACACAGGTGCAATGCATGAACACGAGGGGTATAAAAGGTAGGGCTAAAGACTAAGGAGGGTGGATGCTTGAAGTTGTCTGATGTGGTGTTACTCTGTTTGTGCTCATGCTTTCTTATCTTGTAGGGTAATACTCTGTGTTTTGTGGCTGTCTCAGCTGGGGCATATGCTGTGATATTATTCTGATGATGAATTAGGCCTAAGATGCTTAGGGGTAAATTAAGGATAGTAAAGTGTAACTGTATGGCTCTGTAAATCTACCTCAGAATGTGCAGTGTGTGAAAGGTTAATATAATATGTAATCGTTGATGGAAGCGCTGATATTCTAGGAGCTATCTGTGAACTTCTGTTGCTAACCAAAAAATCTGATTTCTCTATTTTCATGAATATAATGTGCAATTCAAATTAAACTATTTGAAGAGGGGAAAACTGTGATATTTGGGGTCTGTTATGGAGCCCCTGTAACCTTTACTTCAATTTAATAGTGATATCCAATATTGTTTGCTAAAGCAGGAATATTGCATGTTTATGTTACACATGTGCAGGTGGAATGTTTTTGTTACCTCAGTAGTATTTCTTATCTGTTTTGAAGTAGCTTGCTGTGGTTTGAAAATGCATTAATATGTGTACTCTGAACACTTCAGCTTCAATATTAAAAGGAGAAAGAAAAAGGTTTTGCGCCTTTGATATTTAACACTCTTATTTACAATGAAATGAAAGAGCCAGTGTAGAACTAGTTACTAGAGAAGGTAAGATGATTTTGCAGTTACTAAGCTTTCCACTTCTGTCTGAAGGTGCATCCTTTACCCAAACCTGTCAAATCTGTAATTTTTTTTTGAGCTGTAGTTTTTTGTTAAGGTTTGTGTTTTTTTTTGAGATAGAGCAAACATAAATTGTTATTTTACAAACCAGTAACCTGGTTGTCCTTTCAAAATGACTTCTGAATGACTCTGCTAGCTAGTGTGTTCCTATACACACAGTCATGCCTTCATGCATTTGAATGATGGAGGTCCTGAAGGGAATGAGGACTTAATTTGGAAAGTGATTCTTAAAAATTTTTGGACATGTGGCTTACAGCTTTATGTAGAACTTGATTATTTAATTTCCTCTACAAACAGAAGGCCTTTGGCTTTGCTGACTACTTTTATTAAGCCATTAACTGATACGCTTTTAAACAGATATATTTTCTACAGACATGTTCAATACTGATGGTATTGGTGCAGCCAAGTTTGACATGCAGGATGAACTGAGCTGATTAAATTAACAGCTGCTATTCAGATGGTAAAAGACTGTTCTAAACTCTGCTCTGGCGCTTTTCAACAAGTGCGTGAAAAGGGAAATGAACAGTTTTTATTGAACGAGTAGTTTGTCAGCTTTTAATGTAAATTGTTATTATTCTGCAGCACTAATGCTGCTTCATGATCCGTCAGTATGTCTTTTGGGGGTTAGACCTTTTCAGTAGCAGTAGTGCTGGTAAAATCAGTGTGGCTGTTCTGTGCAGTTCATTCACATAAATAAATGAGGAGATGCAAGAGGGGGAGAAGGTGTTTGTGACAGATTTGTCAAATGAAGGCCAATCCCCTTCCTTTCTTTCCCTCCAGGTTCCTGTTCTTACTGTACTGAAATTTACTTAAGGAATTGGTAAAAGAAGATTTTCCATAAAACCTTTGAACTGTTGAATTGTTATGTAATTTTTACATGAATTCACCAGGCAGAGGCCAAAAAACCCTAAAAGAATGTGTACATCACTTAAGGCAAAAAATTGTAGGAAGATGATTTCTTCAGGTTTGTCTTTGAGCTTGTATTCCAGTAGAATCAAGTATGAATCTAATTGAAACTCCAGTAATTAAAATACAGTCCAAAGATTGATACGAGAAGACTTTAGGGTGAGTCTTAAGTTCTTTGGGATTTCACAAGGTTTAGAAATTTTATTACTCAGAGCTCCATTTTTCTTGAGTATAAAATTAGCTTCATTTTGACCCTGTGCTAGTAGCCATGGAAGCTTTCTGCATTGACATGCTGAGCAGAGCTGAGAGGGTTTATGATTTTAAAGGAAGGAGTGAAAAACAAGTGGAGTCTAAGATGATGCCAAGATAGACTTGGCAGGGGAAAAAGGGAATGGTTGATTATCAAATGGAAATTCAGGGAGATTTAAGGTCCTGTGTGACCTGTGAAGAAGTGCCCACAGCATGACATATGTAATTAAGATATTATTCAGCAGAATGGTGATGACTTGCATCATAAAGTCTGCAAGTTTTAGCATCACTTCTATACAGTATTTTGTATGGCAACTGTTGTTGTTTGTGAGTCATAAGTAGTAATCTTAAGATCTTATCAGTAAAATTTTATGCTGTACACTCACCATTGAGTTTGATATACAGTGCACCAAAAATGTTCTACAGAAAAGTTTATCTACTAACAGTTTAGGGGTTTTTCATTTTTATTGTAGGTAGTTTTCATTTTCTGCATCTGTAAATCTACTCTTTAGTTATTTCATGCCTGCATATAGTCAAAAAAGAAGCTATTTTAATACATGTATAAAAAGCCTGTAAGTATTACTTGTAGTAAAATTCAGTATCTAAACAAAGTGCCTTGAAAAGATTTAGTGCCTTGAAACTTTGCAGTTTATAGGAAACTTTACAGGAAATAAAAAAACATGTGCTCTGCAGTGGATGAAAGCTGATAATTCTCCCATATGAAAAATGTGCTATTTAAAAACAGATTAATGATTTAAAACATTATAAACATGATTATAATGCTATGTTGCTTGTCCTGCTCTAAAAGTTAGAATAACTCTGGAAGAGGAAAGCCTTAACTTTCATGGTTATAAATTAAAAAAAAAAAAAAAAAAAATCCAAAACATTCCTGAGGCATTTGCTTTAGCAGTCAGGAAGTAAGCTGCTTGCCAAGTAGCTGCTTTTCTGTCACTGGTATATGCAATTTAAAAAAGGGCTGTTCTACTTCACAGAACTGATAGAGTGGAGGTGAGAAAGGGATTGTTTTCTCTTCTGGATATGTTTGCAATGGACACCCTTCATGTTCTGTTTGTGTTTCTGATGGAATGATCAGTGGTAGGTCTACCAGGAGAAGAGACAAAAACATTTTAGAGAGCATATTGGAAATGCTTTTGATGCTGTTGATTGCATTGTTAGTTTCCACTCATCTGGCTTCATTCAAGGAAAGGTTATGTGTGCTAATGTATATATTTTATTATTAAGTCTCTTGTGGAGCTCTCTGTCCTGCAAAATGCATTAAATATTCATGTGGGATTTTTCATGCTTGGGAGTTTAAAATTTTTTTCTGTACTTGGTTTCTTTACAAAAAAAAAAAAAAAAGGAAAGTTGATTCCAAGCTGCTTTAAAAGAGGGCCTATTATCCTATTCTTTATCTTGCCTTGACCTTCTCTGCTGTTATTGGTAAGATTCTAGATTAGTAATTTTGCTCCTAGTGTAGTAGATTCTGTGATTATATAGAAGTGCACCCTGAAATGTTCTCCTCACTGGGAGGAGCACTCTGTAATGTGCAGTTAGAAGAATTCCACCTTAGGAATTAGATTTTTAAATTTTTCAGCTGTTCCTAAAATTTGTCTTCAGATGACTTCTAGATATTTGAAACACATAAAAATACTAAATGGACTGGCCCATACCGGTTATCTGACATCTTGCACAACTTTTCCATGGTTTTGAGCATTTTTCCATAGGACACATCTGCAACTCAAGTGACATATTGTTAAAAAAAGGGTTTTTGCCTAATGGCACAGGATAGATAAAGGAAAACAACTTTTTTTTTTTCCTCTGCTTCTGACAGTGTTCACCTGTATTACCTTCTTTTTTTGCCCTGAGATAAAATAGTATTGACAGTGAAGCATTGTTTCTGAATCTCTTGGGTATGAATATCAGCTATAATTAGTTGGGAGACATTTCTGTTCATATATTATAGTGACAGACAAAAGTGAAACCATTGTGAATAAAATTCAAGTATGTTCTTTGCACTTCTATGTGAATCTGCTTAGAGGTGTTGGAGTAACAAATTACAAATTAAAAACCTTGTTGCTTTAAGAAAAGGAGAAATATCTTATTTTCAAGTTCTCCAAGCAGTAAAGTCACAGGCATCATACAGGTTTGTGTTGTGCTTAATGTTTAATCTCACTGCAATGAGGAGTGCAGTCAAGTTGAAATGTAAATAAAGAAGAGCATTGGGATAGGAGGAGATGACCTTCCCAAAGTTACTTTATGTTTTGGTAATATCAGTTGAAATATTGCCTCTTGAGTATTGTATTCAGTTTCAATCCCCTTATTCTCTAAAACAAGACTGAAGAGAAATTAGAAGTTTTTCAAGAACCCAAGTAATGGAAATGATGACTTCTGTATGAAGGAATACCAAAAAAAGAAGTTAAAACATTGCAATACATATGACTGCAGTTTGAAGAATGGAGTAAAAATAGTATCTTGTCAGCTCAGTATGATTTCCATATTTGCTTCTGGTATAATCCATTAATTTCAGCAGAAGTTTTTACCTAGACCACCTAGAAATCCTACAAGAGTAGCATGAAATTATGAATGGAAAAGCCTAATCCATATGGATTTCCCTGCCTATCCTCTGCCATGAAACAAGATGAAGGGAATAATTGAAATACCACCATAATGCATTTTAAGTAAACCAGATAGCGTTGTTCCAACACACAATTAGCAGCTGGTATCTAAATGGCCACTGCAGTTTGTCTACCATCATATTTCCATCTATACAAAAAACTCCTGAGAGATTTTGTTGTAATAGGGAACAGTGTTGCTGTGTTTTGTTTACTGATAGTACAGAGCTAACTGTGGCTGTCAGTGAGCGCTCAAACTTTCTTTTTAAAAATTGCTGTGAATGTTTGTACTTTTGCCAGTTAATCTGAGAGCAGGAATGCCAATGAGGAGAATAAAATATGGAAAAAAATGCTGTGTTTTATATAGCACCTGCCATACTCTAGAATGTTAAAGCACTTACTAAATAGATGCTGAGATGGATAAAATATGGCAGTGCCTATAAGCAAATACATCACCTGCTAAGCTTTCAGCAATATAACTGGCATAAAGCCATGAGCACCATTAAAACTGCTACTGAAATAAAGACTTGGCTAGACCTCTAAGGAATAAGCCCTTAATATGTGCTTAATTAAAAAAATTGTGATAATGATCACAGAAATTATAACAAACCACAATAAGACTGGAAAGACCTTGAGATAGTGACTAATCTGGCCCCCAAAGCAGGTTGAATTTTACACCTGTTTCTTTTTAGCCCAGCTGTTTAGAAATCTGCATTAAATAATAAAATTACAATAGGGTCTGCACAAGCCCTCTCTTACAGCATGTCACTGTATTTGTAGAAAGACTTCTCCTTATAACTTACACAAATTTTTTGAACTTTAGTTTTGGTAGGTGAATTGCTGCATGCCCTAGCTGGGGTGCAGTGGAGACAAGGTTAATCCAAAAAGTGTTCTACTTCTTTGAGATCTGACAATGATGGTGAAAGTGCCTTTAATTTGTTTCCTCTCTGGCTATATAGTCCTAGTATATTCAGTCTTTCTACATAATTCTTTCTTTGAGACTTGTAATTTCTCCTGCTGTCTTTGGACACTTCAAATTGTTTTGTATTTTTTTTTGTATTGTTTCGAAAATTGTTTTGTATTTTTTGAGAGGTTATGCCAAAAATTTCACTTATTTGTTCCTTCCTGCTAAACAGGAATGCTTTCTATTTTATGTGGTATATATTCGTGTTTATATAACCATATGATGGCTCTTTCCTGTTTTTTGAGTCCCATTTTGAACATTTATTGAGCTCATGGTCTGTTACAAGCCCTGATTCCCCTCTGAAGAAAGTGTTGTCTAGCAGTTTATTTGCTCTGCTGTCGGTGTGCGGCTGGCTTTGACAAAGTATGGAGAGTTGTGCTTGCCCCTGATGAATTGTTCTGTTATTTTTATGAGCACTTCTCTGGGTTGACAGAATGATTTTGGGTTCCAGCCCTGTTATCCAGCATACCTGCAGTGTTTGCTCGTGTTGATCTGCAGATTTAAGCATGTCCTCTGTTCAGTTCTGTAGGTTGCTAATGGAAATACTCTCTGAAACTGGACCAAGTTCAGATCCTTGCTAAAACCCACTCAGCAAACCATCTTGTGTTTGACAGAGAGCTATTAATGATTTTTTTGGGGTAATAAAAATTAGATTTTGCCTTCATTCACTAGTAGTTTTCTGTAGAAAACACCTGCTTATGAGAAAGCATGTGTTGGGGAGTCAGCTGCCTTTTCTTTGGTAATGCCAGCTGGAAAGCATAGAAGGGAAATTAGGAATCTTGTGGTTTCTGGCCTGTGCTACCTTTTCCCCACTGTTTCTCAGTGGGATAGAATAAAAGCTGAATTTTTCAATGATCTGATGGTGCATAAGAAGTGGGAGTAGTAAGTGCAGAACAAGATTTGATTTTTGCTAAATGGTCTCATAGCATGAAAAGAAAAGTTGGAGGTGCTTGTTTGCACATTAGTAGCTACCTATTTGCCAATAGTTGAATGGTCAGAAAAGGATATTCTGTAACTGTTTTAGTAGCTTTAATAATCAATTCTGTTGGACTCCTGTAGTTACTGGATGCTTATAACAATGCAGATCACAGTTGCTATAGAAGATACAAATATGAAAGTATCCTTTCAAATATCAAAGCATAGTATTTTGTTTCAGAACTTATATTCCACTTCTTCACTGGTGTGTGTTTTGTGTCATTTGTATCTATAGGAAGAACTATGTCCTGGAGTAAATTGTATGTCCTGAAGGCATTATGTGACATACTGGAAAATCTGGAAAATATGTAGAGTTCTATGTAAATTTTTTTTTTTTTTTTTTTTTTTTTCCCCGAGAGAGAGGGCCAAACACAGCAGCATGACTACAGCTAGACGTAAAGTCATTGGTATTCTTACTGCAGATGATTTCTTGTTTGCCTGTGGAATTGAAGCAAACACTAATTAAGATACATCCAAGTCTGCTGGTATTTACGCTAATTGCCCACAAATTGCTAATGATAAACTTGTGGGTTTTGAGTGAAATAATAGAAATTTGCATGGTGGTTGTACTGACTGCACTAAATTTGATGCACATGGAACTTAAATTGAGTAAAGTGTGGATACCTTTAGGATGGAGATGAACATGGTAATTATTTGAACAGTTGAATGCAGGGCATTCTTATGAAGATATAATTTTATTTACACAAGATATTTTTGAGAGTACCTGGTATGTAAAACTGTGTTCTAAAGTTCTCAGTAAACAGATTTGAGTTCAGGCCTTAAGTTGCAAATTCCTGCTGTGTGAGATCCATCTAGGGCAGGATTCAGGTGTCAGAAATGTGCATGATTTTGTAGTTATCTTTACAAGGCTGAACCTGGCAATGAGTTGGGTGCCACCCTTCTCAAAGTGGTGAATTTCAGCCTTAAGTGTGGATATATGTCATCACTAGACACACCAATATATATTTCTATTATTTACTTTGCCATTTACAACAAACTTGTACAAAGTGATACAAAAAGCCCATCAGGTTAAAAGACTGCTGGAATTTGCCTCTTGTTTTTCTGACCAAACATTATGATTTACCCACTTTATGTGGTATTCAATTAACCATAATAGCAGAGATGTAATTTGAAAGTATGAAAGAGACATTAGAAGAGCTTTCCTTGGTTTGTTACTCTGCTGTGAGGAGAAGCTGGCTTGAAGACTTTAAGGAAAGTAAGTCTTATTGAGTGCTTTTTAGTTATTTTATCTTAAATTCATGTACTGCTAAAGAAGACTGAATGCCCACAACAGGTTTATGACAGCAATGATAATGCAGGAAACTATCTTTCCTCTACCTCTATCTTAATTAAATAGCATCAGCCTGGAAGCAAGAGGTGGTAATTTTTTATCATTATTATTTTTCTGCCTGTACACAGTATTTGATCTTGTCCTGTAATTATGATCAGAGGTGCTGATTGTAACGGTGTATTTTATGTAAGATTTTGCAACAGTCTGTGATTGAAGACCCCTCCACTGGATGTAATTCTTCTTTAACTGATGTTGAAATGTTAACATCATGCCTTGATTGCTTTCCTTTCCTTTGAGCTGTGCTTCTAGTAAGAAGTAAATGAGAACTGAAAAGACTGACTTTAGTTTCATTTTGTTTAAATTCTCGTCTTCACAACTCTTTGGTAAACTTTGCTACACAATAAACTCACTCAACTTTTTTTGCGAAATAACTTGCCCTAAACAAAAAGTTCATTTTTTTTTTTTTGTGGCATTGCTTTTCAGCTTTGAAGAAAATTTAAACATTCCTATCCAGTCTACTGATCCTTATTTATCACAACTCCTCTCTCTGGTGTCAAGAAGTGAACCGCACACTGAAAGCAATCAGAACTGCTTGAGTCAGTCTAATTATTTCTGTGTCTCCCAGCAGATGACAGAGAGAAGTGGAAAAGGGGAGTTACTAGCCCAGATGCCAGTAAGTGCATTGGAATGGCAGAAATTAAATGCTAGAAAGGTCCAGGATAGCAGCTTTTACTTTCAGAATTAAAAAACCTTCATCCTGAGACTTTTCATCCTTGGCTGGTGGGGTAGAAACATGTAAACAACTGGAAATGTTTACTTGTAAGTTTACAAATATGAAAGTGCCACGTGCAAATTTAATTTAGAGGTACCGAAGTTAGATGTTTGTTGTGCAGTTACGCATAGAAATTGTTGCAATTTTCTTACCTTATTTTTGAAAAAATTGCATGTTCACATTTGGGCGTTCAGTAGTTTTGTAGATGAATTAGGTTCATCAGACGTGATAAATATGATTTTGTCTACTTAGTCTCAAAAGGAGCATCCAATACTCATTTTAAAGCTGCATAGAAAGTGGGATGATGTGCTATGCTAGGTCAGATTTTGTTACATCATATTGTAAGCTGGACAAATTTCCTGTAAATATTTTGATTCTTTGAGTATATGTAGAGTAGTAGTATGAAAATAAAGTAATATTTTTAAGACCAAATAAGATAATAACTACAGAGAAAAATACCCCCAAAATGAAAACAGAGTCAGTCCTATTGTTGCTTATGTGATAGTCTATACTTGGCAAATTGTACCTTTGAGCTAGCAGGTACCAAGAAGAAAACAATTCTGAACAGTCATTTTTATTTATTAGCTGTGGGCAGTGATCCCTGGAATTCCAGGAACGTAATATGAAAGTTTTGTAGTGAAAAAATATTGGCACACATCATAAATCTGTGGCTGAGTTAGGTGTTGTGTAGATGCTGGTTGTTTTTCTTTGTTAAATAAAACCTGATTTTGCTTACCTGCAACTTATTGTAGTAGTAGTCTTTTGGTTTTTTATTTATGTGGGGGAGAGGGGTTGTGGCCATACCTTTTTACCATAAAGATAATTCATTGTGCCCTTCTGAGGTCCCATGTAGTTGATTCTGGTCTCAGCAAGTCGTTGTTTCCCACCTTATTGCACACTGAGACCTACATCTCTGTTCAATAATGATTTGGTTTCTGAGCATATTATAATGCTTTTAAATTACACTGTGGATTTGGTTTTCCTCTGCCCACTGGTCATTGTAAAGATTATAATGTAGGATTATTTAGCACTTTTATGTGGTTCCTGTCACTAGTGGCCTCACATTTTTTTTCGGATTGCCTTTGCTGACAGCACCAGGCATGACAATTTCCCTTTCTTGTGCTATATCTTCATATTTTGTCTTTAGTCTTCCTGGACTCAAGGGCTACTGTAGTGGTAACAATGCATGGTGTAGTAGACATCCTCTGCCTGTTTCGTGACATTGGTGAGGTTTGCTTTTCTTTTTCCTTTACTCCGAAGCTCTTGTGGGCTTTGTGTGAGCTCTGCTGAGCTGGTCAGCAAATGCTGGCTGCTATTCCAGGCTGGCATCAAGCGTTTTGGCCCCTGCAGAGCCAAATCATAAGGCTGATGGTGTGCTGTGGCTTTTGGCCAGGTTTTTACTGGTAAATATGACTAAAAGACTCTTAATTGCTTGCCTTGGATCATGTTATGTGTTGTGTTTGAATCTCAGATGACTCTGTTAGTTCTCACAAGTGATACAGAGAGACAACCGCCCGCCCATGTAATTCTCTTTTCCCTGGCTGGACTGGGAGGCTGACACGATTCACTCTGCAAAACCGCTGAGGCAAAAACAGCAGTGGGGTTAAGTACAGTATGACACTTTCCCAAAAGAGGTCAGCAACAAACAGAGTGTGGTAGATGGCAAGTTGACCATAACCCAACAGTACCCTCATGGCCAGGAGGGCCAATGGCATCCTGGGGTGCATTGGGAAGAATGTGGCCAGCAGGTCAAGGGAGATGATCCTGCCCCTCTGCTCAGCCCTGGTGAGGCCACATCTGGAGTGCTGTGTGCATTTCTGGGCTCCTCACTACAGGAAAGACAAGTTGCTCCTGGAGAGGTTCCAGTGAGTGCCGCAAAGATGATGTGGGGTCTGGAGCATCTCTTGTGAGGACAGACCGCAGGAGCTGGGCCTGCTTAGTCTGAAGAGAAGACTGAGAGGGTATCTCATTAATGCATGTAAATATCAAAAAGGCAGGTGCCAAGAGGATGGTGCCAGACTCTTTTCAGTGTTACCCAATGACAAGATGAGGAGCAGTGGCCATAAAATAAAAGAAGTTCCATCTCAACATGAGGAAGAACTTCTTTATGTTTCAGGTGGCAGAGCACTGGAACAGGCTGCCAACCTTAATAATTCTGTGCTTCTATGATATAATGTCTTCATTGAAGTAAAGGCTGTCCTTGGTTTTGGTAAACATAGTGGCGAGAGGTGAAATCCTATCTAGAAGATGACAATTTGTGAATGCCATGCTGGGTTTTAGGCCAACCCTGCCATGGAGCAGGCACAGTAGCAATGGTGAGTCCACCCAGTTTTGCATTTCCCTGTTTGTCTCAATAAAGCTTCATTTATATACCTTCCCTATACCATCCTCCCTGAATGTCTTCTACCTCTACAGTTGTTCTCTCCTGATCATACTAAGAACATAATTGTAATTACAATAACATTGATGTTTGAGCCACAATACAAGCAGGGCAATGGCTCTGTAATTCTTGCTTGAGGAATGTAGGTTTAAACCTTAAAAATCTGCACATTCAAGGAGAAGATTGTTTCAGTAAGAATATCTTACTTTTTCTGAGCTGTTCAGTGTGGTTCCTAATGGGCAGTTCTGGCAGGCTGCTCTCAAGCATTTTGATTCTGTTCACAGTAGCAGTTATCCTTGTTAAACTTGATAAAATGATATTGCAAACAACAAAAAAACTCTGAACACAGAGAAAAATGGCAATATAGTCAAAACAATTTGGGGAAAAAAAAAGGTGAAAGCCAGGATGTTAAAATACAGTGCTTTTGACTTGGGAACTGCTGCACTAATGGGTATAAATAATGCAATACTTTTCCCATGGGCATACTGTAGAGCTTAACTGGTTAATGGCTGAAAAGCACTTTGAGATACTATGCAGAGATATGCTTTGGAAAAGAAGAGTGCTGCTTAATGGAAGTCTAAATGCTGCTGCATCACACTGTTCTGTGTATGTCAGGGAGTCCAATTGGTGTCAATAGTGATTAAACCTATGGTTCACATTGTTGGATGTGCTTAACATTTGGCAAGGTGACTATGGCTAGGTTTTGGTAAACCAAAATAAATTATTAATTTGCTTTATTTGACAATCATCATATTTAATGCAAATTTTAGATTAGTTTTCAATATACTGTGATTCTTTAGATGCTTTTCAGATTTGCTTTCAGTAAAAACTAGCACTGTCTACTTAAAAACTAAGCCTTCAAATTTATTATATCAGGAGTGCTATATAAAATTATAGTGTACCTGGCTCTAAAACATACTTACATGATAAATATATAAAAATTAAAAATAAATATGAAACAATGGAGTCTGACTGAAGTGTTTTCAATCTTTTTCTTTTGCAAGTTCCTCTTAAGGAGAAATTATACTTGGAAACTCCTGGAAGTGATTTAGGTCTTCAGTCTGTTTAGAGAGTATAGATTTTAACATCTGATTTGACAGAGTGGTTACAATTTTGTCTTTGCTTTTCTTCACTATGATTTGTGAGGAAACCTCAAGAAGAGTGTGCTTTTTTGGTTTTGTGTGTCTTTCCCTTGTGGGAATAGTTTTTTTTTTCCTGTTTACTTATGTGAATTTTCAATAATGAAGTGGCTTCTGTCATGACAACACCTTTTAGCTCACATGCTACCTGGTAAGCAAGTTTATTTGCAAAGAATATCACTAGGAGAAATGTCTTGAAGGAATCAATACCTAAAAACATGAATTCTAGACCTAGAGCAGCTCATAGTCAATTTTTGAAGTTAGTACCTGTTATTACTGAGTGTGATGTTTTACTCATTAATTTACCGTTTTCTTCCAAAGCCTATGAAGGTGGGCAGGCAAATGAAAGTGATTTTAAATTTTTTTCCTTCCTGTTTTCTCTTTCAAGTGCTTAGTTGCACTACCCTAGCTTGGTATCTTATTGCTAACCCCTTTGTATGGCTGCCAAGTTTTCTTGCATAATTTTCTTGACAAATGGCTTACTCATTAATATTTCAGTCCTGTTCCAACCAACCTCAGACAAGTGGTATGCCCCAGGCAGGGAAATGTAGTTCCTTCCTTAGGAGCCTTCTAATCTTTTTCTTAAATGCTTTGTCAGAGCCCATGACACATAAATGAAGATGGTGCAGTTCAAACTAGGGATGACTTATTTGTTCACATGTGACCATGCATTTTCCAGCTGGGAGGTGCTGTACTGCAGTGGAGTCTCCACTACAAACATCCACGTGTTCTCTTCTTTCTCCATCCTGAAGTCTGTGACACTTATTGATTCTGAAGGGAAATCCGTAGAGATATTTGTCTCTTTCTCGTTTTGATTGGCTGTTGAAATATACATAGTCCTCATAAAGGCTCTGTCTGTTCACACTTTCATTATTTCTGTAACAGAGACAGACCAAGGAATGATACCACAGCTGAGTTAGAGCTTGCGTTGAGACCAAGTTCATATTGCAGCTAGGTCTGAGGTGCGGATCTCTGGTGATATTTTGGCTTAAGATGATAGCAAATTTATGAAACTGATCTCTTTAAAGCTTGATGTGACAGAAAATTGATATGATACAAAACTTACAATATTCCTGCTGCTACTTAGAGTTGTAACATCCTAAGAAAGTCTTGTTTGATTTAAATACTGTTGATTACATGCCTGTTACAACCATGAAATAACTCCTGGTCTAAAATATCAATTATGCTTGCTGTTTTATAGTAATACTTAACTTATTCTAACTATACCATGTTGGCTAGGGTGTTATTAAGGAGAGCATCTGGAGATCTGTGGAAAGTCATAGATTTCCCCAGTTCTCTGGAAGAATGGAATTAGAATCAGACTAAGGGGATACTGCAGGTAAAGCTGAAGACTCTCATTTGTGGATGAACTTAGTGATTGATGTTAGCTGCCTCCTCTGGCATGTCCCATCTAAATAATTTGGTTTCCCTGCTGTCTTTTGCACTGTTACCAAGTCTGCTTGTGTTCCATTCTTGATATTGAGTAACCTTTTTTTAAAAAAGGTATTACTCCCTCTTCCTGTTAAGGCAGGATGAGGTCTCTAAAGTTTATTATGCTCAAATGGTGTAGCTAATCAGTGAAAATTAAGAAAGTACCCCCCTACACATAATATTGCTAATATTTAATTTTGAAACAAATTTATTTTTACTCATATGAAACTCTATAGGAGTAAAATACTTGATGGTGTATGCATCTGTAAGAAAAATACAGATAATGAGTTGCAGAAGGAAAAAAGAAGGCCGAAGAAATAGTGATAATCTGGCAGTGAGGATTTTATAGGTATTTAAGTGTCTCTGTCCCTTTCATCTGACAGTTATTTACAAATGGAGAATGCTGTTTGGCAGCATTTTCAAGGCATTGGGAAAAGAATATTCCCTCAGCAGCCAAAGGTAGTATTTTTTCAGATTGCATTCCTTAAAAAATGGGTATATGTAAAGGCAGTAGACACATTTGAGAATATTTAAGAATAATTTTTGCATTGCCTTTTCACAGTCTATAATTTGTAATGTAATGTATTCAAAATATGTTTGTGTAATGAGGATTTTCCCTTAAAATATGGCATTGACTATTAGATGTTTTGTCCCATTGTGGAAGTAAGGAAGGGTGCAGGAATGCTGGCAGGAGATCAGGTCACAGCTGTTTAATTTTTAGTAGTTCTGTGTGCCTTAGTCATCATGCACTATTTAAAATTACCACTAAAGGGCCTTATTGACATTTCTTCAGTAAATAACAAACTCTGTTTTAGTTTTTGCAGAAAAAAAAAGGTATAAATGAAAGAAAACCAGATATTGTTTCTGATGATGTTCCTTAGTTTAATCTTCTGTCATGCATATATGTAATTTCTTTTTCCAACCATAGTTTATTTTGTCAGAATTTGCTTATTTTGTTTTTATTAATCTGTTTAAGTCCAAATGAAAATAGCTGTATACTGTATACTTCTGAATTTTGTGTGTTAGAGAATTTTCCACCTTTCTACCCACCCAGAAGTCTGAATTTGTTTGCTTTTGGTCTTTAGCTCCCAATGTCATTTATGCTGCATACCTTTATATTTTGAAAAATTATATGCTGTCTCAATAATTCAGCAATTTGATGTACCTGATTAGCTTGCTGATCACAAAATCCAGTGTGTGGATACTCTACTGAATTGCTTAAAACACATTCTCTATAACTTGTCTTGAAATGTGATTATATGAGTCTTTGAAATGGTCTCATATCAGTTGGCAGCACAGCTTAAAGAGTTTGCAAGGGTTTTGGCTATGGAAATGCATTTTACTTGCCTTGAATCATGTCTGGAAGCATTATCCTTTTTGTTAGTGGGAAACTTATGGATAAAACAAAACAATCCTGGAGTGACACTGTTTAGCAAGGAAACCAGAGCCCTGCAGCAGCTTTTGGAGGCCCGCTTGGGGCACTGAAACTTTTGCAGTGGGCATAGCATTTTGTCATCATTTGCAGTATCTAGCCTGCAGCTGGGTGGTGACTGAACTCAAGGGATGATGCAAGATGTTTTGAAATGGGTGCTTGCCCAGAGGTACGTTCCCTTCTGCAAACACTTGCTGCTCACTGTGGTTATCTTGGCCATCTTGCAGTCCCGAGGGAGTGGTGCAGGTGGTTGAAGGTGTGCCTCAGCAGTGTGGGCTGTATTTTCTGTGCTTGCCTCCAGGTGCTCATGTGCGTAGGACAGGCAACGAGATGCTGGCCTTTGTGCAGACAGTCAGCATCTTCTGCATTAATAGAAAAGGAGCATGATTGTTCATACCTTTCATTTTTAAGGTCTTATATGTAGCACTGAGAGAAAGCAGTATCATGCCTTATCCCAGGAAAGGTTTTTTAGGTTTCTCTCTCAATCTTGCAAGCCTCAGAATGTTGCCGAAGGTGGCATCGTGATTAATGTATCACCATTATATATGGCAGACAGCCAGCCAGCTTATGACATATTTTTGCTTCAGTCAAGAAAAATAACAAAATAATAATAAAAAGTTATTCTGTGAGTTTTTGGGACTTACTGACAGATTATTAACTAGATGAACTCCAAGAACATGAAAAAATTAAGAGCCAAATACTTGAAAGCTATATTATCTTGCCAGTGCTTTGTAGTTCATGAAGCACTTTAATGGCATTTCACCATCATCAGGGATATCTGATAATATTCTGCCCTTGGAAGGTCAGGTTCTAAAATGGATCCATTCTAATTTATCCATAAGGCTATTTCAGAAGTCTGTGTGTGTTATATAAATCCAGTATGCTCAGTAGAAGTCTGTTCTGGTATGCAACAATGTATCATCATTTTAAAATGAGCATTAAAAAATCCAAGCTTGTTATTAGTTTTGCATGCAAAATAGTTTATGTTGTATCCTATGCAAGGCAGATATGGTCATGGCAATACAATGATATTTGCTGCCGTAAGCCTACATAGTTTTCAAAACTAAAATTCAATGCTTAGCTAAATTGCTAAGCAGACTGGTAAATGTCCAATTTTAGCAGCCTAACATATGTTTATAATTTTTGTTTTAACATATGCTATGTTGGTTGAACTCCCCTCCCCACACATACGGTAGATAAAAGCTGTCACATCACAAAATGGTGGCAGCCCAACTTTTCTAACATTTTCCATGTCACTTCAGAGTCTTGCATTAATTAGCTATTCTTGGATAGGAGACAGACTCTCATCTTTGTAGAATTTTGGTTTCAAACCCGTCATGTACTTGGGTTTATGTATGCAGTAGCCCATCTGTGTTTCTGCAGCCGTAAGCTGCAAAAAGCACAGGGCAGAGAGAAAAGCGGTCAGCAGGAGCGAGGGTGCCCTTGGCTCACAGATGCAAACACCGAGCAAATGGCCCCACAAGCTGGCCCGTTTGGGCTCTCAGGAGCCATCTCCCTCTTCCACTTTTACAGGAGAGGTGAGTGAATGAAACAATGTTGGTGCACAGCACTGTCTCCTTTCATTGCGAGCTGCTAAACTACCCCTCTTTTCTCCTCCTTTTTCAAAGCAGGTGTAAGGAGGAATTTCACTGAGTCTACGATTCTTTCCTAAGCCTCAGCTGGGTAGTGGAGAATTGTGACAAATACCACTGCAGCTGTGATAATGCTGTCTTAATCCTTGCTGCACTTTGACATGGAAACCTGGATTTAGACATGAAAGGACATTCCTTAACAGTACAGCAGTATGATCCCTTATCAAATCAAACTGCCTTTTGCATGTGCTCCAAAACCATGGTATTTTTTGTCTGATGTATTCTGTCTGCTATTTCCCTGTTGTCAGGCTCCTGACTGTGGTGTAGTTCAGCATGTGTAATGTCTGCTGGGCTGCTGCATGGGGGATGATTGGTTTTCTGTGGAGAAGGAAGGAGCCTTGCCCATCAATTGAAACTGCTGTAGGAATGTCACAGTGTCTGTGATAGAGGGCTGGTGTTGGCAGGTGTGGTCGTATCTGTGCCTGGTCTATGCACAGCATGGACAGGGTTGTTCCTATGCCTTCACCCTGGGTGGCGTGGATGCCACCTCCTGTCCTCTGGTCTGCCTTGGAGCTGCTCAAAAGCACGTGCTAGCTGCAAGCGTAGTTCCAAGCATATTGGCACAACGTAATGTATGATGTCATTCCTATCCAAGACTAGAGTTGTAGTGGACATCTCAGTATGGAGATTGAGATCCAGCAACCTGAGCCCATGGAGCTTCAGGGGAGCTGCTGAGGTACCCTGGAATGTATCAGTGGTGCTGTCTGGATGAGGACATGTGTAGTAGGAGCTGGTGGACCCTGGTGCTTGCATGTTCACCTGCAGAGCTTTGAGAAACCCCATGGAGAGCTGCCAGCAGAGCAACCTGCTTCCAAAACCCTGCATCTGCATCCAAAGCCCTGTGTTGCCTCCCAGCTGCAAGCCAGTGCCACTGTCAAACTCGAGTGCAGGACTTGCTGGTGATACTGGTGGAGGGCTTTGCCATCTTTGGGTGGTGGATGCCAGTGGTGGTTGTTCAATGTGTATTTCCCGTTTATGTATTTGTTTTCAGCTACAGGACCTGCAGCTGCTGTTTGGCTCGCTGTTCTTGTTAGCTGGCTGGCAGGCCTTGCTGTGGGATTCAGGTTTTGTCAGTGTGCACAGAAAACAGTTTTGTTTCCCTGGCAGATGAAAAGCATGGTGGAAATAAAGGAAGAAAAGTCTACATTTAAACTGCTTTTTCAGACATTTAGATAAACATAGACAGAAATAAATAAACATAAATGCATTAATTTCTGTTTATTGTAAGAGAACATAAGTAATTAGTGTGTTCTTAACACCAGGTATTTATTGCTAGAAGAAAGGTAAAGAGATGTCTTTATTTTTCAGTGTTGCTCTCTGCCTTGGTAAACATTACTTTGGTTTGAAGATTTTGTGTACAGTCTGCAGAGTGTAAACATATTTTATTTTCTGTCTTCTCTGTGGTTCTCTGCCCAAATGCAACTTATCGACCAGTTGAGTTGAACTAAGTCCAATACCATTTTTCTGTAATGACTGTGAAAGAGGAATACGTGACTCTGGTGAGAGAGGGAAGCACCAGAGTGTTGGTGTAGGACTTCAGAGTTTCTGGAACTCTGGGTGATACCGTGTTAGGGGCACATTTAGTGCTTGCTCGCTGTTGTTTGCAGTACTTGGACATTGGATAACTCATAAAAAAATATAACTTTTCTTATTGCTCACGTTACTTACTGCTCAAATTTTGCTTTGGATTAGAATAATAATACAGGTAATAATGCCATTCAACTATTTAAGGCATAGGCATAATGTTAAGATAAAAACTCTTGATACAGGTTCATCTGTGGGTTTTTCTCCTGTACAAGCTTGTGAGGAGTATATATCACTTGCTTAAAAAAAAGAGTGTTTCTGAACTATCAGAAACGGATAGCACGCTTCCTCATTACAAATACTGAAATATAATCAGGTAAGCCCTTGAAGATGTATATACTAGAGTCTCCCTTAAAAATAATGAGTCTTAAGCAAACAAGCAAGAATTCCCCCCCTGTACCTGTGGTACATGTTCTTATTTCTTTTCCCATAAATTTATAATCATCAAAACTGTTTACATGAAAGCTGAGCTTCTCACACGGTTGTCTGATTCTCAGAAGAATGATATTTAAGAAAGCAGTGAGCATCACAAGAATCACGATAAACTCATGGGAGTTTTTTTGTACATTACGGTTGTGTGTAAGTTTTGAATTGAAGTTTTTAGAGAAATAAATGTATGGGCAGATGGTGATATTTACTTAAGGGAAGCTGAATTCATTATCTGACTAGGACTGGGTATTTCAAGCAGCTGTTTGAAAATGAGAACTCACTTTCCATGAAGGAGAATGTATGTTTCAGAAAAATGGGGTCTCTTTTCAAAATGTAAGACTATCCCTTGCTTAGCCTCTATCATAGTGGCTTCTGATATGTGTGTGAATTCATTTATTGAAGAACATTCTCAGTTATGATCAAGAGCTAATTTGATGAAATACCTTTGTAAACTATTAACTGCCCCCCCCGCCAAAGGCAGTCATTCTTAAAAGTTTCAAAACTAGATAAAATTTATAGCCGTTACTTATTTCTAAAGATATTCTACCAGAAAAAGGATTAAACCAAATATTCAGTAATCTTACACTTCCCCACCAGAATTAATTTCTGTCTACCCAACTTGCCTTTGATTGATTGAGATACAATGACTTGAGGAAATAGACCTATGGAAAACTTCTAGACAAAAGCCAGAAGAAAGAAAGCCAAATGTGACCATACTCATTACTTTTTACAGATTTGTTTTTTTGGGACTCTCTAGTCTAGTATGTCTGTTCATTTGCATACATATTTTGAAGCATGAGAGTATGAAAAATAGTCTCACCTTGTTTTTTTGCTACTTACAGTTGTTTTCCTTGTATTCCTGTGGAAAGCTAGCCAGATAGCGTAAACCTAAAGACTGTATCTCTTGAAGACTGTGGGGCATTTATTATTGCTTATGTCCTTTCTTCCCCCAGTTCTTTAAGATTACTTTCACAGAAAATTCTTTTAACTCAGAAAACCTGTGGCCCTATAATTCTTGGTTCATAGAGAAATACAAGCCAGTTTGTAGCAGGTGTCTTTCCCTGGTCCCTTAACTTCTAATGCCTCTGTTTTCCCATTACATAATAAGCAAATTTTAATGCTTAATTATTTTACTGGGACCTTTGCTAATATTTCTGAAGCCCAATGATAGATTTTGAAGTAATTTTTCATCTCACAATGGTCTTATGCATATGGAGGGACTGAAAGGTTCATCACTCTCAAAACTCTTTGGTTTTGGAATTGTCTTTGGGCTCTACAGAGAATGCAGCTGTTTACACATGAAGCACAAAGCCTGTCTGTGAACAGGAAGGATGTGTAAAGATGGCCCTTTGATGGGAAATGAGTTCTTCAGTTCAGACAACTTGAAGAATCTCATCACTTTGCCTTCATGGTACCCGACAAGCCTGCCTCCCCTGTACAGCCGTGGAAGCTGTGCAAACAGCCATCCTGGGGAATGTATGGAAAAAGGGGTTTTTTGATCACTGCAAAATCCTAACACTGGTTCTGACTTTATGCAGTCTTTATGGTGAATCTTGTGCAATACTCATATGTGAATTTAATAAGCTGTTTATATATAAATATAGGACTTGTTTGGCCATCTGTTTTTTCACAGTGGTTCAGTAGTTTGAAAGGTTAAACTGGTTTTGTCTGGCATTAAATAAGAATTAGTAATGATTGCATAGTGCGTGCCTCATGCATCAGGTAGATGTGGAACATGTTCTGCAGCTTCTGCTAACGGAGATCATACAGCAATAAGTTAATTGCTTGTTACAAGCGAGTTTTGACTGCTGAAGGGCACTGTTAAGTTTCTGAGTTTCTCTTAAGTAATATTAAGTTATTGCCACATGTTTTAATTGGATGAAAAATAGTGTTTCAAAGAAGGTCTGATGTTTATTTATCTTTAAAGATCATCATCTGGAATGGGGTTCAGGCTAGGTTTAGAGTCATTAATACTATCAGTCATGCAGAAGCCTAATAACTGAATATATAATAGAAGCCTAATATATCCTAGCTGAATATCCTAGCTGAAATTTGACCACAAGGGTATTTTCCATCCTCTGAAGTCAAAAGAGTGGTTTATAGTGGAAACTTTGTCATACTAATCAAGCAGACATTTGTATTTATCTATCCCTAAGATAATAGCAATTCCTGCAGCAACACTGCAGTTCCTAACTCAAATATTTTTAATTCCTTTTCTTTATCTAGATCATAAAAAAGTTTACAATGGCAATGCTCTGGAAATTCATGAGAGTAGCTAAGTATTCTAAAACAGCTTTATCATCAAAAGTAAGAGGAATTCCCACCCATTCAAGGCATTCTTCATCCAAGTCTGTACCTTCAGATTTTGCTGCCAGTGCACCCTGCTCAAATACTGTGGAACTGCTTGGTAAATCTTATCCTCAGGATGACTACAGCAATGTCACAGAGAAGATTCTTTCCAAGGTGGGGAAGAACTTGCACAACAGAAAACATCACCCTTTGTGGCTAATCAAGGAGCAAGTGAAGGAGCACTTCTACAAGCATTACCTAGGACGCCGTGGGACTCCGCTCTTTTCTGTGTATGACGGTCTTTCTCCAGTGGTTACAGTCCAGCAGAATTTTGATAGTTTACTTATTCCACAAAACCATGCCAGCAGAAGGAAAGAGGATAACTATTACTTGAATCGTGACCACATGCTAAGAGCACATACATCAGCCCATCAGTGGGACTTGATACACTCTGGCCTGGACGCCTTCCTGGCAGTGGGAGATGTGTACCGCCGAGACACGATCGATAACACCCACTACCCCGTCTTCCATCAGATGGAGGGAGTGCGCCTCTTCTCCTGCCATGAGGTATGAATTCTCTAGCTGGGGTGAAAGACATTTTGGGTAAGTTGCTTGGTCTTGTGTTTGCTGCAAGCAAACTTCATCCACATAAACAAGGTTTGTGCACGTAAGCATGTTGCAGCAACAGTGTTATGCTGCACATTGATAAAGATCAAGTGATTTATCATATAGCAATATTTTTAATTTGCAAAAAATGTAGATGGAAAGTGTTGAATTTGAAAACAACTATAAAATTCCATAGGAAAGTGTGAAAAATTGAAAGACAATATTATTGAAAGCTAGCATAGTGAAACAATCTGAAATGAAACAACTTGTTCAGTTAATGATCTGCACAACTCAGTTCTGTTGCTGTCATGACTCTTTTCTGGTGAGATCACTTTACCAAAATCTCTGTCAAATTAATTCTTGAAGGACTCCTTGGATGTGAGTTGTTACAGCTACTTCCAAAGTACAGTTTTCACTGTAGTCTTTTTCTTTTAATAGTGCCAACCTGCCATAAATGAATGTCATTTTCTAGGGAATTGTTCCATTCTTCAACTCATCCTAAAGCTGCAATGAAGGATTCATCTGTTGCAGCCAATATTTATGTGTGTGTGATGCATACGCACCCATCAGAGTCCAGAGGCACCAGCTGAAAAGCTCTAAGTTGATGTCCAAGACTCTTAAGTTTATATGTTTTGTTGGCACAGCTTGCATGCTCTGCAAATGCCTGGGTGTCATTAAGTACTCTGCTGCATCATTGATCAGTGGTAAATATAAGCCAGTTTGTTTTCCAAATAGTAATTGATTTGTATAATTTGTGTATGCTTGTAGCAATACTGCCAAATTCACGGTTCTATAACTAAAACTAGCTTATTCTAATAATACTGAGATGTAGACCATTCTTAATGTGCTTGCCAGCGGGTGACAGGAGCTTGGCAGAGAAGCCTGATGCCTTTGGATGCCTGAGGGAAAACTAAGGTAATCACAGAACACTGCTTTTCTCCGTGATGGAAGGTGCTCATACTGCCTGTGCTGCACTCTCCCACCCCGTGCGAACTTATACCTGAACTCATACCTGCCTCTGCAGGTGTCCTGAGAGCTGTGTGGGGCTGAACCCAGCCTGCAGCTGCTGCTGTGGTAACCACAAAATGGAAATACTTCAGACTTCGTCAGCCTTGTTTGTTTGCTGTTCTTTTCCCTTAGGCCTATTTATGAATATAGTCAGGATGTATGGTATACAATACTATATTAAGAAAATACAATTCCTTAACCATTTTTATTCATCACACAATATTTTTTTTTACACTTTCACAGAAGTTCAGTCATTCAGATGGAAATATTTCACTTGCCACAAAATTATAACATCACCATTATTGCAGGATGAAATTTCTTCAACCTTGGGTGTGATTGATCTAATCATTGAGCTACTTGTTTATGAGTATACCCCTTAAGAAATTTTGGTCCTAATGATGGACTATTTCTTTCAGCTCTATAAATTTAATAATAGGAATAATAGGATTTGAATAACTGGGAACAGAGTTACAGAAATGTTTTCACTGACATATTCTATCTAGAAATATACAGTGTTCAACAATCTAATTCATTACACTGGAGATTGTTTCTTTTTCCCCAAGAAAATAATTGGGATGTTACTGGGGAGCTTCCTATACTGATGAAGAAAGAATAGTGGTGTGGTGTATGATTTGTAAAGTGTTGTTTAATGGGCAACATAAAAAAATTATAAACCTGAGCATGATCTGATGCATCCTTTTTTGCTTCAGTTTGTGTTTCAATATACACCCCTTTTTATAGTCTTAATCATAAGAGCCTTGTGGAAAAAATGAATGTGCAATTCTGAAATTTCACTGGGGACTGTTTCTGTGTTTTGTATTCTGGTTGCCTGTTCAGAATAATCCACATTTAAATAATTCCAGAAGGAACTGTCTGAGCAGAACAAAGACTAAATAGAGGTAATACTGCATGAGAGTAATGCTCTGATACTCATTTATTTATACTCAAGTTTGAGCTATAGCCCACTGAGCAGAAACATGTGACTCTCAGGGCCTGTTACCCTTCTCTCAGACTTTTCATTCCTAACCAGGCTTCAGTCTCTGGTGAGAGGAAATTTGCACAAGTACAAAGGATCAGAATCTTTGGAACCAAGGGAAAAAGAGCTCTTAGCTACAAGCCCTGGGTACATTTCATGTTATGGCCAATACAGTAATTTTACATGCTGTTGTCAGTTTGCTGCTCTAATTTGTTCTTTTTCTTTTCAAATTTATCATTCACTGTCTTCTCAGTGTAAGTGACCACAGACCTAAGAAGATGTCAGAAGAAAAACAAAAGCTTAGAGTGATTTTTATAATAACTTGAGCTTAGAGGAATTTGATGTTTGTTCTCAGTTTAGGAGGTGTGGGGAAAAAGTCATTTTGTCTTCAGCTGAAATTTTAGTCAGGATACAAAAAATATAGGTGTACATAGGTAAATCTCCTTTACAAATACCTAATTCTGTAGTCATGACTAGGTTAAAACTCCTGTCCTGTGATGGAAGCCTTCATCATCATTCTTTATATCAATTTTAAAATCAGTATGTTGAAGTAAGATCTGGAAAAACAAACTAAGTTTGGCAATTTTACAGTATTTTTTCTGATATATTTGTGAGCTATTTGGTTTTTTGGCTATATATTTTTTCATGATGGTTGGTTGATTACTTTTTAAAGAGAGAAGTAATCTATAATTCAAAGATGGGCAGGTAACTGATGCATTTCTGCAGCTTAGTATGAGTGTAAATATTAAAGTACTAAAGAAATTGCCATCTCCCGGACTAACTCATTGCTAAAAGTTAGAATAATTCATGCTTAGAAAATGTTATTAAATTTTATTCTCATAAAAAATGTCCTTGGACTGCTATCAAAGAACACCTGAAAATACATTTAGACATGTTTTCAATATATTTAAAAGTATTTTAGGTGGTTATTATCTGAATGTAATAGAAGAACAGGTAGAAACTGATTAACATAAATAGTTAAAACCAAAAATAGCTTCCCAAATCTACTTCAGAATTCTGAGCAAAAAATGAGCTGTTCTTCTTAAACAGTACCCCCAGATATCCTTTTGTATTCACTTCCTCCAACATTCCTGTTTTTCTTCTAATTGGTGTGTGAATTTTTTTTCCTTCTGTGGTGTATGCCTTTTTTTCTTTTGGTTAGTACTTTGGATTGGCAATTTTGATACTGCTGTATTCAGATCTGAACTGGCCAATTTTCCTAGGTGGATTATAAGAGAAATTATTTCCGTGCTATGCCATTGCCTTTGGTGCAGGTCCATAATTTATGGAAAAGAGAAAAAAAATCTCAACTACATTGCACTTTGTGCATGTCAGCCAGAAGAGGGAGCCAATATAAACCCAATGGCAGTCAATGAACAGATTTCAGTTGATAACAAAAAATGTTTACACATTTGCAGGAGACTTCATATGGTGTTTTATAGTCTATACTAAATAATACATAAATTTTAAGGGGAACAGATGCTAAAACATAGGAATTGCTCCTCTAATTTAGTAACCTTGTTCCAGTGGAGGCCAATACGAGGTTGTTTAGATGAAAAAATTATGCTCTCATCAGGCTTGTTTGTACTAGAAGTAGTAGGGATATATCTTTATTCTCCATTGAAATGCTCATGGTAGAAATGAAAACTTTTTTGTTAGGATGCAGTGGGAAAAGAGTAAATATTCTAGTTACAAATAAAGAATTGCTCCTCCAAAGCACTATATATAATTAAAAAAAAAAGTCAGTATTGTAGCTTCTGTTGTTTATATCCTGAAAGGTAAAGGCCTTTGTCCTAGGTAATAGGAGATTAGTAGATTTTTCTCTTTTTCGTCGAAATACATACTCCTTTCCTCATCTTCCCATACTTCAGTACCTTGGCAATATTCCTGGTGTATTGTTAAAAAAAAAGATGTTGCTTTTTCCTTTTCCTTGTGGTATGGGATGATGTGAACTCCTGATTAACCACTCATCTGCAGTTTCGGGGTTCTTTTTAATCAAGTGCTGTGCTGGGTTTTCCCCATGGAAAACTTGTGTCTTTAGGTTTGACTTCTCCAAAATCCTAGATGCTACTGCAGCTTTGGACACTGTGCTGTTGCTCTGATGTATCAAAGAAGGGCTCCTTCCTGTCTTCAATCCCCTTTTTTTAATCCTCACATGTAAAGGAATTGAAATCAATTTATAGTGTTCCGGGGATCAACCTACTTCATGGAGTTATTTGGAGCTTTTCCAGCATGTCTGAGAGTGCTTGTGAGTGGGAGTCATAATAGCAGTGTTTAGCTGGGCACCAGGGAACAAATATTTTAAAAGGCTTAAATGGCCAAGGAGCCCTTCTTAGCTTTCTACAACTTATTGGTAGGGTTGTGAGCAAAGCATCAGTCCCAAGGAGCCTGAGAGCTGTCCCTTCTTCTCACAGGGAGCAAGCAGCAAGGCTGGTGCAGGAGCAGAGGCACTTGAACTAGATCCACCTGGGTAAAATAAAGGAGCAGCAGCATTACTTTGCTAGAATATTCTGAGGTGAATTTATTCCTGAAGCTGCATTTGAACTCAGTGGTCACAGTGAAGAGCCTGGCTAGTTTAGGTGGAACTGATTTCACTTTCTCCAGTATAAATCCAAGATGTGAACATTGTATTATTTGGTGTTTTCCAAATTGTGGTGTATAAATCATGCCATAATAAATAGATCTTCACTGATCTGAGGATTCAAATTGTATTCTTTGTTATTTTTAGTCAAATATTTGACAGTGAAGGGCATCAGAAGGTCTGTTAGATTTTGATAGTGATCCATGGTCTAGGCAGTTTGAAAACTGATGGTGCATCTTTTACTGCGGAGACTTCATATTTTTTTCAGACGTTGTCTTTTTGTTGTCCAGCTAAAAAAACCCAAAGAAACCAACAAAGCTTTTCAGAATAAAGCCATTAAATCTATTAAATACAATATTTAAATTGTGCAGGAGAATAAAAAAAAGAGGAAAGTGTCCACAAGTATATTTGGGAAGTCTATGGTACTTAAAAGTCAAGGAATTTCTACTGCTGCAGAAACAGAAGTCTATGATAGATGTCTCATTATTTCAGGTATCTGTGTGGCAGTGTTACTTTTTCTTTCTGGTTTGAAAACATTTATTGTTTTCCCTTTTCTTACTGAAACACTTTGATTAGATTAAAAAAAAAAAAAAAAACAAAACAAAAATCCAGCCCTCCACCCCTAAAAAACAACAGAGGTTACCTTTCTTTGCTGTAATTGGAGAACTAGAATGGAAGGATGTAGAAATTAGGGTGACCGCCTTCAAGTTTGTGGGTTGAAGTAGTTTTTTTGCCATTTTCTGCCCCCCAAAATCCTTATTGATATGCAGTGAAGAGCCTTCTGTCTTGTGGCTGTGTATCTCTTTGGTGCCTGAAGCTGGCTGCATCAGGGTGTAGTTACACCTTGGAGGCTGGCTGAGACTGAAATTAGATTTTCTCTTTGAGCCATCTATTGGTGGCATCTTCAAAATTCCTGATCCATTTGCTGAGTCTTGAGTTCCACAGCACATTTAAAATATTGTGGGAATGGTTTGATATTTGTAAGTGGATTCAGAGTGCAGCTGTTGGTTCATTTTTAGAGATATTTATTAGGGCCAGTGAGACAAAATGTATTTGGGGTGGCAAGGTTGGGTGTAGTCACGTGCAGATCCTCATCTAGAGATAATTGTAAATGCTGGTTTGCCTGAGAGTATATGAGTATGATTTATTCATTATCTTAATCACTGGTGTATGCATGAGTGGTGGGAGGAATACACAGCTGCATTGTGGAAAGACAGGATATAGTTACAGATCTCTCTGATCTCAAACCTACTATGAATGCCATCCTGAAAAGAGGCACTTAATTTTGAATACTAAGTGTATGGATAATGAAGGGATGTGAGACTAAAAAGTCTGTCAGATGACTGAGGAAATGCTGAGGTCTTTGTTTAAATCACAAATGTGACTTCTGCCCTTCATGCCAGGCTGAGAAATGCTGGAATGTGCTTTTGAAGGACCATAGCTCTATTTGTACTTGTCCAGTTAAAAGTCTGTCTTGCCATTACATGTAATCAAATTTTAATTTATTTTTAAATTTTATTTTTATTATGAGGTAAACTGTGAGTAAACTTCATGCCAAATGCTTAGGTCACTTCAATTCCTTTCTGCCTTCTCCTTTGTAATGCAGCATCAGTCAGATATGCTGCTAAATCCTGGGAAGTATTAATTTTTTTGACTTTTTCATGGTGATCCAATATTCAATGTTTTGCACACCTTTGCTCAAAGAAAAATCTTCTTGTCCTTACACTAGACAGACACGTAGGTACTCGATTTATGGCTACGGGAAATTTCCTTCCTGCTTGTAGTAGTGACTGATTGTATTCAATACAATAAGATAGTGCATGCTGTTTTAGTCTGCGCTGAGGGAATGAATGTATGTGAAATTGGTGTCTTGCATGTGTCAGTGTTTTATGCAAGATCTTAGGTATTTTTTTTGTCCATTTGCACAGACATGTGCCTGAGAAAAATTGACATGAAAAAGGAATGACTGTAGGTGATTCTTCATTTTATTCAAGCTTTGACTTTCCTGGCGTACAGAAATGTTGAAGTGTTTCTAATCCAAGACGTGTACTTAGCACAGTTCAATTGTTGTAGTAGTGAAATTGGCGTATCGGTTTAAAGCTGCTCGTATTGACACAGCAATGTCAGTGAATGGGAAGTCAGGAATAAATATGAATACAACTGTAAGGTATCTCTTTTTTGTTTCTTGGTATAATCCCATCTGCAGCTGATGGAGCCTCTGTGGAGAATACCAAAGCGCCTCCTGTGCCTGACTGTAAGGGGGAGCTGTTGTCTTGCCTGTTTCAGGGACTTCCTGTGGCTGTGCTTTCAGAGCCTCTCTGAACTGGACTAGAGTCACACCTGTGCCCAAAGTGACCCAGCCCTGTTCTGTGTGCTAGCTCATCTCTTGGAGCTGCTAGTATGCTGATATTTGATTACTAAGCTGGACTTCACCATTTTCACATCCCTCAGTTTCTTCCCTTCTCCTGAGTTACTGCCCATCTGGATCCATCTCCCAGCCTGGCTCAGTACATTGCTGCATGGACCCTTGCCCTGGCTTGGAGAAGGAGCCTATGACTTGGAGGCACTTGGAGATAGTGCCTGTGACTTTTTTTGGCAGGATTAGGGCTCAGGCAGGTGCTGCATTATGACTCAATGTATTTAATGGTTCTTGCGTGTATTTTGTTTCCACATCTGATATAAACCACTGAAATAGAATTTTACTTTAGACTGTAGTTGTTATATCAATATTTCAGAAATAATACAGCAGTAAGGACAGTATTTCTATATACTTGTTGATATGTATGCTGTATTTTGAAGGCTAGCGTCCAGACTGTCTGTTCTTTGCAGTGGTCTGATGAGTGTCTTAAGCTGAAGGGAGGAGTAAAGGGGAAAAGGAGGAAGAGAGTTTCGTGTCCTAAAATACTGCTGATAGGTAAAATAACAAATGTACCTTCTAATGTGTAAATACAGTGTATTCTGGTCAAAAGAGGGAACATCTCCGTTGCCTGAAGGGTGTTTCTGGCTTAGTGAGTGAGTGAGTCAGTCAATAGAAAAAAAAGCTACCTGTGCAGGGTCGTTCAGAGCAGGAACCTAATTTAGCCCCTCCGTGTTCCTCTGTGAGGGAGCCTGTGTCTCTCCACTGGCCACCTGGTGAGCCTAGGACAATTATCCTCCCTAGGCTAATGCTGGCCTCTCTGAATTCCCCCGGCTTTCAAAACCACGTGCTGGGTGACCGATCTGCCTTGCTGACAGCAAATTAGTTGTAGGGTGGGTATTATCTTCTTGTTCCAGTCAAGGTAGGATTAATACCAGTGAGAAGAAGGGGGTTTAATCTTTCAGATGAGCACTTGAATAAATAATAAGTTATTTGAAAGTGTGATACTTTGTTTGTCAAGCTGCTGCCTTTTGGTTAGTAAAGGCATTTTTGTTAGACTGGTGGAGAATAATATTATTTGGCATTTATACATTCCCTTTTTAATTTAGTATTTTCTGCAGCACACTAAGAAGATTAAGAGAAGAAACATTTTCCAAATCTGCCAGCAATCTCCTTGTGGCTAGCAATACAAAGTTAAATGCTACTGGATTTTTTTTTTTTGTTTTTTGTATTTCTTCAATCCACTGCGGTGCTAGTTTGCCTGCTGTCTAAACTCAGACTCTTCATTCATTGTGTCTGCAGGAAATGTGCTAGAAACTAGTCCTAATTAATTGTATCTAGCATTTGTGGAATACCAGGGATTCACTTGAACTTTTTGTTTGGAGCATTTAGTGCTCTGAAGGCATCAAACTGCAGTTAACAACTCATGGATGCCCACAGAAGTTGTTTTAAGGTTACACACTATTCGTGGCATCTCCTGAGTAAGAGCTATTTGTGTTGGGAGGCTTAATGGAAAGAAAATCTCAGTGCATGTTTTTCCCCTCTGTGTGTGCTTGATTGACTAGGGGAAGGCAGAGGAGGAGGGGTAGGAAAGAGCACTAGAAGCACTTTCACAACTGGCTCTCCCTGCCCTCAAGACTTCACCCCAGATATGGGAGATTTGTACAGCTGTAAGGATTTCCAACAAAAGTACTCTTTAGATTGTAAAACCACCTGCTTGTTTCCCCAAGACACAGAGCCTCGAACAGGGTTGTTTAATGAATGTGTTTTATTTGTCTCTCTGCAAGGATATAGTTTTGCTGGTATGTACCTGGCCAGAAACATATGGGGATATGCAGAACACAGAAATATTCAACTTGAAGCAGATGTGGTGGGTAGCAGTGTCCAAATGAAGAGCAAGTCTGCCACATCCAAAACCAGCTGTCCCTGTGCTTCGTAACTTATCTGGATACCCCCACCTGAGATCATGAATCCTTAAATGCCCCAAACACAAAATTCTTGTTCACAAAAAGGATGCTGTGTGTGGGAATATACAGGAAAATGGTAGTCCTTAAATGAATATAAACTGTACCCAGGATTAATCAGCTGTAAGCAGCTTAAGTCTCATTAAACTGCCAGGGTTTGTTTTGGGGTTGTTTGTTTGTTGGTTTGGGGTTTTTTTTGGTTTGAGGTTTTGGTTTTTTTTTTTTTTTGGCGGGTGGGGGCGTTGGTTGGTTTGGGTTTGTTTTGGTTTTGTGTTTCTGTTTTTTGTTTTTTGTTTCTTTTTTGTTGTTTTGGTATTTCTTTTACATCATCCAAGTACTAAAATAGTTGAAGTTCTGATAAATGCCATTGAGTTCATTGTGTTTTGTAGTTTTTGGGGTGTTATTTGCATACACTGTTTAGAGTGCTTTGTTCTGCATGATAACTTTCAAAGTAACTGAATCAAAAAAGGAGACATGCTTATTTGTAAATTATTATTTTCCTGTAGCTAATCATATTATTTGATGATAGAAATAAACTAGATATAATTATTTGAGCATTTTTGTTCTTACAGAGATTCATCTCTGCATTTAGTGAACAGAATTTGTATTAAGTCACAGTCTTTGTTTGTTTTTCACAGTGCAGACTTGGCAGGTAAGATTCCCACTTTAAACAGAGAATGAAGTTTCATTGATTTTCATTCTGGAGGTCACTGATGCAAAACATGGTGTTCTTGTGGTTTTGTTCTAGTTGTTCTCCAGCATTAAAGATGGTGAAGGTTTACAGCTGTTTGAGCAAGGCCATCGCACTGCGCACAAGCAGGAGTGTCACACCATGGAGGCAGTGAGGCTGGTGGAGTTCAACCTGAAGCAAGTGCTCACGAAGCTCATGACTCACATCTTTGGTGATGGTAGGCTCTTGCACCTTTTCCCCCAGATTACTCATGCCTGTAGTCATTTGGGCTTTGGAGAAACATTTTGCTGCATAACACAGACAGGAAGCTTAGGGGTTGTGTTGGCAGCTGGTAATACAGAAACAACCAGATGGGTTTTTCCAAGAGGCCACACATTCCTCTCTGGGTTTTCCTAAATACTGGTGCACACAACACTGTGTTGACTCAGCAGGTTTTTTTGAAAATATTTAGGTGTGCAGCATGTCAGAGTAGCGTGGTGAGCACAAATGCAGGCGGGGACGTGTGGAGACACAGCTGTCAGCAGTGGTCTGGCAGAAGCTGTGTGCTAAAGGCCTGTCAGTGTGGGTCCTGCAAGGAGAGGCAGCTCCAGCACAAAGCTCTGCAGGACCCCCTCTGCTTCATCCTCGTGGGCCTCCTGTGTCCCTGGAGGGATGGGGCATGGGTGCAGCGTCGCATCTGGGGTGCATGGGAGCTTGAATGCAGCTGGGCAGCGTTCAGATCCTGAACCAGCAGCATGGGGATGGGCAGGAGCAGGGAAGGGGTGCCTGTGTCCATGTGCTGCATCCCTTGTGCAGATAAATTAAACCTTCCAGCTGAGGGCAGACCGTGTTTGCTAAGTTCACATCAAGCTGAACAGTAATTGTTTTCTGCTACTTACAGTGGAATGAGGAAGGGTAATGGATGTGTATATGAATGGAGTATTCTCTCCTCAGAAATACCTGCTTTCAGTTTCAGGAACTGAATTTATAAATGGCCTGAGTCAAAATTGCTACATTAATGCTATTTCTTGGCAAGGAGGCTGCTCTTCTGAGCTGATTCGTTTTTCTGTTGAGGAAATACTGGATGGTATTAGAATGCATGAGGTATCTTGCCTACTTTCTAAGGTGTTTTAAGATGTTTACTGCACTTAGAGCAGTAGTTCCAAGAGTGGATTGATAATGATACCAAGTTCTATATATGACTGCTTGAATATTTTTCTGAATTTTTCAAGTTGACTTATAGCACACAAAACTTTTACCAGTTGTTGTCTATTCCACCTGAACAAAAATTTTGAAGTTCCTCAGCTCAAAGCTTCTTGTAGGTGTGTTTTACTTAACAGTGACCTTTTTAAACATACAAAATTGGTATGAAAGTGGGTAACAGTAAGAATGATACATGTAGATCAACCTCAGATGCTGAGGATGTTTAAAGTGAGCAATTTCTCTGAGTTATTAGTGATATCTCAGACTGCAGTGGCATCCTTCTCTAACTGTTGACAGATATTGCACTTTAAGCCTCAGCATGTTTGCTATTACTAGTTCTTATGCAGTCCACCCAGTAGCTAAAAAGACATTAAAATATATTCATAAATTATTTTAAATGTACAAACTAAAGGTGTATCCCACCTTCTTACTGTTGGGGTTTTCTCTTTCTATACCCCCAACATTTTTCCTAAAATACAAACACAAGATATAGTTATTGCATTAAATTTAATATGGTTTTAAAATTAAATTTACATATGTATGTGTATATATGTGTATTTGCCCCATTCATGGAAATACAGGAATTCAAAGTATTCAAAGTTCATGTTAGGCACAAGGTATATGAGATTGGTGCCGTGCAACTGTCTTGGGGCACGCATAAATAAATTTGTCTTTTGATAGCTGTCATCTTTTAACTAGCATTTTACTCTTTGCATGGTACTCTTGATTACTTTTTGTATCTTGACTCCTATAAATGTTAACTTAATATTTAAAATATGTTTATATGTGTTGCTCTTGGAAAATTTCTATGTTTTTCCTATATGTGGATATTTCATAAGGCACCATGTTTTCTTAAAAGCAAAAATTTAATTCCTTTATCCTTGGCATCAGTTGTATTCTGTACAACCTGTGCTGTCAGCAGAATATTGTAGTGAAGTTGCACATCTTTTCTAGCAGGATAGCATGACCCCACAGCTGCAGTGAGTGACTGAAATGTTGCATTGTCATACAGTCAACTGTTTTTTGTAGGTAGGTTGTTTGGATTGTAGATTAAGCTTGCTGTACGTGTTAGTTTTACATATACTGGATTGTACCTGAAGTCCCGGACTTGGAAGCTGTGCTTCTGCAGTGCTTCTCTGGGAATTTACTAGCTCAGGTTGATGACAGACTGAGGATCTCTGCAGAAAGTCATATTACTGACTTGCCCTTTTCTTTTTTTTTTTTTTCTTTCTTTTTTCTCTCTGCATTGTTCTAGGTTAGTTTTCATAATATTTAATGAGACAGTTGGGTTCTACCTGGTTCCTACCACACTATTTGAACAATTCAGTAGTGACAAAACAAAGTTGCTTAAAAATCACTGTGTTGTCCTAAGGAAAGTCGAAGACTTCATAGAGTCTGCACTTATCCTTATTACAAAAGTTTGTCTTTTTATGTCTTGCTGGTTTTGCAACAGGCAAAGGAATGACAGATATTAGAGGAGGGAGAAACTTCTGGAGCATCCAATCAGTTGTCTTATAAACTTGGCAATATAAAGTAGTTCTTTTCATGGCATTTTCTGATGATATGACATGCCTGATTTTGCATTCTACAAGTAACTGTCTTTCAGTTCCTTCCATTTTTCTGTCAGGAAGATATTTCAGATAGTGCACCTAGACATCACCTTTCTTAGTTTTCCTCTGTTACTTCCATGAAGTGCACACTTAAAATCCACTAATTAAAGTTACACATCCATCTCCCCATACAGTTCTGCCAGTGTAGGTAGTCTGTTAGTTCTCATTTTAGTTACCTAGTAACAAGGCTGTCCAAGATTTCCTCATAAAGTTAGCCAGTCTTTTTCAACTATGGTTCTTTCTCTAACACCTCTGTGGTTTGCAAAAAACTTTCTGCACCCTGAGAGACTGAGAAGTAATCTTACTGTAGCAAATAGAAAATAATGACTGTGTGCTGGTTCTGTGATTTGTTGCTTTACATGAAATGGCTCAAATTTCCCTGCTATCCCATATTTATCTACCCAGTTCCTAGGCACTGGTAAGGGAAGGCAGGAGAGTGAGTAATGCTGTGCTTTGACTGATGGCTTTGCCGCTGCTGCGTCTCACTGAACTGCCACTGGATGTCTTTTAAATCAAACATGTTCTGCTCATTCTCCTTAATTCTGTTGTACTGATACCTCCTTTGAGTGCATGGAGATCTGTGAGTGTAATGAATTAAAAAAAGTAAATTATAAAGGACATAATGGTCTGGCTAATAATTTCTGAAAAATGTGAGCTAATGCAGGTTTATATGGGCAGCCAGCTCCTGTCTGCTGCAAGTATGATGAATTATCTGAAACAATGAGGTGCAGAGTACTTACAAATTGACACACACCTCAAGAGGCCACAGTTCAATACCTTCTGTGCCTCCCAGCACCCTCCTTGCACCCCTCTCCTTTTTATTCCATAACCTTGTCTCTAAAAATAATCCTCACAGCAACAAAGAGAATTTCTGGTCAGTGAAGACCATCTGGGTCTCAGGCTTTGTTGCCTCTGTGCTGTAGTGTAGTAGTAGGCTGCTTTAATGTGTTTGGTTTGTTCTTTTTTCTTGTCTTTCTTTTTCAGTGGCTTTGGTCAAGCCTTTTTCATTATGAGACTCAATTAAGCTAGCACTTGTTTAGCTTAATATCTAATAACACCATTACTTTTGAGTGCAGGCTATGGCCAATTCCTTACCTGGACTCAGTGTTCAGAAATAACAGTAATTATTCACTATTTCCATACTGATCTCACATACAAGTTACTGTATTGGGTTTGCATGGCAAGGTTTTGGTAGCAGGGAGACTGCAGGGGTGGCCTCTGTGAGGAGCTGCCAGACGTTTGCTCCATGTCTGACAGAGCCAGTGCCAGCCAGCTCCAGGACGGACCCACTTCTGGCCAAAGCTGAGCCCATCAGTGATGGTAGTGGCACCTCTGGGATAACACACTTTAAAAGGGAGGGAAAAAATCCTGCACGATTTGCAGCCAGCGAGAGGAATGAGAACATGTGTGAGAAGCAGCCCTTCAGATACGTCTGTTGAGACACAAGGTCAGTGGAGAAGGAAGGAGAAGAAGGAGGTGCTCCAGGTGCCTGAGCTGAGATTCCCCTGCAGCCCATGATGCAGACCATGGTGAAGCAGCTGTGCCCCTCCAGCCCATGGGCATAAAGGGGTCCATCTGCAGCCCATGGAGCACCCCATGCTGGAGCAGGTGGATTCCCAAAGAAGGCTGGAACCCTGTGTTGGAGCAGGCTTCTGGCAGGACCTGTGGTCCTGTGGAGAGAACCATGCTGGAGCAGGAGGTTCTTGAAGGACTGAGTGCTGTGGAAGGGACTCATGCTGGTGCAATTAGGAAGGACTGTCTTCAGTGGGTATGACTCCATTCCCCATTCCCACTGCTGGTGAGGAGGAGGTAGAGATTTTGGGAGTGGAGTTGAGCCTGGAAGAAGGGAGGGATGGGGGAAGTTGTTTTCAACATTTAGTTTTTATTTCCCATTATCCTGCTCTGATTTGATTGGTAATAAATTGAATTGCTTTCCCCAAGTCAAGTCTATTTTGCCCATGACTGTAATTGCTGAGTGATCTCTTCCTGCCCTTACCTCAACTCATGAGCCTTTCATTAAATTTTCTACCCCTGGTCCAGTAGAGGAGGGGAGTGGTAGAGCAGCTTTGCTGGGAGCCTGGTGTTCAGCCAGCATCAGCCCAGCACAACTATGAATGGACCTCTACCCACTGGAAGGACTCTCATGAACACTGTGAGGTTCTGAAATGAGCAGGTGTGTTTGTGTCTGATAACACAAATAATTTCTTTGAACCGGAAAAGTTGTGGAATTTGTGTCTAGTGGTCAGGCCTTGATTAGATTCAGCAGTGTGCTCTTGTAACTGCCTGTTTTAAGAGAGATATGTGTCTCTTGACCTCCTAAAATTCCTAGACAAGATCAATTTTGCCAGTATTTCATAGGCTGTATGTGAAGAAATAAACTAGGTTGAATCAGGAAAATCATATAGTACTACAGGAAGCCTAATCATCGTAGTCCTTTAAAGTCTTTAGTGGTTTAATTTGCTGAGTGTAAGTGATGCCCTTTACTTCTTGGGAATATATTGAGCACCAAGACAATATTTTGTATCTAAATAATAAATGTACCCATTTGTTCTGTGACACTCTATAGAAATGCAGTTAATGTTGCCAAAGGCTGAGCATCCTCTGCTTTTCAGTAAAGTCTTCTAGAGCCAAAAGTCTGAAAGAACACTTGAATATAAACTATAGAGGTATTCCCAAATGGCCTGGATCCTGTATGAATAAAATTATTGTGGTATGTGGGATTAACTATTAATTTAGAGAACAAAATGAAGGTGATAGTTGTTTCTTCATTGTGAATTTGTTTTGGTTTATTCAGAATGTTGTTTGTTTGCTTATTTGCATTTAAACCGGAAGCCTCTTCATTGTACTCATCTTAAGTGCTAATATGCATTAAAATTAAAAAATAAAAAGAGCTTTAAATTATTTTTTTACATTTTAAAATTTATTTTAATTAAGAACAAACAGCTGAGAAATCCTTTTTTTTGCAGAGCTTCATTTTTTAAGTAATTAGAGGATTAACAAGAAAACATTATCTGAATGTTGTTACTGAATCCAAAGTAGTTGAATATTCAATGTAGTTGCTGCAGTTGCAAATTTTGCAAGCTAAATTAGAATATTTTATATGTGCACAGCCCAAGCATTAAAAATGCCAAGATCAGGAAATTAAAGAAAATGTTTTCTGCGCACTATATTATTGTATACATGACTCTTTTCATCTATATATTTTTTATTGTCATGCAGACAAAAAGGAGCAATCAAGTGATTGCTGTTACACTACAATTGTGAATGAAATTATTGTAAATATTTCTAGTTTTCTGAGTTCTGTCTATACAATTATAAAAAACCTTTTCCCTTACTCATATACTTTCCTGAGACTGGTTTTTAAGAAAGCAAAGAAAATCTAGAAGTGCCAGTCTGTTTGATTTGAAGCTTGCCTTGCCATTTGAAATTTCATAGCATCTAGAAAAGTTCCCTGTGACTGTTAGGAGGTATTTTATGTTTTGGCCATGCACGTACGTCTTTGTTGTGATTGTTTCAGTTTCTGTAGCTGCATTTCATGTTTCAGAGGTAATCAATGAAGATGTAATTCTTGAGGCTACTTTAAATATTTTCATTAGAAAAACATTTGGTATGAATCATGCCATTTCATGTTTTACATTCCTCTTATGAAACAATCCCAAAAAAACTTGAAGATCAAACCAGGAATGTTAACAGTTGCTGTCATTCACACTACCTTTGCCTTTCCAAAATAAGGTTCAGCTCCTTATTTTTGAAGCTGGACCTGCCTGGTTCTTAATGATCCTAACTCTGATTAGCATTTGACTTAATTGAAGAGAAGACATATTTGGGGTTAAGGCATTAGCTTAGCTTACAGAATTTGCATTTCAGTTCTCTATCTAAAGTTTTTATGGTTCATGTTTCTGAGACTTCTTTCCTGACACCTAATAGTTAGAAAAAAATTTAGTGAAACAAAGCGTCTGTAAATCATTAGAAGAACTAGAACTCATCAAATGTAGTGAGCGCTTTGACACAATTCTGCTTTTGGCAGCACTGAAGACCTTAGGAAGGAAGACCTTGTCCTCTTCTGGCTGCACTGCTCTGAGATGCCAGGACTTTCCTTGCTCTGCACAGTGCTATCTGCAGAGGTGCTGAGCTGGGGAGGATGGTGGGGAATTACCAAGTGAGGATTTTCCCTTACACTTATCTAGCAGGTCCAGAATGCTCTGTGCATGTGTTGCATATCTTAATAATGTACAACTCTGTGAAAATATATTTCCATTTGTGTATGTTAATATCTATTTTTAAACATATACAGAGAGAATAGCTCTGTATCTTAATTAAGTTTTGATGAAAAAAAATTACTTGCCTAGACAATCCATAAAATACTAAGTAAAAATTAAAGACTTAGCTAGCTTTTCCTGTGAGAAGCAGTTAGTCATTTCCTGGTGTAAAGAATAACAAAATTACTGACTTTCCCATTATCTTGGCTCATTTTTGTTCGATGCCAGGTGGTTACTAGAGTTTGACAAATGATTGATTTGGTTTCAAAGGGTGCTTGAATTGCACAAAGCATTTTTCATATTAGAAAAGACATGGTCATTTTTTTCCACAGGTTTTAAGATTTATTGCCTCACACAAGTGTTGTAAATTAGTTTGTTTGCTATTTATTTTCTCTGGATTGCTGTAATTCATGTCATTAGTTGAAGGGCAAATTTTACAGATGGTTGGAGGGATGGATTTTTAAGCATACACCCTTTCATATTTATTTATTTTTTAAACACTGCTACAGGACTGCAAGTCAGATGGGTAGATTGCTACTTCCCATTTACTCACCCTTCCTTTGAGATGGAGATCAACTTCCAAGGAGAATGGATGGAGGTCCTGGGCTGTGGGGTCATGGAGCAGCAGCTTGTTAACTCAGGTACTGAAACTCCTTTACTTCATTGACATCTCTGTTAGCAAGCACTTCCATCACAATCAGCTTCGCAGCCTGGAATGCCCCTTCTACCCCGGTGAGCACAGACATGTCCGCATGGCAGCCGCCGCAAATACTCCTCAGGTGGAACGCAGCCCTCGCATGCTGTGGTTTGAGGGTAGCAGCTGAGCAAGTGACCTGAAGCCTGCAAACAGAAGGCTTGCCTTTTATTGTGTGCAGTAAGGAGACAGAGGGATGTCAGCTTTAAAAGAAAACCTGCAAGGGTGTGCAGCGTTTCTTTTTCTTTCCCAAGAGATGCCAAGTGTGTTCTTAGTAACAACTTGAAGGTATCAATAGCAAATAACATCCCTAAATATTTGGAATATCAAAATGCTCCTCTGTATCTAAAGCGTAGAAAGAGGAATGTGATATCTTTCATATTGCTGTTTTGTCGCTGGGTAAATGGTGGGTAGCTTTTTTTCTTTTGTTTTATTGCTTTTCTCCTCAGGTTGGTCATTTATGAGGTTGTAAATTGCATTAAAAGCAACATAATTTATTTTAATTGAAATTATTACAGAGCAGTGTCGCCTGACCATCTTGCTTTCTAAAACTGACACATAAGTATTAAAGAAGGAAAGGAGAAATTGGTGTATTTTTTCTAATTATTTTTTATCTGGAGAATTTTGCATGCTTGCTCTTTCATTTACTGAAGATAGGCAATTTTTAGGAAGCACAGGACGGTGTACATGCTCTCAGTGTTGTTCAGTGTCTTCCAGTACTATTTATTAGTACGTGAGCCTTTTGGAATATGATCTGTGTAATTCCAGCAAGTGGGCTTTCAGATAGCCAACATAACACTCAGTTGATTTTTTCCCACTGGTTTGCTAAGCTGTTGTTGTATTTTCATGTGCTCTAAATTCTTCCTATTGAAGACCAAGTACAATAACTATGAATTACTTAATTTTGGCATAATTTACTTGGCACAGCTTGTTTTCCTCAAAGTTTGCTTGCATTTTAATGTGGTCATTTTCCTTTTAGAAAGATATCCTCTTCCAGAGTTTCCCCACAATGAATTAATGATTTATGCTAATGTTCTCTCAGGTTATTATCTTCATAGTGTGGTAAATACAATACAGCTTCTAATCAGTCTCGGAAGTGAAAGACTGCTGTGTAATATTGTTTCCATTAGATGTAACACACCAGCATCCAGGCTTTCTGCTTCAAAAGCTTTTATGTTGCTCAACTCTTACAATTAGGATGCTCTAATGGGTGTGAAAAGAGCCAAACTGTGTCCCTAAACAATTACTGTATACATTTGTGTGTGCGTGAATGGATGTACATGTAACACCAGAGGTTTCTGCAGCACCTTTTTTTTTTTTTTTTTTTTTGCAGCATTCTCATGCGTGGGCTTCCATAGCACTTTCTCACCCTTGAAATTTCACATTTTTTAAATGTTAGACCAGATCAGGATTTTCCAAGGGAGAACAGCCGGTCTCATTCTTAGTCATTCACTGGGTAATGGATCCAGTCTTCTGGACCATTCAGATTTTCCATGTTAGCAGCAAGAAAGGTTTCTGTTGTCTTGGTGTGTAGATGAGTAAGTATAATTTAGTAAAGGCTGCAAGTACCATCTTCATCAAAGCAAATTTAGCTATTGATTATTTTTTAAGAGTTTTTTGCATTCAGGAAAGTCTCCTACAACCAAAAAAAAAAAAAAAAAAGAAGACTGTGGTGTTATTTACTGTTTTCTAACAGTTATAGTATTTCTAACAGTGATACTATTTTAAAAGAAAAACAGAAATCCTATTACAGTGTTTTTATGTAATCATTATAAAAAGTACAGTACTCCAAAGATGCACAGAATTGTAGGGGATGATGTTACATGTTCCCCTAAGGCTGATGGTGTTTAACTTCCTGGTTTTGTGTGCTTACTTTTTCATCTGTATCCCATAATACATAAGTTTAATAGGAGTGCTGTGTATGAATTTCAATATAAATAAAAGGGGTTTTGTTCTGGTTAATCCTGGGAAAAATACAGAAACTTTTCAGTATATTAGAAAGTACTCCCAGTTTTAGGTCCATGATATGTATACAAGGAAATTGTGTGGTTCAGTAGAGCTATTTTCAATTAACAACACCCAAGGTATGTATTTCTGTACTTCAATAGTTAGTTATCTAAGATTTGTGAAGCTGGTGTTCATTGGTAGGTGCCCAAGTTTCAAGTCTCCATGAAGTTCTACAGTTCAAACCTTTGAATACAGGACATTGCTTGCTCAGAGGCTGTGATCACTTAGTGTTGCTTAGTAACTGTGAAATTGGAAGCAGTTAGGGTGTGATCCTTTACTGATGGAAATCAATGGCAATGTTCTCAGTGCTCAGTGTTGCAGAATATGTTAGCTGAGGATGGAAGCAAGTAAATTGAACTAAAGTTTACATCAAAACCATGAGACTATAAGCCAAATAATTTAAAAATCAAACCAAACCCAAACACTCTCCCCTCACCCCAAAACAAACCCAAACCCACAAACAAACAACAAAAAGAAGAGAATCCCATAATTTTTTTGGTAAGACTTCTCATGATGTTTTTAACTCCTGAGGTATACAATAAAATAATGTAAGGGTGGCACACCAGATCCAACCTCAAGTCCAAGGCATTGCTGTATCATGATGATTTATCACTTCCCAAGCCAGTGCCTACAGCTGAGTAGAACAGCATGGTTATACTGATACGCTGCTGCAGCTGCGTCTTTCCTGAGCTGAAGGTGGTATGTTTGCTTTCTGTGGTCATTGTGGAATTTTCTTCCATTCATTTGTTGAAATGTTTGAGTCCCAGTAAACCTTTACTCTCTGCAATGTCTTAATTTGCCTAACTTGCATGAGGAATCACTTCTTTCTTGTTCTGACCAACAACTTAGAGATACAGTTAGAGCTCTTCTGTCGTGCTCAGCTCAGAAGAGTTAGTGAGTCTCTCTCTCTTTTTCCTTGTTTAAGCCCCTCAATATTTGTTTAGATTTCAGTTGTAGGTCTTGTCACTGACTTCTTTCCAAGCCAAAGAGTGCTGGTCAGACAGTCCCTCCCTATGTGGGAGCCTATCCATATGTTGAGTCATGACTGCTCCTGCCTGCGTCTTCTCCAGGCTTCTTTATTTTCCTTTTCTTATAATTTTTAATATTAATTTTGCTGTGTTGACCTTTAATTATAGTATCAGAGCGACCCCAACACGGGAATAACGTGCATTGACTCCAATGGTTGCAGAAGGCTGATCAAATGCTTTATTAAGGTATACTATATTGTATTGCATACTATATTATACTATACTAGTACTAAACTGTACTAAAGAAAAACCCTTTACAGACAGTCACAACACAGCTTTGACCTAATTGGTCAGTCAATCCAAACATCATCACCAGTCTCCAATTAACAAATCCCTTTTGTTAAACAATCTCCATAGCACATTCCACATGTGCCAAACAACAGATGCAAAAAGTAGAGATAATAATTGTTTTTCTTCTTCTCTGAGCTTTTTCACTGCCTTCCCCAGGAAAAATCCTGGGGCAGCGTGTCTGCAGCTCTCTGTTAAGAGAGCTGTGGCCACATTTAATGAGCCTTGAGTTGAAAAAAAGGGGAGCAGCATGGGATGATGACTGCTGCAGATGATGGCTTTTGATTGCTAGAGGATGATGAAGCATCCTGGCACACAGCTAGACACTCATCTCGGGGGGGGGCAGCTCAGGTTAAGGTCACATTTCCTAAAATTATGAATCATGAAGGCTGCTGTATTTAGGGTACCAGTAAGAGGAATTGGTAGAACTTTCCCACTGTATGCAGATTTTTCTACCTTTCACATCAGAAATTAACGGTGATATTTATTGTCTCACAAAACTGATTTTATTCATTTATGGTTTTTTTAAATTTTATTTTTTATTGTCAGCTTAAAAGGAGTAGAGAATGGTGTAGGGGTTTGGAAGAGGAAATGTCAGTTGAGTTTATAGCAAAGGTAGTTGTCCTAGTTTCTTGTTAATTTTGTGAGTATTTCTAGTAGAGGAAAAATTGCTAACTCTGTCTCAACATTTTCATTAATGTTGTTGAACATGACAAAAGGAGATTGTTAGGAGTTCTACAAATCATTGCTTTTGTTTTAAAAGGTGGAGGGTTGTTCTCTGTGAAACCTGATTCTTGAAGTGTCTTTGCCATTTGGAATCCCTTTTACAGATTAGTGGCAGGACTTATTCCCAAAATTCAAATAGTACTAGGCCCAGGGCTGCCACCTTCAGCCAAATACAAGTCTTAATGTGTAGAACTTGTTTGTCTTCAGTGCTGCAGTGAATAAATATTTCTCTTTCTTTACTCATTTATTGAAGTTCATCGAAATTGCAATTTGAGTGGAAGTAACAAATTTAAAGTTCTTAACTAGTATGCTCCTTTTTGGTTTTGGCAATAGGATTATCAGTCTGGACAGTTCTCAGTGGGCAGCAGGTTAACAGAAGAATTATGTCAATGTTACCTTGCAGGCACGGGACTTTTTAAAAAAAATTTTTGAATATGTTCTTAAAGGAAATATTAGTTATGGGTGAGTTAGGTTCATATATCAAGCAGCAGTGGACTAGGGGAAATCTAATTTCTTTCATCTGTCGGGGTTTTTTTTTCTGCTCAGCTCTTGCCTGGTAAATTACATTAAAATGTTTGAGCAGATGGTGCATGTGGCTTCAGTCGTGTGCCGGCCCATGTTCTGTCTCTGCTAACAGCTCTCTGTGGAGACCTTGAAATAGTTAATGCTGTATGTGTTTGGATGTATTGTAGAAGGGTAAATATAATGAATTTAAAATACATGCCTGAAACTCTTCAAGGTGAAATTAAAGTTACAGAGGTATTGGTGTATCGAGCATCTGAGGCCTCCCAAGAACATGAGGCAGAACTGTTGGATGGACTGGTTCTTCCCACAGGAGCACCTAAAGTGATTTAAATCTCTTGCATAAGCTTCACAGCTCCACATCCCAAATCTCTCTGGGTCAGTTTAGGTCACTGTCTGTCTCCTGTACAACCACACTACTGTAGTATCTTGCCTCTCCCAGCCCTTCCTGTGCTTACTCCCCTGAGACCACGCTGAGATAGCGGTGTCATCATGCCTCGCTTGTGGGCTGGAGCTGAAGTACACCAGAGGCTGACACGCGTGCACGCTGCAGGCAAAGAGTGCAGCTGCCTTGGTTAAAGGGAGCTTTCCTACTGTCCTTTTAAACTCAATAGAAAAAGAAAGTCTTCCAGTCGGATAGAAGCCTCCTTCAGAACGTGTGGAGCTTTTTGGATCGATCTGCTGGGCAGCCTCTTTCTGTCTGACTGCAGGGGGAGCAGAGTCTCCCAGTTTAGGCAATACCTGAAGGTAAAGTTAGTATTTCATGAAGATACAGTGTCTCAGATGAAATAATGCTAGTGAGAAATTAGGAAGCATCTGAGTTTTATTGACTTCCCAAGGGTTGCCTGTTGAAGAAACTGAGGTTGAATCCAAGCTTTATATCTCAGCTCCTGGGTCGCCTTTGTCTCCCTCAATCCTAGTGATTTACATTTGCACATATATACATACATATGTGTGTATATGTGTAAAAATAAATACAGAATGAGACAAATGAAACAAATTGATGACCAATTAAATACAGAGTGAGGCATATTTGACCTGTTTTAGTTTTGGTGTGTGGTTTTCTACACACTCCCCCACACCCATCCAGTGTAAGTCAGAAAAACTGATTGTCACATCTGGCTGAGTTGAGACACCTGTTGAACTGGCAGCCACTGAAATTTTACATTGCTCAGACATAGAGCTGGTGTGGAGTTGTGGGCTTTTAGAGAAAAATGGGATTGAATTTTTATCTCTGTTCTTCAGATGTTGTACAGATACCCACAACTGTATGGATGTGGCACATCCAGAGATGTGTGTGCCTAAGACGATGCAGATCAGTTTATAAGGGAATAAGTAATAGGGCAGAGGATCTGATTTCCCCTGAAAATCTGTGGTGTTCCACCCTGTCTGTATGAGGAGAGGAGCTGTGATTGTAGTCACCTGAATGGCTACCAGCAAAACATGTACTTGACTTGGAAATATTTTATGTAAAGGGCCCAGGCATGTAAGTTGAGGGGTGTGGAGTGGCAGTCTGGTGTTCTTTGTTGACTACCACATCTTTTGACTGTAAAGGAATCATCTGTAGCAAGTGACAGCAGAAATACTGGCCACTTTCTTAGCATCTTCAGACTAACAATTAGTGCCACCCTCCTTTGTGACTGCAAATGTAACTGGTGGTTTGCTAAGCATCCCAGTCCTGCAAAGAGAGTAGATACAGCACTACTACATATTTACACATGGGCTGAGCTGTAGCTTGGGATTTAAATTTTGGCAGGATTAGATCTGGACTCTTAGGACTTTAAAGGTTCAAGTTTCTAAAGAGCACGTATTTTAAAATTGAGAGGACTCCTATATAGAAGTTATTTCTTTTAACTCCTTTCTACTCAAAGAGGAAATTTGAGTTTATTTCTTGTGTTTTTATGAAGATTGCTTTTTGGGGTTGATTTTATTTTAGTTTCTTTTGAACTGACGGGAAGGAAGTCCAAGTTTTGCCTTGATAAGTAATCCAAAACACAAAAATGGGTTATACAGAGGTGATGCTCCTGTCAATCAAAGGGTGCATTGTTTATTATTTGTTTCTCTTGTTCTGTTTTCTCTGGCTACACCACCTGGTCTGATGTGTGTGTTGTGTTACAAAGTTAAATCTTGACTCTGCCCTTCCCTTTTCCTTGTCAAGATAACTTGCCTGTTGTTTTCTACTTCATTTACAACTCTATTTTTAAAGCTGTTTTTTCATTAAGTTTTTCCTGCAGAAGGAACCCATAAAATTTTTTGAAATGTTGTGTTCTCTTATTCTATTACCTTTGACAGATTCATTATCTATGTTAAAGTTGGGGTTTTTCAAAAGAATTAATATAAGCTTGCTTCCAATCTGTAGTGTTTGTATATATTGAAAAAATACAGTATTCCATTTTATGACAATTCTATTATACCTATTCCTGGGAAATGTATTATTTGTTTACAGGGATATCTTGTGGAAGAAAAAGTGTAGGATTGATTCTTGGAAGTAAGTAGTTATTATAAAACTTGGATAGCCATTTGAGTTTGTGGTTTTATATGATTTTTCTAGCTTAGTGTTAAGAGTAGTAGTGCCAGTAGATTTAGGGAGTAATTTCCCTTTCATGGTGCCAGATTACTTTTTTAGTTGAAATATAAGTTCCTTATCTTCATAATTTAAGAAACTATGTTGTCTTCTTGCTTCATTTTCTCCTGCACAAAAATGTATGTGACAAAGGGTTAACTCAGTCTAACACAAATGCTGAACTCAGCAGGAGTGCTTATGTGACTGACCAGCTCATCTTACCATTAAGTGAATAAGAGCTCCCCTCAACATATGTGAAGCCTGTTTTAGTCCATTTGAAATCTTGAAAAGAAAAAGAGATAAGCAGTTCCACCTTCCAAAGTTTCTGATGCCTTTGAAGCAGTTTTCCCATGTGTATGTATTGCTTCTCCTTCCCTTAAGTTTTTTAATCAAAAGTAAATTAAAGGTTTAGTAATTTACTATGATTTGTCTCCTTGGGATCCTGCAGGAGGATTAGAGCACCACACACATGAGAGAAGGCTAAATAATGATGAATATAGTGTATTAAGCAGCTCCCAAGTAAAACAAAGTGGTACTCTCGGAAACGTTGAAGAGCAGCAATTTATGGCACTGAAATGGTGTTTCTCTCGGCTTTATTTATGCAAATGAAAATACATCTAAATAATACTATTGAATTACTACACTGTTATATGGTGAATGCTGAATGTTTTTAATCAGCCAGGAGTTGGCTCAATGAGCCTAATATAATTCCTCATCAGGCTAGGTTACCCTCTGGGTGTTTTTGTTGCGTTGCAATATTCATCTTTGCTGTTCCCAGGACATTTACCAGGACTACCCAACTGAGGCTGGAGAAGAGATTTTACAGGCATATCTCTAACTGTTTCAGACTCTGATACATGAAGCTCAGTTGAGACAGATTCAGTTCAGCTGAGATTAGATCAAGCATTTTAGGAAGTATTTTTCTTCTCTAGATCTCAAATCTTGATTTCTCATTTCTGGAGCAGGAGGCTTTGGATAGGATACTTCTGTTCTGCCACATTTCTTGTCTTTGAGGTTGGTAGTTGCTGAGAGGAATGGGTGAATGCAGGTCTCCTGCTGGAGCTGATCTTGCACCTCTTTTCTCTCTGCTCTGCAGGTGTACTAAGAAAATAGAAAACCAGTGGCAGTGTGTGTGGGTGGTCAGCCTTTGGAACTCCATGCCATTTATCAGAGTGATGGGTGAGGTTCACGTCTTTAGAGGACCAAGTGTGGGGAAGGGAAAACCCAAGCACGTTGCATAGTTGAGAGAGAGTGGCAGCTTTCTAGTGGTGACAGCCTGGCTGTGGCAGCAGGCCAGGCTGAGCCAGTGGCACCAGCCTCTCACGGCTCATTCTGGCTGGAGTCTGAGAAGACTGGATAGCCCAGCTGTCCGTGTGCCAGTGCATACTGATCCGCTGCTGACCACGCAGGCGAGCCTTGGCTGGGGACCACTGTTTGAGTCATGTGTGAGCAAACACAGAACAGCTTAAGAGTCAGGATTGGGCCGCTGCTGACCACGCAGGCGAGCCTTGGCTGGGGACCACTGTTTGAGTCATGTGTGAGCAAACACAGAACAGCTTAAGAGCCAGGGTTGGGCCGCTGCTTCTCTGTCATTACTGCCTGCCAACAGAAGAACCTTGCATGGTGTTATAAACTCTAGCTTTGTAGAAATACATGTCAGCCCCACTGGTGCTGTTTCTGCTTGCATTACAAAGACTACCTTAGCTTCAGTTCTCCTTGGGCTTCATCTTCAGGCACCCAGATTTACTTTCCTGTTCAGCATTCATAAACAAAGTGTCTAAAAGCAGTAGAGAGGATAAAATCTACAACATGTGAATAAAATGGTGTCTAGAAGGTGATAATGCTGTGATGGATAAACATTTTTCCAGAAGGAAGGAAAGAATCTAGATCAGGTTTGACACTTCCGTACTGCTGGAAGGCAGCTGCAGCACAGCTATGGAGAGGAGACAGCCCGTTCCAGGCAGTGTACCAGCTAGTTTGGGGCAGGATTTGCTGGTGTACCTGTAAGGAATCAGGGAAAAATCTCAGCCTTTATGAGCACTTTGCCCCCATGTGAATAACTTGACAGATTACTAGTGGATATTAAAGCAATATCTCTTTTTTCCTGAACAGAATGGGTGTCATAAATTACGTATTCTGATGGTTCTGAAGTGAGCATCAGTAATAAGTTTGATCCTAAGTACCACAGCAGAGTCTAAGGAAACTTTTGTATGTAAGAAGTGGAATTTATTAGGTAATCATGGAAGTCATCTTGTGCCTATTTTCTTTTTTGGCCAGATGGAGAGTGGAGGGGGAAAAGTGCTTTTTTGCTTCCTTACTTTTGAGGTAATTTGGATTATGTAAAAACTTTAGCTGAATATTTGATAATCTAGGCAGATTCTATATTCTCTGGATGAAAATGTTGGCTTTATCAAGAAAAAAAAGTGAAAAAAATAGGATCCTGATTAAAAGCCCATAAGCTGGTGGCTGCAGTTTTAGAGAAGTTAACTCCTCACCCTGCAATGACTTGTATTTCTACTTTATCTTAAAATTGTGGGGATACAGGAAAAAGTAACAAAAGAATGTGTTTTACAGCCCTGAAGTTGCTTATTCAAAAGTACCAGTCTTCTTTATTCTCATGACAGAGATTGTCACCAACATAGTAATTCAGAGCTTTTTCTGTTTTTTGTTTTTTGTTTTTTTTTTTTTGTTTTTTTTTTTTTTTTTTAAAAAAAAAAAAAGGATTTACTGACTTCTGACTTTCTTTTAGAACAGTGATTGATGTGAAATAGCAGTGGGGATTATAACAGAAGAAAAGTTAGTAGGATCTATTTAAATAAGGCAAGAGACTCCAACTAGGGCTTTGACTGTACTGGCTGAAAAGTATTTAGCTAATGAATTATTCCAAAAGAAAAAGTACAATGAGGAGAATCCTTTTCTCATATTAGTCCAGACTTGCTTAGCATGTTTCAAAAGTGACAGTCAAAGATAAACTCCTGACTGGTATTCCATTTTTCATCTAGGGAAAATATAGTCTTTATACAATACTACTGCATTGTGCACAGCAAAAACTATAATTGCCAGGATATCTCTGCTACTGTATTAGAACTCATCATATCACAATCAAGACAGAAGCAGAATTACTCACTTTTCCAAGTGCTAAATTGCTTTATAGTCTTATTGAATAAAAGCTGGTGATCTTAGAAAGAAAAACTGTATGTTACCTGTAATGCCACTTGCTGCTACTATTGTTATTTATTTCATAAGAGGTGGCAGTTCATGTTATACAGGAGTTTATTTTATCTAGGGTTCTCTGCTTGCAAGATTGTCTTGTGCCCCTCTCATGATGATTTGTTTATTTGTGTGGTTCCTTGCAGCCTGAAGTTCTGGCCATGTTCAGAGGAGGTATAATTGAATTGCAGGTTTTGCACATCATAGGCATGTGGGCAATACGAAGAAAGAAAATGAGAATTTACTAGAGCCACTCCAGAACAGGAAGCTAGAGCTCATTTAAGCCATATGAAGATGCACTTAATTGAGCACTAGTTTTAAACAAAAGCTACTGTGGCTACATTGCTCTCAGCTTTCACACCACTAGTGAAGTGGAGCAGACTGTGCATAAGCACTTGCTATATTCTGCATATGGCTGATTGGAGGAGCTGTTAGCAAACATTAGAAAAATGTTGTAGCATCCTAAGTGGATACCCAAGGTTGTTCTGTGCCATCTATGTGGTTTTATAATAGTATCCAGGTGATTCGAATGATGCCCTGGTGACTATCGGCATTGCTTTAAATGTGACCCTATGAGCTGCTGTCCTAGTGGGACAAGGGGAAAACTGTTATTTATTTTGGCAGCATGTGATGCTGAGCAGACTGGTTTCTAGCTCAAAAAAAAAGTATAATTTGTGCTGTTTCTGTTTCTATGCAGTTAGTCAATACAAAATGATCTTAGTAGAAGCAAGCCTGTATATCCTGAGTTGGTTGGAGAGAAAGAAGCACTCAACATGTTTGATTGTAATTCAGTGAATAGAAAATAGTGATTTTTGTGGTGTCCCATCAGTAGTTCTGTATGTCATCTTTGTGGCTGTCACAGAAGTTTTAGTAACAGGAGAGGGAAGAGGAGGAAAGGGTGCAAGATGATCAGTGGACATTCACATGACAGATGGCTGATTGTTTTTTTAAATAATTGTTATGTTATACAACTTTCAGAAACACTGTTGTCACCCTAGAGTTTTGACCAGATACTTTGAAAGAAATATTTAAAAACAAGAGGGCAATTAGAAGATGTGATGGATGGAAATTTGGGTCATTTTACACCAAGCACAGGAGCGCTTGCAGTAGTACAACAGTTCATTTACTATAGAGCTCTGTGGCTGCTCTGACGTTGAACAGAAAATGCTCTCTCATTCTTTTCTTTTCTTCATGGAGCAATAATTAAATTAAAAAAAAAAAAACCCAGACATTAACAACTCTCAGAGCCCTGTCCCATTCTGGTGTTCTTCATTAAATTAATTATTGGGTTTTTCAGAGGAAGGGAAGGAACAGCAGCCACTTACAGCAGGCATGCCCAGAGCTTGAGTTCATGATGGCATTGTTTATGTAGATTAAATTAATATGATAATTTTTAGAGGTAGGAAACACAGATGCAATCATTAAAAAAAAAAAAAAAAAAGCACATCCTTCACTTTGTTTCAAAAGACAGCCTCCTGTCTTCTTTCTATGACACCTACAGTTGTGATACTCAGCAGTAAGAGAAGATCATTAATTCCTTCCTTGAAAAGCTCAATTTTGAAAAACCTAATGTTCCCCTACAATGACCTTCTTGCTGCCTTACGATACTCTGCAGGAAGAGAAAATCAGCAACTTTTTCCTTGAAAGGCTCAAATTTGAAAAGCTAGAGTTCTCCTACAGTGACCTTTTTGCTGCTTTACTCCCATCTCCCTTTCATTATTTCTGTTCTCCTGGGGCTCGAAGAAAAATGCATACACCTTAAGTTAGGGAAAAAGCTCTGTGACAGTACAATTCACAGGTGGAGTTTAAGGAAGGTGAGCTAAGGGACACTGAATCTGTAATTTCTTTTATGTGTTCCACACATTTGTGCAATACAGAGCTGGAAGGGCCTTCCCAGGCTCCCTGGAGACACCCAAAAGGCTTCATAGCAGAAGAGAGTAATTGCAGCCAGTATGCTGCCATCTGAAGGACAGCCCCAAGAAGATTTTCAAACCACAGCTGAGGAAACTGTGTCAAGGAAGTTTGACAGCAGGGGAGGTGCCTGCATGAGCTCATCAGCTCTGTTCTCCTGTTCTTGTGGAAGTCTTGTGCAAGACACTGATTTTTGAGGGCTAGGATTTGTTTCAGGCATTGCTTTACTTCTGGTTCTGGACTTATGACTTGAACAGTAAAGGTGTTTGACAGGTGATTGAAGGCCTCTGTTGACAATCTGTGACCTGGTCCATTGACTTTGATTTTCTTGCTCAGCTGTTCTTGTAGAAGGACAGTTTTAGTTTGAGTAATCCAGTGTACAGACATGCTCTCCATGTCTGCAGAGGTGTGAAATGGAAGCTGAAACCTTGCTCTGGGACAAGCAAAAAGCATGAGCAGAAATCATGAGGGTAAGCGTGGGATTGGAATAAAATGCTATGTTAGGAATGAGTATGAGAAACTGAACACTGGTGAAAATGAGGAATAAGAAAGATGGAGTAGCTGTTTCTGACAGCTGAAGTCTAATACACAGTAGCAACTGGAACTGAGAAAATGTTTGAGGAATTACAGTCTGTCTGTTTGGTTGGTTTTTCCTAAATAAAGTTTAGGGGGTTTTGGTTTTCTTCTGATACAGACATGTCATCTGAAAAACCTGGAGGTAAAGCTGTAAAATCTAATAGCTTAGAAGGAATGTATTTTCCCAAGACCTTGCATGGCTCTTCCACAATCCCTAAACCTTACTAGACTGCAATCTTGCTGCAGTGGAGTCCTACCTTATTGAAAACTCCTCAAACCTTACTGTTGGTCATCATGCAAAGACCCTTACAACACGATATTTCAGATCCAAGCCAGATTTGGAATACCTGTAGGTGCGATAGGTTTGAGAAAGCAGTAATGTATCATTTGCTAGCAGTGTGTCTTCTTCAGCTGGATCCATCCGAAACCTGTGTTTGATGAACTCATTGGGGATTTTGGTGGTGGTTGGTTTTTTTGTTGGGGTTCTGTTTGCTTTTTAAGGCATGTGGGGAAACATAATGGAGAGGAACACTACTTCTGACTATTCTCAGTGACAGAAATGTCGTGAATCTTTGTTGTCCTGCTTAGATGCCCTCTGTTGGACAAAAATAAAAATAGTGCTTCTATCTAGCAATTCTGAGCAGCATGCCTTTTTATAAAAGCTGTATTATCAGGCAGATTTTACAGAAGGGGAAAGTGTGACACTACTCAATTTAGTGACTTGTCCTGGGTCACCTTACAATCCACTGAGAGAGAAGCTGGCCCTCCTCAGTTGTTTGTCCTCAGTAAGGGCAGCATTACTGCTACCTTGTCTCCTTCCACTCTTTGCATCATGTTTCTTTTTTTGGTGCTTTTTCATTACAGCATCCTTTTCTGAACATTTCAATTAATTCTGAACATTTATCTCTGGCTCAGAAAGCTTGCTAGTGCTTGGGTTTTCTTTTGGATTTTTTTTTTTTAAACTTGAGATGTTCTGAGCTCATGGAAGCAATACAAACATTCAGTAAAGTATATCCCAATGTAATGTGAAAGTTCCCTGTGATTCATAAGACTTTTTTTAACATGACAACATATAGGGCTTGTTTTCCTTTCCTGTAACATGTGATTGTCTTGATGCACTTGGACTGGTGCTTTAGAAAAGGTTTGGAAAATCCTCCAAAACTGCATGTTAACAATTTATCTGGAATTCAATGGCACTCAAATTCTGTGTGTCCATTCCATAGTTCATATGATTAAGTGCTGTCAAACTAGGCAAGATTAAGATGTACATGGGGATATAATTCCTTGTTTGTCAAAATGATCATCGACTACCTGAGTTATAGCTGCTGAAACATCACCTGTAGCCATATTATTGCATAATTACAGCTTCTGGTCTCTGTGGCTGGCAAAATGCCTAAACCACCAGATCCTTAGATCTGTTGCTGTTGTAGAAGGTTCTGATATATGATAAAATTACTAGGTTTTCAAATGAATTCTCAAACATTCTAAATGTATTTATAGTCTTGGTTCCATCTGCAGAATGGTATGCAATTTCATATAGTGATATACCATTTGTCTCTGTCCTGGTGATTAGTAATCATGTACATGAAGTATATAGCACTTTTTCTGCACTGAATAAGATTAGATCACAGGCGTGCTTACAGCTGAAAATTGATTTATTTGATTTGGTGTTTGCTTTCTTTACAAAACTTGCATAGTTAACTGCATGGAAGGCATGGTATCTGTATTAAAAGGTACAGATATTCAGTATTCAGTAGCATTTGCTTGAACTTAACATTTCTGTTGTGTCATGATCTTCAATTTACTTGTGTATGAAATGGAAATAATAACCTATTGACTTTTCATTGTTGCTTCAGGCTTGATCAGGTGTTCCAAAATGCAACTCCTAGCACTGGAATTCAGTCAGGAATTGCAAAGTAACCTGGGTAGTCAGCAGGTGTATTTAGTGAGTCTCTAGCTGGTAGAAGTAGAATGGCCCAGCCTTGGATTTTAGTGAGGAGTGGGTAACCCATAGCATGGAGTAGCTTGTAAGCAGGTGCTGATTGGTGTGCTGTAGGCTTGGCACAACGCTGGAAGCACAGGCTTTGGAAAATAGACACAGCCTCTGGCTCCTGGGAAATTCAAAACTGAGCAGGTCATAGAAGAGCTGTCTGATGTGGAAGCAAGATGTTGATGAAAGTCTTACTGTCAGCATCTTGTCTCTTTGCAAGGGTTCATCATCCAGCCTCTTCTGAATCCCTACCAGCATGCCCAGTTTGGGATGGAAAAATACAGGCTGGTGCCCTTCTTATGTGGATAACCTTGCTTAGTCCAGATATCAATGATGGCTGGTAGAGCTTTTCCTCCAGAAAAAAAGGGTTACTTAGATGCTGTGCTTCCAGAGGCAGAGCAGCTGTGGTGTGAGGCTGGAGGGGTTTTTTAATGCTATTAATTGTGTCAGTGCAAGGAACCCCCCAAAAGGGATTACTGTTCCTGAGCATGCACTGAGCAAGTAAAAAGTGCAGAAAGAATCCCCACTGCAGAACTCACAAAAACTACCACTGACCTGGCAACTAATGAGCAAACAAGGTAAAAAATGTTAGGAAAAGTAATGTAAGTTGTCACCTTGGGTTTTTAAGGTAGTAACCTTCTGAGTGTTACTGCTCACAATGCTGCCAGTCAGACTGCTCAGAATAATGTCCCTGCTTCAGTGTTATCCAAGGTCTGCACTGCAGCCACACAGAGGAGACCTTTACTGGGCATTATTTTACTAGAACATTTTTATATTATTCTTTTTACTGACTTGAAGATAAAGATATGTGCTGACTAGGCTCCTGCTGAAGCATTCTGCATTAGCTCACTGATGAAAATTTAGTACCATTGTCTACCATAAAAATTCATTCTGAGAGGTATCCAACTTGAACAGTTCCAGAATACATTTGTCATTGTAGCTTAGAAGCATTCAATGTTTTTGATGCATTTTCAGTCACTGTTTACAGCACTGTTCACAGCATTTGGCTTGGTGGCTGTGGTCCTTTGCTGCATAGGGTGGTTATTTTGTGGTTTTAGGGTGGGGTTTTTTTTTTTTTTTTTTTGTTTTTTTTTTTTTTTTAACTTTTTTTTTTTATTTATTTATTTTTTTTTACTCTGCCTGAAACACTCTGCTCTGCAGCAGCTGTGACTTGATCTCATCAAGGTAAAAAGACAGCATTTTTATTGCTGCTGCAAATCTTTCTGCACTGGCTGCTTATAAGTGCCTAGCAATACAGCAGCCTCAAACTCAGCAAGAATGGTTGCAAAGACTCTGTGGGGGCAAAGTGAGACTAATGCCTATTTCCATCCCCACTGGTGAGAACTGCTAGGAGCAGAGAAAACCCCCTCTGTCCTCCCCAGCACGTCAAAATCCGTCAGCTAGCTGCTAATTGCCTGTGCAGTGATTCACATGCCATCTGCCATTGCTGGGATCTTTTGTCATCTCTGGTAGGCTATAGGCGGTTCCATAAACTTCATGTGGCTCTTCTGTCAGTGACACCGGCTCAATGCAGTGTGGTAATAGCAGCAACGCTGCTACGTGCAGAAATTAGTTAAGAAACTATTTACATGTTGTCACCCTTTCCTTTGGTTTGAGCGGGCAGTATTCTTTGGGGTAACGAGAGGGGAGAAAGAAAGCAAGAGATGTTATTCCAGTTGTGTGCCACTGACTGTTCCCCCACCCTTACAGAAAGCAACTCATGGATGGTGGGAGAAAGATGTCAAAAAGAATAAGAAGTGCAGAGGATTATTCTGTATTTGTGTGTCACCCCGCATCTGCGGCCCGGGGCGAGCAGAGCGTGATGCCGTGGTGGGGAGGCGGGGGTGCCCTGCCTGCCCTGCGCCTGGGCAGGGAGTGGGGAAGGCGCCGCTCCTGTCACAACTTATGTAACGATTGCATAAGAGTGCCGCTGCTGTGACTGTCAGAAACTTGTGGGAAGGACGGGATTTTTCCCTCCCTTTTCTTCTTTATGGCTTGAATCAGAAGCCAAGTCTAGGATGGTGTTGTTTACTCCCCTGTGTAGCTGGGGATTCTCTCCCCCACTCTGAGGGAGCAAAGAGGGTCCTGCCTTTGTTTAATCCTGCCTCATTTTGCTCTTATTTTTCATTTTTCTCCTTATTTTTAATTTTTTTTCTTTTCTCCTTTGCCTGCATTTATGTTTTGATAGTCACTATTGCTGCTACGATACCTTTCAATAATTAAATGTTCTATCAGTGTTTTCTAAAGCCACGTGGGTGACTGCTGAAGAGCAACCTTGTTTTAAAGTGGTCTCCTCAAGGCAGAGGTGCTGCAGAATCTCATCTGATTTTTTCCTTCCCCCATTCCAGCCTTCTTTGAGGATGCTGATATGCATCATCCATAAGTGACGTCCCAGGTGCATAAACCAGCTTAATATGTTAATGTGTTTGGAAACGGCGTGGTGATTGAGGGGAGAACATGACATTGTTCAATCGGTCCATTCCAAGCTGCAAACCCAATACTGGCTTTTGCAGGGACCCAGGCGTGCACCATTGGAGGGTGTCGTACACCTCCGTCAGTGAATAGATTGCTCCGGGAACAAGAAGTCAGAAGGTGACTGGGAATGCCGTCCGCCTCATTCCCTAGACGAGCTCTTTGCCAGCTGAGCTGGGGTCACTCGGTTCACGTAGCTTGGACAGGCAATGGCACTCGTACATAATCCTCGCGGCTCCCTCCGAAGCGCGGCGGCACTGATCCTTCCCGCTGCTGCAGGGCTGCTGGTGCAGCGATTTGTTTCCTTCTGCTTGTTACTTGGCTTTGAAGCAGGAGGGCAGCTTTTGGCTCGCCTTTTGGTGCCTTATGAAACGCGTGTAATTACCGGAGAGGGGAAAGGCGAGTTGGTTCGCTGGGTTGACGAGGTGATTAGAGCCGTGCCTCCATCCGCCCGAGGGCTCCCGCGGGGCCGCTCCCGTCCCACGGGCGCACCCGCGGCGGCTCTGGCGGGGAGCGGGGCGGCAGCTGCGGGCGCCGGGCGGGCAGCGAGAGCCCCGCCAGCCCTCCCAGATGGAGTTTCAATGTCCTTCTTCGCCCCCCACTCCTCCCCTCCCTCCCTTTGGCAGCGCTGCCTCCTTAAAGGCAGCGGTACCAGCGCCGGGCTCGCCCCGAGGGCGGGATGCAGCCGGCGATGGGCGAGGGGGCGGCGGCCGGGGCGCGGGGCTTTGATGGAGGCGTGTGCGCCGCTGGCCGCCGGGGCTTTGGTGGGTGCCGGGGGATTTGTCCGCAGCATATGCGGTGCTGTTAATGATTGAAAAATTACCACAACAATTAGTCACGGATCGCTGAAGGCAAGGCCCCCAAACAGTGTGGACAATGTGATTAAATCCGTGTATGTGACAATTAACTCTCCTGCAGGTTTATCCACCGAGGAAATGGGAAGAAGATGGACATAAAAAAAAAATGACAGGCGAGAATAATGTGGCAGAATGGACCCGATACAGCTGGCACTATCAATTTTAATCTGACACTGAATTAATCACACTTGGATTAATCCTGTTCTTATTGCACCATTCTGGTTGCCTGTTTATTTATATTCTTCCTCCATTGTGTGCTACACAGAGGCATGACGGATTTAATTCCTGTCCGTTCCATGTTCTTAAATTTAAAAGGCAAATCCTTCAGTCATGCCGTGTTTGAGGTAGTCCGTGGCGCAATTATCTCATAAAAAATGAGCAGAGTCCAGATGCACCATGCCATGAATCCCCTTCTGTATCACAGCTGAGTAATTCTCAATAAATATTTGTTCACCCAGTATTCTCACTGGGTAGATCTCATCCTGCCTGTCTGTCCAGGCAGCCAGACATGCAGACACACAAGTAATGCTTTGCACGTGCATTTATGTTGCCATTGGGTGAAATTTGGTGCATGTTCATTGGTGGTTCTTGTGCTTGTGATTTTATTTTGAGGGAGCAAAAGCAGCGCTTTTGTAGTGTTTCAGTGTTATGTTACTTTCCAGACTGGAAATGGAAGATCTGGTACATAAACCTGAGAGGGCAGGTATACAAGATGTGAGAATTTTTGAAAGATTAGGACTTCTAAAGGAAAAGAAGGACCAATGTTTTCCATACTCTGCTGAAGCCTTGAAGGAGAAGCAGTGTGTATCTAGTAGACAGTCCGCTGAGGTTAGCCAACTGTGTGCCCCTTCTAGCCCAGCTAAGGTAGTTTGCTGACTACATTGTTGCTGTGCCTGCTCCCTCACGAGGCTCTCGTTAACAAAATGGCAAATACCACTTAATGGCTTGAGCTAGCCACACCTTAATTTCAGCTGTAGCTGCTGCAAATCTCTCTTTCTTTTCTCATCATCCGCCATTTCTTGTCTTTGTTTTGTAATGTCTAAAGATTTCATTGTAACTTCGAACTCAAGTTGACTGCAGATGTATCTAGTCAAGCTGTAAAGACTCTGTAAAGATTCTGCTGCCACGTCTTAATACTGAGGTCCGCAACACCCGCAACACTTAACGTTATTTTAAGCATTGGGATTGCTACTGTGTCAGACCTTTCCTGACTTCTAAAATCCTAGTGAAAACATGTGGCATAGATAATGGTGTCCTTAAACAAGGTGACTTAAAGGCATAAGTGTTTCCATTGAAAATAAATAAAACCTCATCTCATTTATACTGTCAAGGTTTTTCATCCAGACTCTTCTATTATCAGTAACAGGAAAACAGGAAAAATGAAGTATATCTGAACCATCTTTTAGAGTAATAGTTCTTGTCCTGTTGTGGCCACAGAACACAGCCTGTACTCCTGTTCTGACCTGTGGGCTTAACCACAAAGAAATGAGCAGGTCCTGTGAAGTCAGTGGGCAGTAAAGATATTGGTGGCCTTGATATGTAATTCACTGCCCTAGGGAACCTTGCCTTTCTGCTGACAATGTAGCTTTCAAAAGATTGTTCAGGGTCCATGAAACTGGAGGATGTGAATTTTGCTTCCTGCATCTGTTTCTGTGCTGCAATGTGGACAGAATAGATGTCTTATTCACTGATAGAAATGTACTAAGTGAAGGTCAGAAGAAACTAGGTCTCATATCTCTAGCACACCAGAAGATTTGCAGTACATTCTAGTTAGAACCTTAGCCTTACCCTCAGCAGTAGTATTGGACATCATAGCTGAAATAAAGCCAAATTTGAGATTTTGGTCAGAACTGCTTCTTTCATTGTGTCTTCCAGTCTTCCAGTAATTTCTTCTATTTTATACTGTTCTGCATCTGTGGTGTGTGTCCGAATTTGGTTGCCGTTACTTTTTTTTTTGTCATCTGTTTAAAATTTCCAGGGGAATAACAACCAAAAGTGTTTTGAATGGGGACTGTTTGAAATCATTTATCACCAAATGCTGGTGCTGGAAAGACATGTAGTAAGTAGTGGACATTAGGTCTGATCTGGAAAGAGTTTGATCATTCAAAACAATAGGAGAAGGGTTTCTTTCAGGGATGTTTTTCATGATGGTGATTTGGGGTTTTTTAAAATTTCTTTTGTCATTTGGTAAGATCAGTTTTAGGTTCTGATCTGCCCATATCTTCTGGCAGCTCAGAAGAGGAGCTGAGTGTATTATAAACTTGTGGCAGTGGATTGGTAGCTCTGCTGGACAGCAGGAATAAAACTGACTTTACATAAATATCAAAATACTGTCTGTGCAGGTGACATGAAATGCTAAAAATATTAATTTAATTTATTCTCTTGTCTTTTCCCTGCTCCCCTATTCCCCTAGTACAGTCTGGTGTTTTGCAGTTGAATTTGCTGCTGCTGTTTGATGGATAGCAAATACTTGCTGATTATGTAACTAATTGACAACTATGGAAGTTACTTCTTTATTAAGCAATTTATCAAGTGATTAGGAGACCATTTATGTAGACTCTATTAACATAACACCAGTGGTTGAGTACATTGGTAGGAGGAAAGTATGAGGTGATTTGAGGTGCACTTTTGAAGCAAACTTTGTTTACTATGAGGCTTCAAATCACAGGGGTATGATGAATTAAAACGTTACTGCTTCAGGCTTCTTACACTAGATGGTCCACTGGCCAAATGCACATTACACTTTATACCAACCAAAGTTTATTTAAATTTAATTAAGATTCATCAGACTGATTTGCTGTGCCTGCTTTATGAATAGAGTGAGACTGGTTTAATTTTGGTTAACAAGAATTGAGCTGTCTTGTGCAGTTACACCGTCAGTAAGTGCTGTTGGCACACTTGAAGTCCATGAGTGAGTGCTCCGCAAGCGGCAGTGCCTGTGCTCCATGTCCAAGCCTTGGGCGAGAGCACTGTTGAGCGTTTTGTGCGAGTGTGGGGTCAAGGAGCGTGGTGGAGTGTGTGCTCGTGGTGATTGTTTGGATCAATGTACAAATCAAACTCGTGTTTGCTCACTGGCAGAACAGATGAGTTTGGAATGGAAATGAGGTAAGAGGCCTGCCAGCAGGAGAGGGAGTGTTCTGAGTGCACAGAACTAGAGGGTCGGATGGTGAACTCCTTGGTACCCAAACCTGGAGCATTGAGGGGATTTTTCTGACCTTTATAATGAGAGTATTTCCTCCCTAGATGATTTTCAAGTCATGATCTGTAAAGAGAATTTTTTTTTTCATCATCTTCCCCTCCAGCCCCAATATGTGTTTTCCATTTCCCTTCGCATACATGGAACTGGATAGGAACAGTGCGATGCTCCAAGTACTGAAAATTATCTCAGTGTGGTTGTGAGAACAGAATTACTTAAGGTTATTCAGTGTCAAAAGGAATATAATAATCTAAGCATCCTTCTGAGTCAGCACAAGGGGAAGAAGAGCACAAGGAAAAGACCACATAACTTTGGAATTAAAACAGTTGATAAAGTGTTCCCATTCTTTCCCCTCTCTCCTCCTAACTGAACCTAAATTTTACTTTTTAATTTTTTTTCTCTTTGAGTTTTGGCTGCAGGACACTATTGGGTTCCCACCTGAATGTTACATATTCTTCTCAGAGGGAGAAGTGACAGTAAAGTGACAAGAATACGTGCTGGATTGAATGTGTGGAGAAAACACCATGCTTCTGTGGGTGCAGTGTTAACAATTCTTTGATGAAATATATGGATGCAGATTCCAAAGGCTCGTGGCATTGTTAATATACCTGTAGCTTGGCCGTCTTATAAAGAGCAGTGGAGAGGAGTATATTTGTTGACTCAAATATGGCTGTCTGTATTTAACAGTGGTGTTAACTTAGGCTGTGCACTCACTGGTAGTTGCAAGCCAACTCCAGTCTGGAAGCCAGTAAAGACAACAGCATTTTCCAGTGCCTTTGCCTGTAAGTTCTGTCTTTCTGGACTTTGGGTTGCTGGACTATTGCCATTAGTTCAAGGAGAATTTGAACTGGGTAGGAAGTAAGGAGACACAGAATCACAGAAGCAGAAAATGGTTTGGGTTGGAAGGGACCTTAAAGATCATCTAGTTCCAATGCCTGTGCCATGGGCAGGGACACCTTCCACTAGACCAGGTTACTCAAGGCCCCATCCAGCCTGGCCTTGAACACTTCCAGAAACAGGGCTTCCACAACTTCTCTGAACAACTTCTTCCAGTGTCTTTCCACCTTCACAGTAAAGAATTTCTTCCTAATAGCTAATCTAAACCTACTCTTTTTTAGTTTGAATCCATTCCCCCTTGTTCTGTCACTACAGCTTCTTGTAAAAAGTCTCTCTCCATCTTTCCTGTGGACTCCCTTCATGGGCTGGAAGGATGCAATTAGGTCATTCCAAAGCCTTCTCCTTTGCAGGCTGAGCAATCCAAATTCTCTCATGGGATGGAGAGGGGCTCCATCCCTCTGATCATCTTTGTGGCCTCCTCTAGACTCCCCCCAACAGGTCCATGTGTTTCCTGTGGTGGGCACCCCAGATCTAGATGCAACACTCCAGGTGGGATCTCACTAGAGTGAAATAGAGGAGCAGGATCACCTCTCTCAATCTGCCCCCTTGAGGTTTTTCTATTTGGAGAAGATTGTTTTCTTATCTTCATTTGGGCATCACATTGGTGGTAACTAAGGCAATTTTTTTTTGCCATGTGGAACAAACACTAAAGGACAACACTGCTATTCCTTGTGGTAGTGCAGAACAATTCCATATGGTCTATAGAATAGTTCTATTTGTAAGAGTTTAGACCATCCCTTGGACACATTTCATGCTCTGTGGACACTGTTGTATCTACAAGTCTACAATATGATCTACAACGGTGGAGATGGGGTGAATGAAAAGGCACAGATCATATTCTACTCAAGGGTTACATGGTGCACTTAGGATACTTTTGGGATGTAGCAAGGGCCAGGTAATGTAAAGGACCGGGTTCCCAGCTATTGGCTTTCATTAAGTTCTCTCTTTCTCTAGCCAACAGAGAAAGAGAGCAGATTGTAGACAAACAGCCAAAATCTGATCTTTTTTCAATAATGTTTCTATTAAGGTAAATTGAGAACAAAGTTATCATTTGTTATTTGAAGCAGTTGTAAAAAAGCAGGCAATATATAGAAAGTATGTAAATATGTGTTTATTTGTCTATATGCATCTATATATTTTAGTACATGCACACACAAGCTCTTCCAATTTTTTTTGAAGTGCCAAAAATGTATTCTATTTGCATGTCTACAAATAAAGACTGTGGGTGTTAGTATTAGCCTTCCTTAAAATGTGTATGTGGAATTGGATGACTAAAGTGAAGAGGAAAGATAAATGATTGGCCGTAATCTGTCTTTTTGTTTTTATTTATGTTAATAGGCATAACTAATTAATGTATTTGAAAAGCCTGGCTTTTTCATATCTGGTTTTATTACAGAAAAACTGCTGTTATTAAACTTGCAAGAAGCATATGATATAAAAGTTAGTATATCCTTTAGATCCTCAAGGTGCTTATGCTACAACTATCTGAAGACATTGATAAGTAGGATGCAGATTTTCAGGTGATAGGCTCTTTGATAGACACCCTCTTTGTGCATTCTGTCACATCATGACAAGCAAGTCAATTTTGTGTGGGTATGACTTTGTTATTACAGGCAAAGAAAGCATTTATCTTGTGCTTGTTCCTGTAGTACCTACCAGGAATCTTAGAAGAAACCGATCTGCCTGTACAGATTTTCCTGGTAGCAGCAGTATCATGTGGTACTAGTGAGCACTAGGCAATTGGCCTGCATGCTTTTGTATTAGCTGTACACATCCATAATTACTCCAAGAAGAAAGAACCCAAGTACTACAGCCTTGAAAAAGGTGCTTGGCATTTATATTTGAAAAAAATATATTAAAAAAAATATATAAAAAATTGCAGTTGCTAATGCAGTTCAGGGGTTTATATAGACCAATGCTTATATACTTGGTCCCTGTACAGCCTGATAGAGTGCATTCAGCTTTAATATTTCCTCACAGTGCATTGTGCTGGGCATGAAACTATTTAGCTCTCAGGAAATGCAAGTATATTGAAAATACTTTTAACATTTGCCCTTTCTTACTCATAGCTGCCTTACAAATATCCACCCTTCCTAGGCAGAAGTAAATTCTTTGTCTGGCTGATTAACTAGGAAAAAAATATCTCTTGGAGACCTTTGCGAGGTCATTAGTGAAGCTTTCTCTTCAGAACATGAATAAGCCACCTGCCTTCCATAGCCCAAGGGAGCCTAAAGGCAGTGTGTGTCTTGGAGCACACAACAGAACAGCATCTGCATACTGCCAGACTGATCTGCTAATAGCCAAGGGAGAGAGAGAATTGATGCCAGGGGTGAAGAGAAATGCTGAAACCTTGCGAAGTGTTAAGCAGTGCTCACCTATTTATTAGACAGCTAATGCTGCCTGTAGCGTTACCAGTGGAGGATAAAAGAAGTGGGGCATGTTGCAGATTGTTAATTGGTCTTAGAGCTGCAGGTTGTAATTACTAGCTTACTTTCTTCTCTACAAAGGAAAAAAATATCCCAGAAGGGACCAAAGCTGAGACTGTTTTCATCTGCTAAAAAATCATGTTGTGTTTTAAATATTTCTATTATTTTTTTGTTTAAGAAAGAGAAAAATAATTTTGCTATCAGACTGATAACCTGCAAGAAGGCCCCTATCTGAATTTGACACCTTTAATGATCAAGTGTTTGTCAGGACACACAAGTTCTGTGTAATATGTTAGTGTTTTAAAAATAATTCCACAACAAAGTACTTTAAAGTCAACTTGCTGGAAATATGCAAGCTAATTAGTGTTTGTGACTTTTATTGAGGATGGGTAGTTTTTAGTTGACTGGTAATTGACTTCTTAATCTTATTAAGAATAATAATCTTAATCTTATTAAACTCTTTCTTTTTTCTCTGAGAGCTTAAATTTTAGCATTATGGTCTTGCAGTTTGGTCCTCTCCAGTTATCCACTTTTTTCAAACTGTGGATTCATTGCCCAGACACACGTTCTCAGTGGTGCTTCCATTTAGTCTATGCCTTACAGGCTAAGAGTGAAAACAACTGAAACATTAAACAGGAGATTAAATTGATAACTCTTTTATTTGACTACTTGGAAAATGTCCTCTCAAATAAATTGGTTCAAAATAATAAGGGTGCTTCTTGTATCCAGCAGTCAATGCAGTTTTTTAACAGGTGTTATCCAGTAAGATTCCACTCTTACTTTAAATGAGTAGGTCATTTATTTCCTTTTCAGGCCTGTCTGATTGTGCAGGTTGGTTATACTGGGTTGGCAAACATTTGCTGTAAAGCTGGAGTCCTTGTTGCTGAAGGACAGATTCATGGGAAGCAGGGAGAGGTAAGAAGGGGATGAGATACTCATCCTTCTTACTACCAGTAAGTGCAGTATGTGTTCTGATCACATGCAGGGGGAGTAGGTTTGCAGCCTTCTCTCCTTACCATGATGTTTTCTCCAGTCCTCATTAGTGCTTGCAGCATAGAAAAGAAATCTAGTCTACACTTTAGCATTTTCCCCTCTACCCCTTCATGCTCCTCAGCAGGCACAAGGACCTCCTCTACCAGCCCCAGCTCAGCTTTCCCCCTGCTGGTGCAGCAGATTCACCTCCCACGCGAGCAGCACCTTTGGCTTCCCCTGCAGCTTTGTTGGCATTCAGGGTAGAGACAGGTAGAACATACTGAAATAAACTTCTGGCTCAGTTTAGTGGTAATGTCACACTACAGCCCCTGTATCATATGGCCTAAGAGCTGCTTCAGGTGGAAGACATTCTTTCCACTATGCATTTTTTTCTTTTTTTCATGACTAGAAATAAATGAAGCTTTATGTTGGCATGAGTTCTTCCTTCATAAGAAGGCTTGTCTGTAGCTAAGGACTCGCTGCATAAATTCTTCTTCCTTGCTTAAAATAAAGACAGTGCCTTGAAAATAATTTATTTGGAATTTCCTTCCTAGCTTATCTGACAACTTTGCATGGTAGTGTTTGGTTGCTAGAGCTCACGCTTTGCTAGGAGACAGGACAAGCTTCCAGCTCTGCATGCAGAAAGCATTTTAATTTGAATTTCAATTAATTTACGTACAGCATGAAATAAAAATGTCATGTTTGGAGGAGGGGTATTGTTGTTTATACAGTTTTTCCAGAAGACTCACAGAATAAGTGTTTGGCTTGTGGTACAGTGCAGTATTAGCAGAAGAAGTGATTGCATTATTAACTGACAAGTCATGAGTGGCCTGGATGCTTTAGTTTGTTCCCATGTAAAACTGCTTTGAAGATTACACGTCTGTCTGTTATGTCTCTCATCCTTTTTAACATCATAATCTGGTAGCTGTTACAACATTACTTGTCCTGTGATAATTCATTGAGCTATCAGCTACAAATATTTGTTTATCCTAAGGAGGCCAGGCAGGTGTAAGAGCAAAAAAATCAGATAATGGGGGAGAATATTCTGCAGCCTCAGTTTTTGAGTAAATTAGTATTTTACTTTTGTTCATAAAGGAATACAGTCAGAACTGTATCGATTAGTCTGTGTCTGTGTGCACGTGCTCTTGATTGCTTGGCAGCCAGGCTTGGCTTGGATTTTTGGATTGACAGGTGTAATGATGCTGGAAGGCCCACGGACAGGAGAATAAGTGGCCCCCAAAGGGCTTTGCTGCTACAAAACATCAGCACAAACATCTATGCATCCAAACATGCCTAGCTTCCACTAGGTGCAAACACTAGTTGTCAGGGCAAGGTTTAGGACTGCTGATGAATTTTCTCATTAAAATGTTGTTTTGAGCTGAAAATGTTATTTTTATTCCAAATCTCTAAAAGTATGTGGTTGATTTGTGAGAAAATTTTTGTCATAACAGAGATATTTCTGAATTACTGAATCACTTGTTATGAAATGTTTTCACTTTTTTTTTTTTCATTGAAAGCCATAATGAAGGTTGAAAGATCACATTTCCTGAAGCTTGTTTCCAAAACATCCTGAAAAAAAGAAAGCTTTTAAAAACTCACTGTAAGGACAAGTGTTATGCCACTGTTTGGTGGATCAGCCCAAGAGAAACAGGCGTATGTAAATGCTCATGTGGTTGTATTAGATGATATCTTGAGGTTTTGTCTAACCTGAATGTTTTTATCATCCTGTGTGATAGTATATGAGGACAGAATTTCTTTTCCACTCCTGCATTCTTTGCCCTTACTTGGATAGTCTCAAGGATGTGCTGTAAAATACCATGATCTGACCCAACATAATGTCATACCAAAGCATTTTGGATACTTCAATGTAAAAAAAAAAAAGCAATTAAAAGAGCTGGGCAGCAAAAAGGAGAATTCTGTCAAACTTGAATGAGAATGGGAGGCTTTGTGACTTCAGGTGTGTTGCATATACATGACTTCAGGAAGATTGATATCCATCTTCTTGGAGGTTGAAGTTGCTAGACAAAAGAGGTGAGGTGCAGGTATTGCAGATGATGAAGCTCTGCAGCTGAGCCTTTTGTAAGATGTGAATAAAACAAAAGATCTGCATCTAATCTCTTTAAAGATGGAAAAGAATAGTAACTTTAATAAAAACAAAGTACAGGATTGAAATTTCAATTTGCAGATCAGTTAATTGATAAATAAGTAGCCTTCAGGTTTTGCCTCCATCACATACTTTTTTGATATGACTGAATTGCCCTTACTTAGAAAATACAGCAGAGCTGTCCCATATTCTGACTAGCTTTGCCATTGACTACACCATAAAATCATATATACAGGAATTGCCCAAGGGTCTTCCCCTGCCTGCTGCACCAGCACACTGAAAATAATGTGTAGTTTTGCTTTCCTAAGTTTTGAAAAGTTCATTTGAGGCTTTTACTTTCACTGACATATGTAATATAAAATCCCTCAGGTTCCAAACTAATAGGAGTTTGAGGCTGTTGGGCTCTTAAGGAGCACAAAACCCTGCACTTTTTGTATTGATATGATAGTATTAGTGAAAAATAGCCAGAGATCAGTCCTGGCTTGTACACTGTCACGTAAACCACTTGTAACTCTTCCTCCCTTTGGGTTAAATGATTTCTGTATTTTTTTAGGTTTTTATCCATGCAGATCACCCATTCATTTAGGTGATCTGCAGGGATACTACATTGGCAATCTGTCTGTTCCTGTAGACCAAAATTATTTGTAGAAGCTGCATTTAACTGGGGGAAGGTGGGGAAAATATTGTTTGTTTGTTTTCTCCTGGCAAAGAAATGTGTGAAGTTTAACTCCTAAGGTTTCAGACGAAGAAAAATTGGTATAGCTTTTCTAGGTTCATCCTTGAGATGTCCTTTTAAGAGGAGGGGATGTTCTAAAATCCATTGATACTTCTGGCAGCTGAAAACTTAATAAAAAAAGATATAGTGATTTTTAATTGAACTAAATGCATTGTCCTACACACAAGATGTTACTTGAACTTCTAGAAGCTAGGACAATAAACAATGCCACATCAATAAATTTATGGTGCATCTACTCTTTGCTAGGTGCTCACCACAGTCTCAAGTGACAGTTACATTCTCTGAAGACCTTGCAGTAAAATAGATATCTAAATTACCTACTGACAGTATGCCATCCTCTAAAAAAAATCCAGAAAACTGGCTCTTAGTGGCTTATAGTTGTATTTATATGTATTGACAGTGCATCTTTGGTAATTTTTGAAGCCAAGGTATTTGAGCCATCATTGAGTGAAAAAAGCAAGAAGGATATGAGCAGTAAATTGAGATATAACAAACTGGCCATAATAAAGCCTGTCCAAACTAGTCTTTCCATATCTCTGTATTTCACCTTAGGCTTTGCTTCTGGCATTCAACATCACTAAGAAATAGTCTTTGGTCACATTAATCTTTCAAACCTTTTATTTGTTAGGGCAAGTTCAGGAATGGGAAAGCAATCTTCAAAAGCTTGGGTAAAAGCAGTACTGTAGGAGTTTGTGTTAAATCTATTGCCTTTGATTCTTAATTTATCCGTGAGCTTTTCCTTTAATAGAGAAAATTTCTACAGAGGAGGTTTTCTGTGACAAGCAGTAGTTAGCTGGGCTGGAGGCTCAGGCTACAGGGGACAAGAGGAACTCAAGATAGGAAGTACTGGGGGATTTTGGTAATCTTTGTAGCATAGAGATACTTTTTTTCTAATTTACCAAAGTTACCTGCAAGTATCTTAATTGGAATTTTCACACAGTATTATATTAAACATGTGCTATTTTAAGCATGATTTAAAACTATTCGTCAAAGTGGGGAAAAAAATGAGCTGAAAACGTGGATTTATAATATTGGCATACAGACCATGCATTCTGTAAGAGGTAAGGAATATGTGCTTTCAAGAGCAGCAGCACTGAAAATATTGGGTGAGGATTAAAATATATCTTTCTGATCTTCTGTTGTGTTGCCTGAATAAGTTCATATCCCTTTGAGGCAACATGCTGTAATTCCAGTAAATACTGCAAAATCTTTGGGTAGTGTCTTAGTGATGTCTTTCTCCTGAAACCTGTTGATACTCTTAATGAAAAGAGAGAAGACAGGGATTGTCTTGTGTTGCTGAAAGATCCCTTGTTTCATCTTGGACCAGGACCGAAGGACGGAGGTGATTCCGGCCCTGAGGGTTTCAGGCACATTTCAGCTGGGGGCTCCAGTGCCATAGCCAAGTTCTGCTGGTTGTAAAGGTCCCTGACCTCAGCTGTTTGTTTTCTTCCCATGACAGGCTTTTCCTTTCCCTCAGGCTGGTTCCTGGCCTGCCTGGGAGGCAGCAGGTAAACATTCTGTTAATGGGCCCAGACTGGTGGAGCTTGGTTAATGGCCATTCACCCAAAAAAGCTGTGCTGGCAGACCAGGGGGAAAAGCAGGAGGTGCTTTTTCCTGTGCTTGAGGCACCTGCGGGGGAGAGGCAGGGATGTGTGACTGAGGAGCAGTGACCTCCTGCCCCGGCCACAGAGCAGAGGGGACACTCGGGCACAGAGCCTGGGGCTCCCTGCCCGGCAGCTCACGGTGAGGAGGGGAAGGCTGCTGAACGAGTGTGTGCGGGCTGCTTTGGCACTTCCTAGGGCCGGGCTGGTAGCTGAGGAGGGGCTGGGCACAGGCTGGGCTGCATGAGGTGGGAATGGCACCTGCACCCCTGGGGGAGCTTGCTCTCACTTCTGAGGCTAAAGGTTTGTATTAATGAGCTTAAATGTTCTTGACCCTTTTAAAAAATCTTTTAGGTTATTGTATGATTGTCCTGACCTCTCCTCTCTGTGCTGGCACATAATAGTATGACATGACAGACTGCCTGCAGCCAGCCTGGTTTCTAGAATACTTGCTAGGGCTTCTGCCAGCGGTTTATACTCTGTGCACATCACTAAATATTCTGCTTTTGCATCCAGAGGCATCTTGGAGTCTTTGCAATCTTGCATTGACCTTCATTTTGAGGGGGGGGATTTAAAAGTAGTGGTTGTAATGTCAGTATTTGCAATAACAGTTAGACTGTCTTTTAAGAAAGCTTCCACACTTGTATGTACAGCTTTTGTGCATCTCCACTGCCACACCCTGCTCTTCAGAACTGGCCTGTGACTTTGTTTCTCTGTCCTTGAGGTTTTTTTCCTCTCTATTTTTTTTCTGAGGGCAGTCGTTCCTGATTTTCCTGTGCCAGAAAGTTGAGAAGAATCATCTTCTGCGGCACTGTACTGCTTGTCTGCTCTTTCCAATCCTGAGTTGTAATGAACAGTTTAGTTCTTTGCCTTTGTGCTTCTACCTCTGCGGTTTTGCTGCTGTGCTGGATCTTTCCCTAGGTGAGCAAGGGAGTACTTGGCAGAAAGATAGGAGCTCTGTCTTTCCTGCCTAAATAATTCCCTCTGACTGCATTTATCCAGCCTCCTCTTTCTCATTCTTTCTTTACCCTCCCTCCTAAGAAAGCTAAAGAGAAATGTTGCATCCCTAGGCCCCTTTATACTCGTTTGTGTTTCTATATTATAACAGCAGTGCTTAGCACTTGCATAATCTTGCTCCTCTGCATAATCACTGTAATCATTTATGCATCTGTTTTGTAACATGAGTGGGTCACATTCTGAGATGGAGCAGAGCAGTTCTGTCTCTCCACTGCATTTACTGGTTCAGCTAGCACTCGTCATCACGCTGCAGTGTTTATTGTATGTAGTGTTTTATGTGTTTAAAACACCAGGAGCCAAAGTCTTGAGGACCACCTTTCATTCCTTTGATTTTTATGGAGTTGTTTTCACACACAAGGTTGCCCAGCTTTAGGAAGGGGCAACAGAGTAGGGGTGACACAGCTGGATTCAGGTTTGTTCTCTCTAATCATTTTAGGCAAGGTGAGCAGGTGGTGTTTATACCCGTGGTGAGGAAAGCTGAAATTACCTCCTGAGCCACAGATCATGGGATGCCTCAAGAGCCTGACTGTCCTCTGCTCGCCTCTTCAGACTCCTACTGCACTGCAGATAAGCCTGTGAGGTTTAAAGGCCCTCTTTCCTAATCTGAGGGTTGATAAACTACTGATAGAGGGAGCATTTCCTCACAGGTTTCTATATTAAGGACCCATTTGGATGCTGGCTGCAGCAAGCAGAGATTCTATGGAGACAGTGTGAGCAATGTGTGTGTTAAAGAGGTCAAAGAGCTGCATCATCTGTAGTCATTACTGCACAGCGCTGTGCGGGGAGCGCAGCACCGGAGCTGGCACCCTGGAGGAGCAGCTCTGGGTGGAGCTCTCTTCCTCCTCCATCACTCTTTTCTTTTGTCTGTGTTGACCTAGTTTATTAATGTTAATTTTATTAGTGCATCTGCTTCATTTTTGTGATTATTAAATGCTTTTGGGGCTCCGTAATTTGATTATTTCAGTGCCTTTCTTGATGTAATTGAAGCTTGAATGAATGTAGGCTGAAAATGCAGTTTATTTTAACTTGATAAATCTTGTACAGCTAAGCCAATTTGTGTTAATACTTTTTTTTCTTTTTGCAACCTTGTGCTTATGTAATTTGTTTAGTGGTGAAATATTTTTTTCTTGTTGTTTTTACCCAGAGTGCCTGAAACTGTATCTTTCTAATAGGTCTTTTTCTGTCTGAAAGTTTTAAACAGTTTATGTTTAGGGTCTTAAGTAGTGTATCCCATCTCTGTCATAGGAGGCTAACAGTCTTATTGGACTGACCCCATCCATTCATTTGCATCAACATCTCCTGCTGTGCTAGCTTCTCTTGTAGTATCTTTTATCTCTGTCCTTTCCCATTACAGCTAGTTCATTTTGTCTCAGGTGCTGTGATAATTTCCTAATTTCCTGTCTGTACCACGACTTTCATAGCCTTTCATTTTCTGTTGTATTTCTTTTTCTCCTCATCTCTCGTCGCTGCTGTGAAACAGAATTGTTTTCCCATGGTACTGGGGGAAGGTTTCTAGTGGCAGAAAGGAGAGCTTCAGATGCACCTCTCCATAAAAACAAATGATTTGAACTCCTGATGCTTCTCCTGCGTGGCTCACCTTGGTGCCTTGCTCAGCTTGCTTGCTCTGAGAAGCATGGCAAGGTCTTTCTCTTTGGCCTTATGTGAGTCACACGTGCTGTCTGAGTGGACAGGGAAGCAAGAGGACTAATGCATGGCTTACCTCCTTGGGGATGCTGGCAGGGTGCAGGCAGTGCCCGTGTCTTCTCAAGAACATATCTTTGGCAACTACTTTTTCTGAGCAGAAGGGAAATGAAATGGGGATTGGTGAGTGCTTCCCCCCAAGGAGGCCCAAGGGTCTCCCCCCCACCCAGGAGCCACTGGGGGTCAATACCTCATGGGTTAAAAGGCCTGAAACTGATGCTGGCTCACCATGAGGCTAATTAAGAAGTTCTTTCAATCCTTGAGCAAACTCTTGCTGTAGATTTAGTCCTAAAAAATAGAATGGCTCATTTTCCTCTGCCTGTCATTGTTTCAGCATCTCTAATAATGGCTTTGCAGTAGTTTAACTGTCTTGTTTGGGATATATACCTCTTGGAATAAGTATAATGCAATTAGGATTTAAATCACAGGTCAACTCAATGCCTATTTTGATATCTTCAATAGTAGCTGTCAGAGTTTTATAGACCTGTGACTTGGTGGAATAATACAGATTGCTCTAAAATATTCTGTAGACTTTCTTCCACTGGGAAACTGAGAAAAACTGACTTCTGTCTGGATAAGGATAGGCAGTAGGAGTGAAGGACTTGAAGGACTATAAAGCATGTTCTGATGCCCTGGAGAATTTCCATTACTACTTTGGAACCAGTGCAGTGTGTCTGTGCAAGGCACAAAGCTATAGTGTCCAAGACACCTGTGCTGTGGCATTTATCTTTTTCATTGTCTGTGTAATCAAAACTTGATGGTGTTTGTTTTCTTTCCTCAGTGCAGATTCAAGCACTAGAGTAGTAACAGTTTGTTATGGTGCAAAAAGGTCTTGTAATCCTGCCAGAGATTTCTGTAATTAAAAACGAAATTGATTGTATCAACACCATTCCTGTTTATTGTACTGATTCTTCTCAATTTTTGGATGATATCAGGGTTTTGACAGTTAAGGAGCCAGGGTAGTCAGTGGTTCAGGGGATTAATAATTCTGTCCAGAGCCTTTCACTCTCAGGTTGCATGTGGCCCAGGTAGGTAGTGACCAAAAATAACTGTATGGGTGCCTGTTAGTGACCTGTGTGAAATGCATTTATATTTGCAGGCTGGGCATATCACCAGTCCCCTGAGAACAACTGGCAGTGATTGATACCCTTTGTGTTTTCCTCAGGGTGGCCAAAACCTAGTCAGTCTTTTTCTTGCCCCAAAACCAGAGGGATGCTGGAAGCTGTCCTCGTGCCTGTCTCAGATGCATGGACTCTCTGCAATATGCAGGGGGTCCTGGCAAAGGGAGTTTGTTGGCCAAGTACCTTTTGTTTATAATATTGGTACATATAAAATATGTTCAGAAACAATCTCTGATGCAGAAAAATTAGAAAACATTCCACATCAAGCTTCACCACGTAGGGAACTTTAATTGTGACTTTAATAACTTTGGTAATATGCTTTAAATTTCATGGAAAAAATTTAGAAATACTCTAAGCTAGTATTGAACAAGTATAATATACAGGTGGGTAGGGTATACAAATGTCTAATGCTCAAGCATTTTAAAGTTTCCTGGATTGATATTTTTCATTTTAAGATGCAGCTACTGAAATGCCCATTTGAATGAACTCATGTTAGTTCTCTCTTGAAATACTTTCCAAAAATCTTTGTGAAATTAAGTGATTGCATTTCCAGGACAAATAAAGATTTTTCTTTTTCAGTTTAAGAGGAAGCATTTGGCATACACACTTCTAAGCATTCCCTTCATGGTATGTGTGTTGCATTGCACCTAGGAAGCAAGTAGGGGAAAACATTATTTGTGATTACCCCAGGAAAGGAATTCTTTCCCATGAATCAAGCAGTTTGTGTGGTGGTTTCTGTACAGTATTTTCTCTTTGTGGCAGAGATATTTTAGACAGTTGGCAGAGGTGATAGGCTGTCTGCAGTAAAATGGAGCATTCAGTCTGTGTTGGTAAAGTAGAAGGTTGTAGTGTCTTATAGAGATGCTACTTGTACTTTCAACTTTTGCAACAAGATTTGTAAAACAGTAAGAGCAAGTCACGTAAGAAAAGTGTTGAGACTTAATCTAGCCATGTTGTGTACATCAGGATTTCCAAGATAGGTGGATATTTTGCTTGGCAAGACTTGAACACTTAAATTCTAGTGGAGAGAGATAAAATTGCTATTTTGTATAGCTTGAACTTCCTATATGTCCCATAACAGTAATATTTAGTATTTGTGGGTTTGTGCAGAGGGAAAACCAGACAGAAAAGTCTACTCTGGATTATAAATTTGAAAAGATAACAGTCAGGTTGCACTTGTTGCAGTGCCCAAGTAGCTTTTAAATCCTAACAAATGGGATTCGAATTTTCCTGTGTAGGTAGTAAGAGGAGAGAAAATATGTTCTAATTATCTCCCTAAAATAAAAATTAAAAATATTTGAATGATGCAGGCAAGGAACTGTGGGATTTTTTCTTCATAATGTTAATATGCCATATTGCAGTGTAATTCCACTTCTGCCAGTTAAAAGCTTATTAAGCTGCTATCATAGTAAATAGGTTATTAACATTGAAAATTCATGTCACCAGCATCATTGAAAATTCTTTCAATTCCCCTAATATCTCTTAAATGCTCAGTGTAATGTACCAATCTGTCTCAGTTTGGGATCTGAGAAATTACATGTCCTTTTAAAAAAATTCAGAAAACTGTTTTTTGTCACTACATTTTGCATTTCCCAAGAATAGAGAATTTGAGTATTTGAATGGAGTATTTAGAAATCTGTCCACCCAATAATTTTTTGACATTGCTTCATTTGGAGTCAAATTGCTTTTCTTCTATCTATTTCCCCATATCCTGCTGAAATTGACTCCAATTTAGAAATAATATGAGCAATTACTGCAGCCTCATTTTCAAAAAGCAAATTTGCTATTTTTCTGGTATTTTTAATGGGGTTGTAAGAAGTTAAAACTACTGTCAGAGTAGGATCCAGAAATTCTTGTGTTCTTGGTGAAGCAGGTAGTCCTACTTAGTAACAGAGGGATCAAAGATGATCTTGGATGCAGCTATTTAATTTGCATGCTTGAAAATCAAGAGCAGTTCTCCTGAAATTTATGGATTTTAATTCTCAGCAGAAGCAGTTCCAAATCAACAAGCTGAATGTAAATCATTGAATGCTTAGCTTTTTAATTTGACTTGTTTTTTAAATATTTATTTTAGAACTTTTTTCTACCTTTCCAGGCAGATAAATCATCAAAGCTACAGAAACAAGCAAAGAAGTTGTTTGTATAATCCTTTCAGATCTTTTAACTCTCTCTAAGTAAAAGTTTTGTTTGTTTTTGTCATGGATTGCTGATTGTGGCTATGTTCTGGCAGCGTTGAAACTTTTAAACAGAATATGTCAGTGGCATTGGGCAAATGCAAAATGGCAGAAGAATAAAGTAGAAGGTAATGCTGCAAAAATGACATTTTCTTTGTACTATTCTGACCTTTTCTGAAATGCACCATCTTTAAAGGACACAAACAGTACTTTGATTTGCAGCTCACCTAAGTGATGGCATCTTCCATATCCTCTTGTCCCCTCACAACTTACTCAGTAATTTTTAGCTTATACACAAGAGTTAGGTTAACTTCCACAAGAGTGAAAATCATTATTCGTGACATAGCACAAAAACCATAGCAGGGTTGTGGGTGAAGAGTCAGAAAGTCTGTGGCTTTTAATGTGATTTTAGGTCATTTAGGGCAAGTTGTCCTAAGGTATTTGAGTGTCATGATGCTCTGTGTCTAATGGGAGCAGGTTCCCTGGTGCTGCAGGAGCTGTTTTGCTCCTGTAAAGGGAGGGAAATTTGCTTCCTAGGCACTTTAAATAAAGTGAAGGATGACAGAGCACTGAGAGATAAATGGCCCTTGGTGGACTGTCGAGTAGCATGGGCCTCACCACCCTTACTGAGCATGTGTTATGTCACTTTATGACTCAATTCTTCATCTGAAAAATGGGATTAAGAATGCTTCTTTCCTCTCTTCTATGTAGACTGTAACCTCATTGCAGTGCTTAGAGTTTATTTATGGAGTACTCGGGAAGATGGGTCTGCAGTTCCACATGAGACATCCCGTTCCACCAGGCCATTGCAGTGATAAAGACAATCAGAACTGCCTGCAGTGTCGGGATTTTCTTGAACAATTTTTAGCAAAGCATAGGTGATATTTGCTTTATATGGTCTGAATGTTGGAGCAACAGAGAATGCAATGTCTGGACTCACTTGAGAGCCATTAACATTTTTTTAAAAGCTTCCTCAAGCAAGTAACTTGCATTGTCCCACATGTGTACTTAAAGTTCCTTTTCTTGGGAAAGTATTCCAGTGGCAGGCCTTTGCAAAGAGGGAAGGGGCTGTTGTTTCAGCCACTGCATTGAAATACTGTCTGTGATGTGATCTGGAGTAGCTTCACAGCTTTTGTTTCTGTGTTTTGCTCTTTGTACCCCTCTCCATTTTCCAGGTGTGCAATTTAGCCAGCTCCGTTTTCAGAGCCTCAGTTCAGTGCAGAAAACCGTGGCACTGCTGGTTCCTTATTTCAAAACCTAAAAAGCTGAGTGTGTATTTCATATAGATATATTCTACATTTCATATAGATTCCACATTGTTCATTTTTAATATATGTCAGTTTTTCAGAATTTGCTTACTACTGCAGCCTTGTACTAAAAACTTTTGTTTTGAATTTTTAGTGTTTGGGGGAAGCTAGTCAATTCAAGCTTACTGCCTGGGTCAGACAGCTGCTTCCAGCTCTATTTGCCTCTCTAGAAGCATTGCAGTCGAAGACTTCATAGATGATGCCAATTAAAAAACATGCTTGAAAATGTTAGGCGTGGGTTAGTTTTCTTTGGTTCGGCTTCTAAGCCATATCTTCAGACTGTGACAAGAATTAACCATCACTTTTTAAACCTCTGAAAGCTGTAGATTTTCGTGTCAGAATCTGGGAGATAAAAACCAAGTCAGCTAAATATGGAAAGACTTGGTGAAACTAAGTGAGCTGGCAGTATGGAAATAAATTTTTTTTATATCTGGTTGAGAAATTTGAAACATCTTAATCCCTACCCTGCTGAAGTGTTTCTAGAGCTGGGATTTATTCATCCTAGACCTTTTACTTCTTAAAAGCAAAACTCAAGCCCCAAAATAAAAGCTGTGAAGGAGTAAAACCAGAGGTGTATACATGAAACATGCTTCAAAATATGTTTTAACATGAGTTCTGCATTCAAAATTGTCATACTGGGCTATGGTTATAGTAATAAAAGGAGAAGAAATATGTTGTTTAGGAGGATTTAACAAGCAGGCTTCTCTTAGCTTCCTGGGACAAAGGTGGTGATGAGCGAAGTAGAATTTGGGGCTGACCCTGTGTGCCTTATTCCCATTTTTGTGATTAATGGGACTTCACTCCCATTACACAACTGCAGAGTGTAATAATGAGACAGTGTAGTAGGTGCAACTTTCAGTTTTCCAGATGGTGTGTTTTATAAAGCATTACCACAGGCAAAAGAAGTTACCTTTGTACTGCCAAAGAACTGGAGGTGCAGAGGAACCCCCCTACTGAAGCGAGTGCACATACAGTATTTATAAATCGTAACTAAATTCAGAAAATTATGAAAAGGGAAACTGGATTCTAATGGCCGTGCCTAATTTTTTAGAGGTTTATATTTATAAAATAATCAGAACACGTAAAGCAAAGTCCCAGAAGATCTTCCTGAATATGAATCACAGAGTGATACAACTCAGTGTTTCCTACCTGCTCTTCAGTCAGCTTCTTGAGAAATGGTAAATGAGCAGAAAAGAATGCTAAAGGAATTAGCACTTCAGGGTCTCTTTTCATTCATCAAAGAGATGTATTTTCAAGCTTGGTATAGTTTCACACATGCTGCCATCAGCAAAATCATTACTTTAAGAGGTTTCCAAAGTTAGTAGGGAATTAAGAGAGGCATGATCTGAAATTCTGAAGACAATCATAAAAGACGTCAAAGATTTCCTTTCATCTTCTGTTTGTTTTCCATAGGTCCTTCAATAAAGGCATGAATTGTTGACTATAACCAGAACAAGGCATAGTTTTCTGAAGCAGTGCTCCATCAGTAAGAAAACTTGCCAGAACAAACCATCAGCTTTAGGAGTATGGGAGAAATCTTGTTCTGACACCAAAAAAATGAAGTAGACTTGTCAGCCAGAATTGAGTTTATTGTTTCACTTATTTACGGTTCTGCTTCTTCCTATTCCAGTGTTTCCATGTTTACCTAACAAGAATAGATTGTTGTCTTTATTGATCCTTGTATTTTTATCTTTCCTGATTACTGCATGAGTTGATCAAGTAGCAGTTCCAAGCAACTTATTCTTCCTAGTGAGCTAGCATGCTTTTGGGGCATTTCCTTGGTCCCAGCTCAAGTTGTGGTAATTTCATGACTTGGTGGGCTTTGGTCACACTGCTGGGGGTAATTCAGTATGTTAGTACATGATGCCGCATTTATGGAGAAAAAACTCCACCTTTCTCTTTGGAGATATTAAAAGCCCAACTGCTTGACACTGTTATGAGTAACCTGCTCTAAACTGACTCAGGTTTGAGCAGGAAGGGGTTAACCAATCTCCAGACGTCTCTTCCCACTGTAGCCATTCTGTGAAGGAGGTGGTATCAGGTCATAGAGGATACCTAATAGCTTTCACTCAGGAATGTCTGAAATAAGAAGGGATCTATCTACAAGTATTCCATGTATGATGTGTCTGCTGCCAGGGGTGCTCTTTAGGACTTACTTGCACTCTTGGCATTTTTTGCATTCTGAGTCAGATTGCATTTGGTCTTAGTTTCAGACTTGGGAGTGGGTTGACTGGAATATGTTTGGCCACCATTCTTAGTTGTGCAAGATGTATTTCTGGAGATAAGGATGGATGATGCTAGCAGGAGAAAACTTGGTAATGTCAGGGCAGGGAGGGGTGTGGAATATGACAAGAAAAATGAAGGATGACCTACTTCTCTACCATTCCTTGAAGGAAGGACCTTAGTGGAAGGATGGCCTCCAATTTGTAGCAACTATTAAGGGTTAAGATTTTAATAGGGATAAAGGATAGTTGTTCAAAGTAACCAATCACTCCAGCAGAGTTTTAAGTAAAATTGATAATCATAAATTCAACAAATAGAATAAATTCTAAAAGTTAGCAGTTCTTTTCCTCCAAAATTACAGTTCCTGGCATCAGGAAGATGTTTTCATCATTGTGTACTGGGGAATACTTAGGCAAACCTGTTGTAGTACTAGTTCATACCTGTCAGAGGGAGTGCAAGCAGATTTAGAGCTTCAAATGGTAGGTCTCATCATTTCTATCCAGTCAGTAAGTAATTTCAACACTGCTTTTTCAGGGCTAGAAATACATCACTTAGGCAAGTTAATTAAGACAGCGTGAAAATGCTTTGGATGCATTGTTCTTTACTCTTGGTGAGGGCAGCACAGTATGGATATTTGGTGGGAAAGAGAGAAAGACATGTCGTATATTGATGCTACATGGTGCATTCTTTTTTCCCCTTATCTTCCTATTCCAAAGCTTGCCATACCTCAGTATTCAGTGTTGTTAGCTACATATGCTTAATTAAAAAACAGTTTCTAATTGATTCTGAAATTAATGTTGCTCATCAGGCAGTTTGCTTCAGAGATTGTTGATGGATCAGCTATACTGTTTCTCAGTCAATGCCCAAAATTTATAGAGCTGTTTCTTTTGAATTTTTGATTTTTTTTATTCCGGTTATATAATGCTAATTAAGGCTATTTTTAGTAATTATGTACCAAAAATGGAACAGACTGCATGAAGTGGGACAAGAGTATTTGGGAATTTAGAACAGTTTTAGAAGTTCAAAAGCAAGACCATATCAGGAAAGTCAGGTTGTAACAACAAATTATTGGCCATGCTCTTGGTGCTGAAGAGCAGCTTCATGGAGTAAAGCTAAGAGGCAAAATATATATTTAAAGAATGTGTGCTTTTGTACTTTTTCCTATGAAAAAAAGGCTTTGTATTCTCAACAAAGGATTTTATTTTGCAGGCTACACTCTTTAACAGTCTCTGTTCTCTGCTGCTTGAAGTTTCAGATTATCTTAAGAGCTGGTCATCTTTGAAATCTGACCTGGCTAACCTTTTCTGTAAAATGCAGTAGTACTAACTGATCAGAAAAAAAAAAGAGATGCTTTCAAAATCTGACACCATTGAGTGACAGTATTGATGTTGTGTGACAGTTTTGTAAGGATGGTGGAATAGCAAAATTGTTTCTTGAATCCTACCAAGATGGCATTTTTCCATTTTTCATGTAAATATTTACCAAAATGTGTATAATAAATTGCAGTCTCAGAGGCAAAAAAAAAAAAAAAAAGCAGTCCCAGAGGAAAAAAAAAAAAAAAAAAAAAAAAAAAAAGCCCTGAGGGTTTTAGAAAGATTTCAGTTCTTTGCTTGACTATTTTTTATATACAAAACTTGCGGTGAATGTTCTTATTAAATACATCTGTGCTTTCATGTATTCTGCTGAACATGCTTGAATTTTTGGATGAATGAATGTATAAGTGACCACTGATCCTGGATACTGTTCAGTTGCTAGTTTTATTACATGATAATGCTTTGAGCCCAGCATAGTTGTGAATAACTGGTTAACAAAAAGACCAAAATGTATGAACTGTGCAGGTTGGGCACATCAGTTCTAGTCTCTTTATATTGTGCACAGATGCTGTCAACAGAAGAGCACAGACACTTTCTATTATATAATATATATATATTATATATATATACTATTAAGAGCATTTTTAATTAAGGCAAAATATATCATTATACTTTTCGTGTAGCATAGTTCCTTTACAGATGAATCAGAATTTGATATGATGGTTTCCTTAGGTATTTGCTGAATACTGTGTTCTCCTCCTGTGTTCTTTATTCACATTTTTTATTCACATTGTTTCAGAAGCATAATTGCATGCAGTCAAACATTCACACATGATGCAACAACATTGCATCATAAATTTTGCTCACAGATTTTCTCACATGAAATAGAAGGAGGGGTAATGTGATGATTGTTTACCTTTGATGAATTTTTTTTCTCCTACAAGTTTATTCTTAAGCAAAACAAAATGGTATCTGAAAATCAGTGTATTTCTTCTAGGATACTTGGGAAGAGCAGACCTTTGAATGTGTGATCTTTGTGATTTGTTTGCAAATACAGTACTGCCTGACAGCTGTGTCCTCCTCTGTGACTACTGTCCTAAATGGAGCTCAGGGCAAAGAGAGGGTTTATGTCACAGAAGAACAGAGTAAGGTGATGCTTATGATAGTGTAGCAGTTCTTTACCCATGGTACTTGGTCCCAAGAGTAAAATCAAGGTAGAATCTGACAGCCTTGCTTTACTACCTTCCCTGCATTATTGTTTTACCGGGTTATCCCCCACCTCTGTTCTGGTCTGGACTGTTCCATAGCTTGCCCTATCAGAAATGTTTATATTTAGTCGTGTCATCAAATTTTTCACCAGAAGCTGATTAAAACATGAGGGATCCTTGAAGCTGTCATGTTTTTGTAGCTGCTTCCCAAATGAGAATCAGGACAGGAAAGATGAACAGAACCGTACATGCTTCCTTAATTTCCAACTGAAGAAACTCATGCAAGAAAATCTTGCATTTTGTGTCTGTTGTGTGGTGATAGACTTGAGTAGTGAAAATGAGTAATGAGTAACTGTTTTAGTGGTAATGGCAATGCAACTGCATTGGACGTTACTGAATGCATTTAACTGGAATCCTGCAGTACCATCTCATACTTATGTGCTCTTGATTTTTTAGCTATTAGTACTTAAAAGAGATAGAGGTCGGAGCGCCATACTTTTAAATCTTTGATTCCTACTACTGATGCCCATAATGAAAAGATTCTTTTTTCTAAGGGACCAAAATCCAAAACTCCATTTGAAAATAATGCCAACAAGAGGTGATGTGTCTTTCTTTTGGAATAAGGTCATGTATCTAGATTTTGTGTTACATTTTAAAGAGTGTACTGCTAAGCTGTATATGTTTTTATATGTTTGAAAATCTGGGGGGTCTTGATAGCTGTTGTGTTACCCAATTTCATTATTATACCTGTTTGTCAAAGAGTAGAGTGATCAAACAAAATGGAAAGTGTTAATATACAGTTAACTACTGTCTGTGCTTTCAGCTTATGCCAACAGCTCTCTGCAGAAAGCAGTTTGGGTTTAGTTGAGGTGAATCATGAAAGTACAGGTGTCAGGAGGAGGCCAAGTGGTACAACTTCAAGGTGGAAGGATGTTCAGGGTGTAGAATCTTATTGTGTAGGAAGATTTTTTTCTGTGAAGAAGAGCTGTAGTGGTGAAAGAGCTTTTCAGCTATGTGTGGCTGGGACAGAATATTTAATGTTCTTGAAGAAATGCAGGCTGAGAGGAGTTTCTTTGGTATCTGCAACCGTAGTAGGTATTGAGCGTCTTTGGTATTGTAGGAGCATATGCCCCTGTGGCACTGAGGGAGAAATGCTGGCACTACCTTCTTGCTCTGTAGTAACTTTAATTCATACCTCGAAGGCCTGGGGCATGGGCTGATGTTTAGTGTTATTTTGGGCCATCAGGAGATGAGTATTGTCTGTCCCTGGCATTATTCTTCAGGCTGCTCCTTTCAGCTCTTGTACTGTACTGTTATTTTCTAAAGCACCACTCCTAAGCCTTAATTCCAAGTGTGTTTCATCAGCATGCTTATTTTTTTCACCCACTTTGGCTGAAAAAGCTTTTTCTTTAAAACTCAGAAAATACTAGTTCAGAAAGATTGTGTGTCTGTGTGGTGTATAGGCATTTATCTGTCTATCTATCTATCTGGCTATGAATAGGCACTGCTGTGTATGTGATCACACAGCTCCACTAAGCATAACAGAGATCTTTTTTTTTAAATTTTATTTTTATTTTAGTTTATTTCATTTTTTTAAAAAATCAAACATTGGAAAAACCTGTTTCTGGGCGCAGGTTTGTTCAGTCCTCATTTTTCTGATTAACAACCTTAAAATTTGCAGTGCTGATGCTAGATACAGCATTGTAATGTTGATAAAAGTACTCCTAACTATAAACATGCATTTGTTAATATGGCATGAATTATTCATAGAATCATAGAATATGCTGAGTTGGAAGGGACCCATGAGGGTCACCAAGTCCAAGTCCTGGCACATGATACCCCAAGAGTCATACCACGTGCCTGAGAGCATTATCCAAATGCTTCTTGATCTCTGTCAGGTTTGGTCCTGTGACCCTGGGGGTCCTGTTCCAGTGCCCAGCCACCCTCTGGGTGAAAAACCTTTTCCTGATATCCAACCTAAACTTCAGGTCATTCCCTTGGGTCCTGTCACTGGTCACAAGAATGAAGAGATCAGTGCCTGTCTCCCCTCTTCCCCTCATGAAGAAGTTGTAACTGCAATGAGGTCTCCCCTCAATCTCCTCCAGGTTGAACAGACCAAGTGACCTCAGTTGCTCCTCATACAACTTCATATCAAAACCCTTCACCATCCTTGTGGCTCTCCTTTGGTCACTGTCTATTAGCTCCATGTCTTTTTTATATTGTACCTCCCAAAACTGCCCCCAGCACTGGAGGTGAGGCTGCCCCAGCTCAGAGCAGAGCAGGACAATCCCCACCCTTGCCCGCTGGCCGTGCTGTGCCTGATGCCTCCCAGGACAGGGTTGGCCCTCCTGGCTCTCAGGGCATGATGACTCATATTCAGTTTTCCAAGGACCAGGCCTCCAAAATCCCTTTCCACAGCTGTGCTCTCCAGCCTCTCATTCCCCAGCCTATATACAGAACCAGGGTTTCCCCATCCCAGGTGCAGAATCCATCTCTTCTTGTTAATCTTCATACGGTTGGTGATTGCCCATCTCTCTGGTTTGTCGAGGTCTCTCCAAAGTCCTCTCTGCCCTAAAGGGAGTTGACAGCTCCTCCCAATTTAGTATTGTCGGCAAACTTGCTTCATACTCCTTCAAGTCTTGCATCCAGAACTAAACCAAGGATGGAACCCCCAGTATTATTAACAGCATTACTTCAGTAAGTGTCCTAAGATGTGGCAAAGAACAACCTGACTTTTGTGTGCAGGTGTCCTTAGAAATGCAAGTGGCAATCACTAAGACCCATCTACTTAACTATGACTGTTTACACCATAAAAAGAAATTCACTCCTATAATTATATTCAGAATTATAGAAAGCTGTTGCTGTTGTAGATTATTTGATCTCTCTGGGGAAACTTCCATCAAACATAACAGCCTACATTTTTATTTCGTTAATTATAAAGCTGTGAACAAGAAAATGCAAGATAATCTCAACTATTCTTAGTGTAATAGTAGCTTCCTAAAATATTACTGCCTTTATGAGTCCCAGTGGAGGATCTTTCTTTGTGCGGAAAAACCCAATACCATCCTCTTGCATAAATGAGGAAATACATTCCAGATGTATTAAGCAAATAATCAACAGACATTTATCATGGTCTCTTATAAATCTGTGGACTTAGGTTATGTGCAGGTTTGCTCTTGGTTTTTTCTCCATCTACCCCATCCAAAACAGATGTTGTTTATTCTTTTAAAACTTTAGTTTGTGCCTATTTTGTAAGGACAGATGGATTAAAATATTTTCATCTCTTCTTTGTGATGGTATGGAAGAGCAGTTGACAGTTATGTAGAGTAATACTTTGCTTTTGACTGCTCTTGAAGTCTTTCATAAAGATACCCATAAAGATACTCCAAACCCAAATGGACCCAGTTCTGGGCAGGCAACTCTAGGTGGCCAAGCTTGAACCAGGGCCATTGAACTAGATTACCTCAAGGTTTTTCAGAGAATTTTTTTCTTTGGTGCTTGATATTTGTATTTTCCACTGTGATCAGCTCTGCTGTTGAGTGTGATAATTATAAATCATCATGGTTCTACTTCTGCAAGGTCTCTGCAGTTACACCATTAGTTTCAATGATGCCTGGTTGCTGGGCACTTCTAATTGCAGGACTGAAGCTGAGCTTATGTCCAAAAGTAAGCATTTGCTGAATTTTGAAACAATCAGGCTTATGAAATCAGAGCTGTGATGTACAGCTGCTTTTTATTCTCTCTGTGCTCCCCCAAAAGCACACCTGGTAGGAGACACTTTATCGAACAGTAGAATCAAATCTCACAAAATTACAACTAAGATACCTGTGGGTGCAGAGTGTTTACTGTTTGCTTCAGAAGTATACCCTAGCATCATTTTACTCTAAATTCATCCACAAATCCTTGTTGTCACTCAGCTGAGCTTTAAGGTTAGAAGGCCAAAGAAAACTTCTTGCAAAATAAAAATTGATTAGTAATGATTTTGTGTATATATCTGGAGGATGTGCAATAGTAACTCAGACCTTTGAAGCTTGTAAGTGATTTCTGGATGGTCACTGAGCACCAGATGGATTTGTCTGCTATTGTTGAAATAATCAGACCTGGCTTTTTTTTTGACAAGCACCATTTAACAACGTGAGTGATGGCCTTGTGCCTTTATTTCACCAGTGAAACGTGCACTTATGCTACCTTAAGAGATCAGTGTAAGCTTTTGGGATCCTTTTAAATCTTCATTGAAGATTTACACTTGCCTTACTTTTTATTATTGAATCAAATTTATAGAGGTGTTAAAAAACAAGTGTATCAACCGTGGCAAATACTTAGAAGAGCCCCATGTTGGTATTGAGGACCCAAGTGTATGTTTCTTGGCTCAGTCAAAGAATATCAAAGTTGGTATTATCAACAGTCTTCTTGCAACATAATACTTTTTTGCTCTAATCACCTCCCAGTACTGTGTTCCTTTTTGTCTCATGGGACAAACCAGAGTAACTTTATAATTCAGGTGAAAACACCTTTTCAGTGGTGGCTGTGAGAAGTGGGAGATGTTTTTGCATGTAGGTTTTTGGCGACATTTCACTCTCGTAGTCTTTTGGTTTTTCTGGTGGTCTTCATGATCATAAAATGCAGAGCAATTTAGAAGCAAACAACAGTACATTTTCATAACTATTTGTGTGCGTTGTTTGAATGCAGTCGTGCAAATTCACATTCCTTTCTTAGTTTAACTATGTGGATTCAAAGGGAGAAGAGATTGATAAAGGCAGACTGCAGCTTTCCTATCATAGTATATCTGTGTGACTGTGAATTTTGGGGTCAAAAATCTGTGAGGATATGTACACAATTGTGATTTTGTGATAATAGCTGGCAGGTTTGCCAGTTTAAGCTGGTTCACTAAAGCTGATGTAGTGATTAGTTTATCTTGAGATTAGTGGTAGGAGCAGAAGACTGGGGAATGGCACACCAGGGTTTGGGTCACTGGAAGAGGCAGGTGTGTTCCGCAGTCTTGGCAGATGAGTAAATCCTCAGTATATATTGGCCACAGACAAGCTGCAGCAGAGCTGGCTAGCTTACCTCAGCAAGAAAGAAGTGGGATAAATTGTTCTTTCTGGAGCTTCTGGTTGACCTGACTAGGAAGCAGAATTAGCTTGTTCAGGAGGTGGCCTGAGTAGCTTTAGCATGTGTGCACGAGAAACAGCCTTGCAGTCTCCATCAGCAAGGCAGGGAGGGGAAAGGGCAATTTTGTTCATCTGAGAGGATTGTCTGAATGTATTGAAATTTTTGACTAAAGCTAAAACAAGGCATGAACAATGGGACCAGTGATTTTACTGAGTTCAGCTTCCTTTCTGTGCTGGGATTAGTTTAATGTCAGCTGTGCAGAATTGTATCATGGCTAGACTCTGTCAAGAAGTTGGAGAGGAGCAAAGTGCAGATATTGGTCCAAACTTTCTTTCATCTCCGCATATTGGGGAAGGCATTGATGCTGGCCTGGTTTTGCTCTTCTTGGTTTCCTTTATGTGTTTACAACCTTTGAATTTTTTTGATTTCTTTAAAAGTGAAATTTTCCAAAGTCATTCATAGGGCTTCTAATAAAAAATGCAGCTCTTTTCCTGTCCTGTCTTTCTGATGTGTTTTGTGAATCTGAAATAAGGTGAATTTCATCTGATCTGAAGTGTTGTTACAGGATGATGTTGGGTAGCTTAACTGCTTGTGCAGTCAGTAGATGTTTATATGCAGACCTGTGGAAATACAATATTTCTGATTCTTCTCCCACTTATGCTGTAGGAAACTAGGAACAGTAGCAGTGAAGCCAGTGGTATATTTTGAAATAAATAAGAACTGGGCTGATTTTTTTTTTCTTTGCCATTTGGCTAATGACAGCTTAGATCTCATCTGGTGTGAATTGGCACAGCTTTCACTGGTGCTGGAGGAGCTTTTATACTAATTCACACCAGCTGAGCTTGTTATGCAGTCCAGTCTGTGCAAATATGGGTTGGTGTTTTTTTCTCCTTTTTACCTCTTCTACTGCTTTTCGTCTTGTGCTCTTGTGCTTGGGGGTCTTTTGTTCTGCCCTTCATGCTTGTTCCAATTCTGACCAATTGCACATAAACTGCAAGCCTGTTTCAGAGTAGAACTTCTTTACCTGAATCTATAAGCTTAACAATTTTGATTCTAGGTTGCATAGGTTTGTAGAGGATTTATTTTAAATCCACAATGAGTATTTATAGATTACTATAGCTTTTTTCTTTACCTATGAAAAGCACATACTAGTTTTAATATCTGAATGCATTTCTGCATAGGCAAGCTCTATTTATTTAGTTTGATTTTTGAGAAGTCAAAATGAGTGTGTACCAAAACGAACTCCAAATTCTTGGCGTTTGGCAGAAGAGCTTATATTTCTATTGTAGCAACAAAAAGTAGTAAGGATTTATATTCATCTGGGGATTGCTGTGTCTTAGAGCCTATCCCATCTTACCTGGCTTGGGGGAATTACATATATTTCACAGAAAGAAAGCTTTTGCTAACATATATGCTAACTTCATGTGATAATTATCCAAGGACACTTTGATTAATCTGGTTGTATTCTAAAAGCTGATGGTATTTTAAATTGTTCAGGAAAGCAGGCAGTTGTGATGGAAAGTGCTCAGAAGCTAAAAACCTCTTGCAATTATCTGCAACTTGAGTGCAATACATCTTGGACACTGACAAGTAAAATGAAATTATGATCATTCTGTTGTGTTTATAATAATTTAATATTAAGTCATACCTGTGCAACTATAAGAATTTTATAGGATTTTGTGGTTTGCAGTCTTAGAGGTATGCATATTTTAAAAGTATGGTAAGGAAAAAGAGATGATGAAAATTATTAAGTTCTGTGCTCCAGCTGAGGAATGCTCGATCTCACTGTTCTGTCTCATGGCCAGTAGCATTTGTATCAGAGAAAAACCAGGGGAAAATCTACAGTAGAGAAATGTGGTAACCATATATTCTTTGTGTCTTTCTTTCTAGCCAGGAATGCTTCCCAGTTTGCTGATAAACCAAACCTGATGATGCTTATTGTCCCACACAGAGAGTACACTGCACACTTGCAATCATAAATTTTATTCTGTGTAGCTTTTCAATATATGTCTAATCTTGAGATTAGTAAGGAAGTTTGTACTCTCTTCTGATAAAATGGACGGTTTAAGAATTCTAAATGCAAATCCTGGATTCATGCTTGTTTTCAGTTTGTCATAGCAAATTCCTCAAAAACAGTATTAGTAGGTTATTGATTAGATGAACTAATTTAAAACTGTATAATTAAGATTCTGTAAGTGTAGCATCACCTTCTGGAATTTAATACATCTGGCACTTCAAAAGCTTCACAAAGTTGAGGTGGAATACAGAAACTTCTGTTGAAGTGTATTTTTGTGATTCTAACATCATTTCTAGAAATGAATAATTCTGAACTGTGTTGTTCACTTAGTTAATTGGTCACTTGGCTCCTTGGAGCAAATGACTAGTATACTTCAAATTTCATCATTTAGAAGACAAGGTTAATTGTAGCACTTCCCTAAGGCTTGATGTTTGCTAGAAGACATAAAGAACTGTGTAACAAAAAATGCTTCATAACCATTAGTTTCTCAGCTGTGCCTGGTTCTTGTCCCCCACGCTGCACTGCTCCATCACTGCTGGAAAATTATTATCTTTTATTGTTTAATTCCCTTTGGGTTTGAGATAAGCCAGATGGTGAGGTTGTCTTCCAGGAGAGTTTTCTGCTTTGCATTATCAATTTTCCACCCTTACTAGTAATGGAGGAGTTGCAGCATGTAATCCCCTTTGGTCTAGATGGTTTTATGTACCTGTGTGTTGATTTGGTAATTCCTGTTATTTCATATATTTAATTTCAATTAAGTTTTTGTGTGTTTTCATCACACTCTACTTAATTTGAGTGATTTATATTATGATTATGATAGGAAGTGTTGTATTCTTGGTACAGGTTTCTGCTCTTGAAAATATTAAAGTAAAATCTAAATAACTATTTCTAAGGATCTAAGGAAAGAAGGCAAAAAATACTGTTTAACATTGTTTTCAGGAACTGCATAGATTTTCCAGGATGTGAAGCTCAGCAGTTCACCATATTAGCTGATCCTGTGCAGAATTCAGTGTCTTGTGTAATTGGACATATGGTATCTTTAGAAACTTGTGGGAACCCTTAAAATCTTGTTGACTGTAAAATATTCTACAATAAAGGAGTGTGTGAGTCCGTGTGTGAATTTTTTTTTTCATTAAAGAAAAAAAAACCCTATTAAATAGTGGTTCTGGCTCTAAGACTAAGAGTTCTTCATATGTATCATAATTTATTAGACAGATTGCATAACCTGTATGGCAGGAACCTGTTAGGTCTCCCAATCCCAAGAAGCTCAGGAATGGGCACGCAAAATCAGCTTTTCTTAAAGGAGATTTTGCAGCCCTTTTCTGTCTCATCTGTGAAGTGGTGCCATAATCCCAAGAGCTGTGTTAAATATTAACGTGTTTGTCCACTTTGCCTTGAAATGATGAAGTGCTCCATAAATACCAAGTGACATTTATAGAAGTTCTTCTGATTGCGGTTTCATGGGGAAGGTAAGCCAAAGGTGCTGCTTGAAGGATGTTGCCATATAAAAAACGCAAATGACATGCTTAACTATTCACCACTCTGCAAAAGAAATTGACAGGGAGTTTGCATGTAAATGACCTCAGGGCATATTAGTTTGAAATGTAAAGCTATTGAGAAAGAAAATCACACTGCCATGTTTAGCCTCTTTTTTTTTTTTGGCAATGTTATGATGCAGTTTTGCAGGCTCCTTTTATTTTGAAGCCCACTGGAATCGCGTGTAATTTCTAGGTATTTTCTGCTGAGGTTACCATTTTGAGCTTTCTCCTGCCTGAAAATTCCTCCTAAGCAAAGACTGAGCATGATTTTCCTATAAAGAATTATGAGCACACACACAAAGCCATCCTCACAGAATCATGTGTGTCTGAGGGGACCTCCTGAGCTCTGTGGTCCAACCCCCTGCTCAGCACAAGTCCAGACAGAGCAGTTTGCCCTGGGCTTTGTTCAGTCATGTTTTAAATGGCTCCCAGCAGAGCCTGTACCCATCTATCAGTGCAGTGAAGTGAGCTGTCCCGTCATGTCTGTAATCCTGGTGCGGTCATGGCTCTGGAGCTGCACTCAGACTTTTAATTCCTCCTGTTTGCTTCCCGTGCTGCATGCATGTGCATCCAATTTTGCTTTCAGGACAGAGGCAGAGGATTCCTAGAGCTGCTCATGCCACTTTTTGAAGCAGCTGTGGGTTTCCATTGCCTTTAATATTAGCAAGATCCCTTGTCCAGCAGAGGGAAGGGTTCAGAGCCTGTGGTGGTACAGAGTGAGTAATCGGATTTGAGCTGATTCAGTCTTTATCCACAGCTATGCTGATATAACTTACATTTAGAAATGCTGTTATTCAGTAAGTTTCAGTGGGTATATGTAGATAAACTTATAATGTGTTCAGCTCTTTCTTTACAAGATGTACAAATGTGCATCAGCTGTTTAAAGGTGACCCCTCTGTGTTTTTGATTTGTTGCTTTTCCTTTTTCAATTTCCTGAACAAGGGAGAGAGTGAGGAGGAAAGCAAGATCTAAGTCTGCTTTGTGCTGGAAAACTTGATGGTATTTATGGTATTTGCTGTGAATATGGTAGTTGTGATAAAAAGCTTGGAAAACCTCCATTAAAGTAAAATGGAAAATACAAAAAAAAAAAAAAAAAAAAAAAAAAAAAAAAAAAAAAAAAAAAAAAAAAAAAAAAAAAAAAAAAAAAAAAAAAAAAAAAAAAAAAAAAAAAAAGAAAGAAAGAAAGAACAAAACTGCCTAGCATATTCTTCCTACTTAAAATAAAAAAAAAATAAAAAAAAGAAACTATGTTTTTCTGTAAAGGGATTAAGAAACTCCAGATGGCTGTTAAAAAAAAAAATTAAAATGGGGGTGGAGAAAGTCAAGAAGAAACAGTTTCTATTGACTTGTTCTTTCTTTTTTGGAAAGGTCACTGAAAATTTACACAGTGACAGAATAGCAACCCAATTAGTATCTGTCCTGTAAAACTAAATGTTAATTTATTTCAGATTCTCTTCTATTGACAAGTGGGATTGATATTCAAGATGGACTTCTCTACATGAGTGCAGGGCAAAAATTACCAGACTGGTTATGAGTTTCTATAGCAATTGCTATCAATTTTCAAACTGTAAAGAAAAAAAGATATAATTAAATACTAACTGTATGTTTATTTTGCAGAAAGATTATTCTTTTAATTATATTTCTGATAGCTATAAAAGACACAATTTGGTAATGCAAGTTAATCTTAAAAGCACGGCATCTCATTTGTCTAGTACTTAAAAAAAGATTCCAGTAGAAAATACTATTTCATTAATTGCCATTACTAGGAATTAGAGATTTATGGGGTCTAACATTTCCTTTATCATTCATTTCTTTAGGTGTCAGTGGCGCACTACCTTTACAAAATTAACTTCAGTGCATAACAAGAGATTAATTACCAACTGTGAAAAAGGAATATTATCTAGAGAGCTAGTGACTTTTTTAAAGAAAGGAATCTCTTTAATAAGGGGCCTTAAATTGCAGTTCTTCAAATGAGCATGAGAAATTATTCTTTCTATATTCTAGAAAGAAAAGCAGATAAATAGCCTTCTCTGATAATTCATTTAAATACTTTAGCAGTGAATTAAAATGCCATCTGATCAAAGCAGTATCCTTTCGTTTATGTTGTATGTTATGTTATCAGAATATTTCCATTCACACAGTCCACAAGGAAGGCACAAAAGTCACTGAGTGGAGGTCGGATCTTTCCCATTGAGTTGCTGTGATAGCGACACAGACAGAGAACACACTTGGGCACATCTCTCCATCCCTGCCAAGACAGTGGGATAGAGACCGTGGTCTGTCCCCATGCCCCTGCTCTGTGCATGGAATGAGCTGATGTTTGGTGAGGAAGGAACTGCACTGAGGTCTGCATGTTTGGGTTTTTTTCCTGTTGACTTCAGTGGGCTTCTGATTATATACTGCTGGAGTTTTGAGTCAACTTCTAGTCAAATGTAAGTATATCTTTAGCCCACCTTATTTGCAGGTTTGTGTGCTCATTGAAGGACACTGTTATTTTAGGGAGGGAGGCAGAAAGGCATAGAAGACGTGTGTGTCTGTGTTCAGTGAATAGTACTGTCTTCCTGAGAGTCTGGGCCCCTGGGGAAAGCAGGGCTCTGCTGGGGTGGGGATTCAGGCACGTTCATCCCCAGCAGTTTGTTTAGCTCTGGTTTCCTCTGCAGACTTGCAGTGTGGGTCCATGACTTTCTGTCAGCTGAACTCATCCAGTGTTCACTGTGGGCTGGACATGGCTGAGTCAGGCTCTCTGCAGTTCAGCCCAGGGCTGTAGGCATCCATTGGCACTTTCCCAGGACACAGGAGACTTGCTCCCTTGAAACTTTTGTGCTGTGTCCCAACAAGACGGAGAAACATTCATTATCCTACAGCATCCTGGGCAGAACAGGGCAAGGGGAGGTTAGGAGTGTGTAGAAAGCAAAGAACATTGCTGAGTTTGCTTCTTCTCCTATGAAGGACCATTATCTGATTCAGTTTCCAGGATAATCATTCCTCTGTGGATGAATTTGAACAGCTTTGGTTCAGGATACTGCTCTAACAAGTGTCTGCCTCACTAAGGCAGTTGTTGGAAAGCATGAAATGGGTGCCTTTAATGACAGCAGGAAAGAGCAGCCTGTGCCCTTGAATGCTGCTCTGCCTTCTCTTCCTTCCTGAGGAAAAAAGTTCCTAGTTGAGTATAGCAACATCTTTGAACTTAAATTTTCGCATGTGGCCACTCCCTGTGTGCTTTTTGTTGTCCCAGTGCCTGACTTGAGACCGGGGGTCTGATTTGCAGAAGTGTCGAGTGCTCACAGCAGCAGCTGTAGTAATAGGGAGCTGTACTTTGAACACATTAAAACCCATGACATCCTTGGTGCTCAGAAACATCAGGCCCCAGGTATGTCAGATTGGGAGCAAAATTAATGGACGCTTTTGATCTTCAAGTGCCTAAGTTCCAGCTTCAATACAGGAGGCACTAATACTTGCCCAACTTACAAAGACATGCAGAAGAAGAAAAAAAAGAAGTCTAATATTTTGCAAGCATTTAAATATTGTGGAACCAAATGCTTCATTGAGAAGCTCATAAAAGAAAGAATGTGTCTTCAGAGCTCAGTTTGAGTATTGCTCAGTGCACAAAGCACTTGGGGTATGTGTTCAGCAACACAAGGAATGCAAGCAGGGACCATTAACCATTGTCTCTTCTCTGTGCTGAACAGAGTAAACTCTCATGGAAAGATTGATACTTGTTTGTCTCACTGCAGACGCCGTCATAATATATTGGTAAGATGAGAGCATTTTAGTGTTCCTTAGACAACCTTAATTCTACTTTTTCAGAATATCTGAATGTTTCATTGAAACACCAAGTGTTGTATTAAGGCTCACTTTTGTGGGCCGTTTTCTGGATGTTTTAAATTGAAAATTGAAAAATGGAAGTATTCTGTTGTATATCATCACATTCTTATGAGTCATCAGTGTAATATAATTACAAGTATTGTAGAGTAATTCCATGTGTACATACCTCTATTACGTATACAAAATACTAAACAAAATTGAGAATTTATATGAACATAGTGGGAGAAACATGGGGCTTTTTTCAAATAGCTGTGAAAGACTGAGTGCTTTACGTGGCAGTCTTTGTCTTCTTTGAATCTTTTCTAAGGAAAATCCTTCCTCGTTCACAGGTAAATAAAGCTGGTCTGTTTAGTGCTGTTGGCCACTGTGCAATGGTGTAAATTGTTCCATAGGGTACATATACCTAGACGTATATGTATATATACCTAGGCAGAGGGTAGTTGCAGGGTCCTCCTGCAACCCATCCCTCGCTTGTGTATCTGTTCCAGCATCTTTTATGTGCCTCGTCAACTCCATGGCAAGAGTAAGCAAGCAGCCTCTGCAAAAAACAGCTAATGTGTTTCCACGAATTATTTCAAGGACTTCAAGCAAAACCTTTTTTTCTGTCTTTTCCTAAGCTTTTCTTCTATATTTTACGTGGGACTTTATGATGTTACATTTCATTTATCTCCAATAGCTGGTAATATTGTATTGCGTGAAGCTCCTTCAACCACTTTATGCCAAATTTTAATACAATTTATGTCACCTTTTAACAAAATCATTGTACTTCAGGGAAAAAAAAATTAATTCTGTACAAATCTAAGTAAATGAAAAAGAGTTACTTTGAACTTTAAGGAACAATTACTTCATCTTAAACATTTTTTGTCACCATATTTCATATGGAGATGGTGGCTTAATTATAAAGCTAATCACTAATTTAAATGTTCTACTCATAAGCAAGAAAAGCATGGAGGTCTGGCTGTAATTCTGTAGTATTACTGATGAATAAGATGACATGAAATAAATTACATATATTATAATTTACTTTTTTAAAGTGGCAATAGATACTTTGTGCAGTGCAGGAAGAGGGAAATAAGGGCAGGGGAGTACTTGAAACATAATTTTCATTGCATTTGTGTCATATGAGTACCGAAACTATGAAAGAAGTTGCTAGAAATGAGGAAACTAATTAAAAGAAATTTGAGAGAAAAAGCTAAAAGAGATATTAGCATGAGGTGATTGCTCTGAGATGAAAGATTTTTGTTCTTTTCCTTGTAATTATACAGTGATGCTAGTTTCATAGTAAAACTTGAAGCTGAAGTGGATGCATAGGGTCAAATAATCTAATCTGATTTACATGTCTAAAAGTTAAGTGTTTATTTCTGCATTTCTTATGATAGAGTGAATAATTATTTGTGGTATTCTCTCCCTATTTACAGTAGAACTGAAGGATCTGGTTTAGATCAGACGTTTTGCACTGTGTAGTGGTTAAGTGGCCCCCAGTGTTGCCCAGAATTATGCTGCTTCTCAGCATCTTCTTGCAGATACCTCTGCATCTGCTTGGACACCTCCCCAGATCCCATGACCAGGTACAACTTCAAAACATGAACTGAGTGGGAGGGAGAACTCTTTTGCCTTGAATGAAAACCTTCAGTTTCTGCCCCAGAAGAGCTCTGGACATGGCAGTGCCACTGAGCAGGTGTAGGATTAGGCACAGTTCTAATCCTTTACCTGGTGATGCATTTCAAAGGTTGCTGCTTCACAGAAGTCAAGCAGTGCACTACAAGCTGGAGAACCCAATTTGTGAGTTCAGGTTTTTGCTCCATCTGAGTGTTCCTGAGAACATGAAGATGAGAGAGGAAACAGGAGATTTTAGGCCCAGGAGGAAGAGCAGGTCATGGCTCACTATGTCTTTTCCTGGTGCATAGAATTGAGTCTCCTGAGGTGTCTGTGCTACAGCTATATACTTTCTCTTTTTTGCATGTCTGCGTACAAAATGTACCAGAAGACTAGTTAAGCATCCATAGCAGTGTTACAGGTGCAGATAAAGGTATTTGCAGGTGTTCAGGTTTGACAAATGCCAGCTAGACACACTGGACTCAGGAGCAATATAGAGAGAAATGCAACAGGGTCTTTTGTGACATTGCCTTCAAATCCCTTTTGCTGATGTTTAAATCACATCTATGTCTTTAATAGCATGAGACTTATTGACAGAAGATATTTTGTCCAGCAGCATGCAATGGTCAAATTGCATGCTGCTGGACAAATTGCAGATGAGGAATCGACGTGTAGATGTGGGTTGGGAAGCCACTCTTTGAAGAGCCCTTTGTAAGCAAAAGTAAGAAATGTCCTTTGAGCTGTCATAGCACAGAGCTGATGGAGTAGTTCTCTAGTTAGAAGAAAGGAAAACTGGGAGTAGTGCTTCTTAACAAAATTTTTTGATCCTGTGCTATGTGACAATACATTTAAATACACCCAGACCTTTTATATTGTGCTTTCTTAAAAATAAATAAATTGTATGTACCCAGAACCTTGTCAGAGCTGATACAAAACACATGTAGTGGAATTCATTGGAGCTCATTGAAGCTGGACTATGAATGCTGTACTTCAGTATGAAATCTTCTCTCAGCCTTACCATCAGAATACTGAAGAACTATTGAGAGGAAGATTTTGAAATTCAACATTTTACATTTATTGTGTGTCTTACCTAAATCATTCTGGAAAGAAAGGACTGTTATCCCAACTCCAGTTATAAGAAGAGTGATGCCTAAGTGATCATAAGGCTTTTCATTACTTTCTTCCCAAGAATGAGTTTGTGGCAGAGGAGCTAAATCGTAAACCTTATCTGTCTATTATTTTTATATATTGCAAAGCCAAGGAACCTCAGTCATAAACTCAAGGCTTCTTTATGGTACATGCTGTAGAAAAACAAAATGTTGTATCAGGCCCTGCCTGTGGAAGTTGGATTTATTGTGCAGTGTCAAGCTTTTGGAGTAATCACAAGACTGTGCTGCTGTCAGCTGAACATATTTTTTAACCTTTTTGTATACATGCAGGTGTTCTGGCCGTTCTGGAACAGGAATATTGAACATGCTGAACAGTGTCCTGTGCTATGATAGATAAACTGCTACCTCTGTATGTTTTGAGGATGTCATAATCTTGTGAAGATTGTCCCACATTGTGATGATCTTCGTGTTCTTGTTCCTTGCTGTTGTTCTGTCTTCCTGTCTGTTGTTCTGCAATAAAAGGCCATTTTGTAAGACACTAAACAGTCAACTTTGGTGAAATTTTACCAAGAATGTTGCATCTGGGGCAATGAATATATGTGAAGGGAATTTGTCCATCTGTACTTACACCCTGAAAAAATAAGATTCATAATTTAATTTCTGAACTGTATTGTAGGCTTGGTCTTTCTCTCAAGTGGGAGCTCCTCATGTATTTCTTTATAGCATTTATTTTTTCAAATCTCCATGGCCCCAGTGTCTAGAGAGACTTAACAGTATTAGAAAATATTAAAAGGCCTAAACCCTTAAAATCCAGCTTTTTCTGAATGAACAAAATATAAAGAAAGGAATTGGAGTTTGGAGTTGGAGTTCCTTTTACATACAGGGAACAAAAACAGCAATACTGTAGCCTGCAGGCAGAGCCAGGGGGAAAAGAGCAAATGAGTCAATTAATTTTTTGCTCTGTGACATAAATTAGGACAGCAAATTGCACTGTCATCCAGTGAAAATGTTCAGCCTTGAGACAGGGGTAGAGAAAAAAACCTCAAAATCTAAGCAAGCCATTTGTTCAGCTATGCAGGCTGAAATACAGAGAAAGAGAAAACCATATACCATTAAAGTATTTATAGTTAATGACTAATGTCTTGTATTGCTCTTGGGAGTTAAGTGGATACTTTATCGTACATAATTTGAAAGGTAGAATGCTATTGCAGTGTATGGTTATGAACTCGGAAAAATATCCTAGGGTGTAAGTAAGATTCTGTTTAATGGTGAATTTGTCATTGATTATGTTGGGAATGCTTAGGAGGGCTTGCAGGAGTCAGAGAGGTGGTCTTGGGCAGACATAGGAAGATGGAAAAGAGCAAGGAAGGAGGACTGAGAAATTCATAACTTCAGAAGCAGAAAGATGAATAAAATGAAGTTAAAAGTATCCATTGGAGGTAGAAAAAAATAGGGAGATCTTGTTGCTTTAGTTCCCTCTTTCCTCTTCTTGCTAACCTAGTTTTCCTGTCCTCTTCTGCTCTGGTCATTAATTTCTCCCTATCAGAAATATTTATTCCTGGCTACTTGAGATGTTGAAATATTGGTAAAGTGGTAGAATCTTAGTTACATATTAGAAGAAAGTAGAATCTGGTGGATGGCTTCCCTGGGTAGTTTTTTTTAAGCAGGCTGTTCTTTTAGTATATACATAGCTCTTTTGGTTATAGAACAAAAATAAACATACTTATTAAAACTTATTCCAAACCTTTACAGTTCTTTTGCTTAGTTTTCAAATTAAGGGAACAGAACAGATCAGTCTGACCCAGGAGACATAGCCTTGGTCTCAAAGTGACTATTATTGTTAGAAAATTATTCCACACATGAGACTTAGAAAGATAAGTTCTCTTTACATAAAATGGGCATAATTGAATGTTTACTTCTTTTATTGAGTTCTTGAGTGGCTTTCTTAGCATGCATAGTCTGAATGCCAGGTCCTCATTTTAGGGTGCAATTTAAACTGAGTTGCACACAGAAGTCTGAATGCATCAATTTAACTGAGTTACAAGAGAACACTGTGATGGTTTTGATTTTTGCTTTCACTGGAGAGGAGTTCAGAGAAAATTTGGATAAGCTGTTTGGCCTCAGTTGCTTTACATCCCAGCCACATGACCTTGCAGTTTCAAAAGCTCTTCGCTATTAGACTGATACCTTAGTATTACTTTTTTTCCATGTAAAATTTTTACTCCCAACATATGTGAGTTTTAGCTGAAATAATTTATGGAAATAATAAGGAAATAATTTAAAATTACTTACTTTTAACACAAGTAAACATGTTTGCCTCATTACTGTGGCAGTTATGTAGACTATCCATTCCTAGTCTCTAGAAATAAGTAAATATTTGTTTTGCAGAACCTGTTTTTCAAAGCTTGATTGGTAAGCTGTCCATTAACCACATAATCACTCAAATGTGGGCCTTGGCATTTGTTTCCAGAATTTGTGGTGTTTTGTGTCAAGTCGCGTGTTCATTATGTCTGTAACTTCTTTCTGTACAGTTGAAAGCTGATTTGTTTTGTAAAACATGATGTGTAATCCATGTGTCCTTGAGAATCTCTTCACCCCTCTTCCCACCATTTTAGTTCTAGAACAGGCTCCATTAACAGTCATAGTTTGGACTGAAAGAAGGAGATCAAATTCAGGTCTTTGCTTCTGGAACTCATCCCAGATTTCAGCTGCTCATACTTTGGATATATTAATTTTTGTGCATTTTGTGAAGATCACCTTCTATGCAGGCTATTGTGTATTCATTATTTTGCCTCGATCCAAGATCAAAATTTAATTTCTTTCACTTCTCAGTAACTGCTGAGTATGACAACTTGAAGACCCAATTTAGGGTCTATTGAAAGAAAGATTTCTTTATTGGCAGTTTTACAGAAGTAGCAAAAATTCTTAAATAAAAGCCAATATAAAAATAAGTATGACTGGAATATAAACCAAAAAGGTTTTATCAACCTGTTAGTAAAATTATGTTGCAAATTATGTCTTAAAATTGTTGTACAGAGCAGAATGTCTTGCCTCACACTCCTTGAGAGGGCGAGTGTTTCTGTCTGTGTTTTTTTCTGAGGATTCAGGGCAATATAATCCATTAATTCTGGCAGGTCATTATTTATGCCTTGGTGAATAATTGGGAAGATTCCCATCCTGACTGAGCAAATTTAACTTTCGTTTAACATTGCTTTTTGGAGAATGACTTGCTTGGTCTATGTTACATGTAAACTGATTCACCTGGGCTTGAAGCTAAAGTAGTCCAGGATAAATAGATATGACTTACCAAGGAAGATAAGGATTCTTGAGTTTCTCTGTAAGACAGAACTGCAATGATGCAACCTTCTGACATCAGATTTGGGCTGTCCTAGCTCCCAGTTTGGGAAGCCACTCAAACTGTTTTATCCTTTCCTCCCCCATCTTTGGCTACCTGACAAGCAAGGCTTCAAGCAATTTTCTTCTGGTGGGGAGTCAGAGTTTTCAAGTGAGGCAGCAGGAGCCTGGCAGCATAAAAACCTTTGATGGCCAGTTGGGGAAAGCTCATGTGTCAGGAAAGCTTTATCTGTTGGGCTGTGTTGCTTCAAGCAGTGATGCTATGATTGCCCCACCAGGTCCCTGGAATCTGCTGCTTTGGCCAGGTCTCCTCATCAGAACCTCAACTTGCTTTTTGCCATATTTAACACTGTTATGTGTTCACTTTTCCTGTCTTGCTGACTCAAATTCTTTTGACTTCTTTGCATAATACTTGCTGAAATTTGGTGCATTTAAACGTGTATTTGTGTTGGGAAAGCTATAGGTTGCTCCCTCACTCTACAGGATGATTACTGGCTCATTTGATTTCTAAGTCACCTGGTAATTTCCAGTCAGAAATATGTTTAGAAGCATGCATTAATCTTGTTGAATGCACCAAGGCAGTTTTTCAAATGACTTAAGTGAATGCTGTATTGACTTGGAGCTTTACAAATAGAAAGTTGGAGAAGAGGTCAGAGACAAAATAACTGAAGATGCAGAGTGCAGAGATTTACTAGTGCTGATTTGAGGAGGAATTTTAATAATCTGAATTTTTCTTCTTCTTTCATTTATTTTGTCTGAGTAGAGGTAATTCTTCACTTATACAGCTTCCACTGGGGACATTTGAGAAGTTTGAAGGCTGATAATTGTACAAAGATCATCCAAAAGACAAGTTCAGTTTGGTGAATAGGTGTTTAATCGTAGCTCAGTTGACAATGCTCTGAGCTGCTAGGCAGATAGCAGAATTTCTTTGTCTGCTATGAGTAAAAAACCTGTGATGTGTCCCAGTCCTTCTAAAAAAAAGCCCAATAAACCAATCAAGAAAACCAGAACAGAAAAGAAGTTGCTGGTATAAAATCAAGACATTCATTGCAGAGTTCAAGTTCATAGCAAGTCACTGAGGAAAAAAGTGTTACAGTGAAAACCATTCTCACATCAATATAATAAAAAAAAAAAGTTCTAAATTTAAAGCTCTGCTAATCAGAATATACACCTGTTCTTCTGTCATCTCTTTTTTTCCCTGTCTGCTCTACCAGTGATCATCACTAGTGTGGGGAAGGAGGACCATCACCCCCATCCTGTGTACTTTACTGAGCATCTGTGAACTGCTAATGCTTAATCTGGCATCTTTAGCTTTCAGGTTTAATGCCTCAGTTGAGAGTAAGCAGTGACCAGTCAGAACCCTCATGGATATTGCTCCTGGTGCTTTACTTTACATCTGGAGGAGAGGGTTGGTCTACAGAAATGCCCATATGTATGTGAAAATCTGGTACTTGTGGAATGAATAGGAGCTCTGGCACTGAGGCAGGAGTTGCTGATCTAGGAAAGGCAAGCTGCAAATTTGAAAAAGCAACACCATTGCAATGAATTACATTCCGTTTTTCACAGCCATACAAATGTAATTACTTTAATATACTGTTGTATGGAGAGAAGTAGTATACTCAGAATGGAAGAGAAACAGTTTATGGTTTACACTCAAAGTCAAAGTTCAAAATCCCTTCTAAACACAAGTTTCTATATGTTCTTTGTAGTCGCTCTGCTTTCTCTAAAAATCAGCAGAAGCAAGTTGTGCAGTTCTTCACATAATATAGTGTGGATTGCGGGTTTCCAGAGTCAGATTAGCTCAGTCTGCTGGTTGGTCCAAGCACTGTTTTCAGCAGCCTCTGCCATGAGGTACCTTTTGAGTTTGCACCCAGTCCTCTATTTCCTAGGACTTCCACAGCTGAGTTGATGAGCTGTCTGCTTTCAAATGTCAGAAAGTGCAAAATCTTGCCTTTGAGCACATGAGAAGGGTCAGGCAGAATATCCTGACTCCTCTATGAAATACCCTTACAAGTTGATGTAACTCCTGTGGCAGCACAATACTGCTGAGGTGAGACACAGAGGGGCTCTGCTGTTATTCCAGTAAAATAGGCATGTTCAAGTGAATTAATGGAATTGAAGTTGCGAGTGTGTCTCTTTTCCCAAGCTTGGTATGCCTCCCTCTATTTGAACAGAACTCAGGCCTGTTTAGTCTCAAAAATGAACACAACAGGGGAACTCAGGATGTCTGTCATCAGTGCCTAAACAATGGGAGCTGTTTCCTTTCTGATAGCAGAGGCAAGGGTCAGAAAGAAGACTTGTGCTTCCAACCTCCTGCATGAAGATGGGAAAGTTACTGAGTTCGAAGTTTCCAAAAAATTAGTTTAAACTGATTCTGGAGGGGCTGCTGGCCCTGGTGCCTAGCTGTGAGATGTGCAGTGATGTTGTGTGACTCAGGAGCACACTGCAAGTGTTGATGGTGTGAAGTCAAGTCTGTCACGCATGCACACATCCTTTCAGCATGTGTGTTTGTTTAGGCATTTGTTTAAGTTTTTAAAAGCTCTGAGCCTTTGCCAGGGCTTCTGGGCTCTCAGCTTATTTCAAAATCAGTAGGCTGATGGCTAAACATAGACGTAGTTTTTTGTGTTGAAAAGATCCCTGTTTGCATGAGTCAGTGCTCCTGCCCTATAAATGAAGGAAGGTATGAATATTTACTTTCCTGACAGAAATGTTGCATCATTAATATCTGTGCAGCTTTTCTTTATTAAATATTCTTGTCCTTTTATATTTAGTGCTGCATAAAAGAGACTTGTTAATGTGAGAGCAGTGGCTTTTCCCAGGAACAGCAGCTCAGGATTTCCCTCGTTGGAGGTGTGATGCTAATGCAACGGTGCCTCACATCCCATTGCTCTGTTTCTTCCAGAAGCCTCAAAAGAGGCAATTATGGTATTTTGAAATGTTGGTAATGATGTTAATGCTCTGTAGGCTTGACTTGGTCTGTCAGACCAAGGAGAATACTCTGAACAGGGAATTCATGTTTATGTGTCTTATGAAACACAGCAGAGTCAAGTGAGGAAATGCTCAGCTCTAAGCAGAGTGAAGGGTAGTGATGTATAGCATTATGCACCATTTCTCAAGCCTTTCTGAAACTTTGGACAAAATTGTCCAGGCTGTGGCTTTGTTTTATTGCCCTTTTTGGTTTCTGCACTCAGTGATGTGCTCAGTCTTGCTGCAGTTTTTGATTTAAGTAGAAGCTGTCCTGTAGCCTTTAGATCATTCATTTAGCACTTGTAAGATTTTCTGGTTTGCTATTTCACCTTTTTCTTTATTCCTTCTTAATAAATAGGTGAACATTTTATCAGTAATTTTCCATGTTGTGAACTTAAACTCTTGAATTTTTATCTTGTGTATTGCAGCTGGTGCTCAGGATAAAATTGGCTGGGCATTTGGCTTGGGTTTGGAGAGGCTGGCCATGATCCTGTACGATATCCCTGACATCCGACTGTTCTGGAGTGAAGATGAACGCTTCTTGAAACAATTTATTGGGCCTCACATTTGGCAAAAAGTAAAGTTCCAGGTAAAATAAAATATATATGATAATAGCTTTACATCTATCATGATTCTCTCATGTACTGCAGTAAAATCCAGCTTTTGATAATAACATTTTTTTCAACCAGACAAATGTTGTACACTCCTGCTGATACCCAGTCAACATCCCTGTTCTGAGAAGTGCTTAAGCACATATTCAACTTTTAAATATATCCAGAATAGGGATTGATTTAGGGCTGTGGTTTGGTTATGTTATGGCTTGGTTATGTCCTTGAGTTGTGTCTGTGATTCTGTTTCATTTTAAATATGTGTCTGACACAAAGCATTCCAAGATCATAACACATCCTCAAATTTTCCCATTGTTTTCACTCTACAATCATTGATGTCAGTGTGAATTGCAGTGTTGACCTTTGGCAAGTTCTTTGTGGATGTGCCTTGCCATCTTCACTGTCAGCTCTTTTCTCCTGGCGTCGGAAGGGAGGGTGCAGGCTCAGCTTGTATTTGTTTTGTAACTCCTCTGCTGTGGTGATTTTTGTGGTTAGCAGCCCTGTCTTGCTTTTTGTACTTACGAAGCAACCAGGCATGACTGGATTGAGTGGAAATGCTGCTTCCATCATACTCTTCAGCAGGAGCATGGGGAGGTTCAAGTCAGGTGGTGTCAGCTGGTCTTTGGGGGAGTTGAGCTGACATAGATGCTTGATGAAGTCTGAAATACTAAAGCAGTAAAATACATTTTGCAGCTGCCTTTTACCATTCAGTTTGGTTTCTTTGTGTACAACTTGATTATGTTTTTTTAAGAAATGTAATTATTAAAGGGGAAATCAACAGTGATAGGTGACATTTGAGTAGTCTGCATACCAGTAGCAGCATCCATCCATTTGTTTTTAATTCATGGCAATTCTTGCATATCTTGTTTGGTAGCATCAAAATACTGTTTGAGATAAGTTTGGGGGATAATTTTGGCTTTTTTGGTATGGGTAGAGGTTTAAGGAATTTTTTTGGTTGATTGGGTTTTTTTTATTTGTTTATTTGGTATAACTGGCATTAGTGCATTCAGTTTGTAGTTAGTTATCTTACAGAAAGACAGGTTTTTGCCACTGTTCTGAAGGTGTGTCTGCTTGTACATTTCCTTGATCTCCTACAGAATGTTTATTGCTCTTTTCAATAAAAAATGCTCAAGTCTCTGTTTCAGTCCCTTTCTGATTGGCTTTGCTCCTTTGTGGCTTTCTTTAGAGATTGCAGTCTGATGGAGCTAAGATGAGATTTCTTGCTTCCTTTAAAACTCTGGATCCAAGCTTCCAACTGATATTAGCAGTAGATTGGGCTTTTGGGGAAAGGCCCAGATTGTTGGAATGTTATGGACTGACATTGAAGCTGAGTCAAAGAGAGGGCTGGGTGTCTGATTTCTCTAAGCTGCATGTAGTTTTCATGTTCAGTTTTAGGTAAGTCAGGTGTAGTGAAGCAATCTGAAGATGGCAAAGGCACAGGTTACTGTGGATAAGCTCAGAGGAAAGTACATCATTTCTAGGAAGCTGAATCTGATTTTTTTTTAAATTGGTGCTGTTTGGTAGCCTTAGTTTTGGTGCTTTTTCTCTTCTAAAGAGAGGGTCTGGCCAATGTTTTAGAAACAGATTTTTTTTCTCTGATATCAAGTACTGCTTAAGGACTTTTAAGTTATAATTTCTCTTTTTTTTTTTTTTTTTTTTTTTTTTTTTTTAATTTTTTGCCCCTTTCCCTTTTAACACCTACATACACCTACTCGACTTGGATGTTTCATCTTCAGTTTTGGTAATTCTCCCCAACTCTTAGTTAACATTTTTCAGTTCTGTATCTGAATATAAGAGAATGGAGGCAAGCTTAGGTTTTTGTTTGAAAGCAAGTCTATATCCAGCTTTCGTCTGGTACCCTACATTGAACTTTTTCAAGCTCTGTGCTGTACATACTTCTAGTACATATTGGCATTGCTTTTTAAAGGGTTAATGACCCTTCAGGTGAAAATACTATTAAATACTCTTGGTACTACCATAAGGTCTCAACTTTTTTTTCCTGTTCTATGTTATTTTTTAGGTATGCTGTAAAACCAAGTTAGCAGACCTCTTGTTCCTGTCTGCTTGATAAAGAGTCATAATTAATGAATCACATGGTTTATTCATATTCATTTGAAAGAAAACTTTTAGCCTGTCTTCTAGTGTTGGTGTTGTAAGAAATCTCAATGGATATTTTAAAAGTGTCAGTTTTTCTGCATGCAAGGCCATGCAGTACTTTTCAGCCTGACTGAACTGAACAAAGACAGACCAAGTGTTTTGAGAGCCTTTCATGACAGAAATTGAATCCTGTGGCTCAGAAGGTCCCGGTAAAAGTCCATCCTTTATGTGATTAACTGAGAGTGACCTGTCAACCTTTGGGTACTCCCCCAAATCCTTTCTTATAGTCTGAATATGATCCACCAACATAAATATTTTTCTTTCTCTTCTTTAAAATGTTCTTCAAATACGTGAAGTCCACATGGCATAGCAGTAACCTTTAGCTGGGCTAAATATACTCTTGCTCAAAAATTGCATTTAATTGGAGCATTTTCTTGGGACTTAGAGTATATGTTTTATGCCTTTTAACAGCCTGAATGTGTCAGACTTTTCCCTTTGTCATCAGTTGCTCAGTACATGTGTGCAGGCTTCAGTAGGTCAAAAAGCTGCTGGGAAAAGCTGACAGTGCTTGTACCACTGTGGCCACTCAGCACAGCAGTGTTAGAGTGCTTCTCCCCACAGATCAGATTATTGCCTGGATTTGGATTAGCAAATCACTTCAGCTATAATTTGACACAAGTCACAGCAGTGTGGAGATCAGGGTCTGGTAACTTTCTTTCAATTGTCTGTGTAGGGCTTCTGCTCAGGCATGAAACAAAACACTGAGGATGGGCAGGCAGGAAGGACCAAGAGCCTGCAAGGCACAATGGAATGAAACAAATGGCTCGGTTCCGACCTAGTCTGCTGTGTTATGTCTCTGTTTGTCAGGGCCCTGAGCACAGTTCCATGTAATCATTTTCTGATTTATGCTGAACCAGCACTCTTACCAAAAAAAAAAAAAAAAAAGTCCATGGGCTGACAAGTCTCAAGGAAACGTACAAAAATGAAATGACATTTAGAGAAGAAAGGCGCTCACAGTTCAGTGGTAGTGTGGTGAGCCCAGAGGTGTTGATTAAGAAGAAAGGTCTCTGGCAGCAGGATGGATCCTGCAGCCTCCATCATTTTGCTGCCAAAGCAAGCGACACATAATGTCGAGTGACTCCTGGTGTGTTCTCCCTTGACAAAGTCACTTCCATTTGATGCTGCCAGTGTCTCTGGCTGCTGTTGTTTTAAATCGTTATTTATTTCAATTGCTCAGGAGCCTTGTGGCCTGCACTGAGGTCAAGCAGAAGCATGATTATGGCTGTTCTGGCAGTGGTACTGAAGGAAACTGGATCAGATTTCTAGCAAAACTACAGACTCCCTATGATAGGAGTTACTGTCTTCTTGATTTCTGCATTATCTGTAATATTCTGCAATATCTGCAATAAGCCTAGCACCACCTATTTTTTATCACCCCCTTCCATCATCTCCAAGGTCTGCTCCTTCCTAGTGTCTGCTGGGAACGCACAGTCCCTCAAAATTAAATTCCTTTATAATTACCTGGTAGCTACAAAACTCAAAATAATAGACTTTCTAAGCAGGATCATTTTAAGGCTACAGAAGAGAAGAAGCTCCTGGAGCAGCACTGCTGGGAGACCTGAGGCTTTGGAAGTGGTGTGAGGAGACTTGACAAACAACTTGAATTGACACTGTTCATCTCCTGCACAGTTGTAGCCAGAATGGTGTATGTGGTCCTAATCCAGGATACTCTTTCTGCTTTGAAAAGTGAACAGTCGAGGATAGCAGAGATGATCAAAATAATCAAAAAGATGTAGTTGTGTGGAAAGAAGTGGTTCATTGTACTGGGAAGGAAATCAAAGCAGGCTCCTCTTCCTCTTGTGCAAGATAGCAAAGGCTGGGCCTTGCCTTTGCTCAGTGTGCTGTAGGAATTAAGCTCCTGCTCTAATGACAAAGGATTTCCGCAGTAGCCCAGTTTGCACTGTTTGCTGTGTATGTGAGCCCTCTTGTTCACACCATTAGACAGTCCAACTTTTCTACCTTACTGTGCACTTTTCAGTTTTCAGGGACAGTAATCATCCCTGTGCATCTTTCCTGTGCATAAGCCTGATTGTTGCTGGGAGACACAGAGCTTGTCCTGAAGCTTTAGAAGATGCTGAAAATAAAATGCACTGTCAAGTGTAAGGGGAAACTTTAGCAAATTAAACCATCCTAGTCATATCCTTTACTCCATACTTGAGAAGGAGAGTATCTAGAGTATATACCATCCATTTCAACCAGTTTGATCTTATGGCATTCACTGCACAGGGTGGGTCTGTCTGATCCATCATTAGTATACTACTCCATATAATTTATATTTATCTTCTTAGTCGGTGACTAGCGTTATTTTCAAATAAAAATTAAATAGATTCCCTGGTTGCTGCATTTTCAGATATTTTTCATCAAGATTAGGTGACTCCATGCTAAAATGGTTATTCATTTCTCATGTTTATTTTCTAATAGTGCATCTATTAAAGCCAAATATGCAACCATTAATATGTAAATTTAACTTGGGTGTTTGAACAAATAAGGTATAGCTTCAACTGTGATTTATTGTATAAATAATTTTAATGTAATTGAAGATATATAATGTGTGTGTCTGCATGTAGAGGTACAATAGAGAATAGATGATGATGTAGCATAAACATTTTACTGGCATGACTTTGGGAAGGTTGAATATCTAAGAGTGAATTACATAGATCATCTTAGGCAAACGTCCATAAAACCTTACAATGCTGTATATCATCTCAGGCTTGTCTGTATGCTCTGCAGAACACCATGAAGCTCTTTTTTTAATGTTGGGTGTGCATGGAGAGTGAGCAAAAATACCTTCTTCATTGCAGAGATGCTGGACTAAGCTGCACGATTGGGTTAGAAATCACTTGATCATCAAGTCTTCTCATCAGGATGTTCTATCTTGTGTCATTTGTAGGTAGTGCTGGTATTGAAGCTCTGGGAACCTGAGCCCTCTGGCCCTAGCCAGGCAAAGTACTGAAGGACATGCTGAGCTTTAAACTTGCAAGCAGTCCCATTTAAATCAATGCAACAGTTCGTATGCTCAGTCAAACATAACCCAAATGCCTAAATAGCTTCAGGTCAGAGATCTCCACATTTCCTGGGATCCAACTGAGAGTGATCAGCACCTTGCAGGGCTGAAGCAGTGGAAACTTCCTAAATGATCATTATAAGCAAGAAGAGTTTAATATGACAAACCATACCACACTAAGCCAGTTTTACTGATCAACACTTGTGTAAAAAAAGTCAACAAGAAAAATTCTGGAGAGTAAACAGAACTTGAATTCCCACTCTCGGCTGAAGAAAACTGTCTGAAAACACAGTAAAGAAAGAAGAAAGCAGGGGTTCAGAATGAGCAAATGGGATGGACAGTCACATGGGACTGAATACAAAGCAAGCACTCATACACTCATACAAGACCAAGTGAAAGGAACATAGAAGAGAGAAGTGCTGTACTTTGAGCATTGGGGGCAATATGAAAAATTCTGGTTTACAGTTAAGTTTAAGCAGATTGGGCGGAATGGGATGAAAAGGGAAGAAAAACACAGGAAAGGAGAGTAGGCTTATGGCAAAAACTGTTGAGGCTGTTACAGAAGTCTTTTTCTAGATAATCAGAAAGTTTTCCTGGGTTTTGTACTGTACACGTCTACTCCTGATCTCCTTTTGAAAGATCAACAAGTGTGAGGGACCACAAAAATTATGACCACTAGCCATCAAAGCAAGTTTTAAAGTACTATCATCAGTTTTGAGATGATTGTGGAGGACTTCCAATTCTTCTTCTGGATTTGTGAAACACTTAGTGTGTCAGAACCCAGACCCATGACAAAGGCTGTACTGAGATGATATTCACAGAATCACAGAACATTCTGAGCCGGAAGGCACCCACAAGGATCATCACAGTCCAGCTCCTGGCCCTCCACAGGGCCAGCCAAGAATTACACTATGTGCCTGAGAGCATGAGAAACTCCTGGTAAGAATAAGCACTGACAAGGGATGTGATTCCCAACAGTCTAGCTGCTGCCTTCTGAGCTAATACCAGTGATGCAGATTTTCTCGCATACCCTGTTTCCATCCCTCCACCCACCCACTGCAGTCTAGTCTCACTGATAGCCTCCCATTGAACCTGAACAAATCAGCAATAGTTTAATTCCTTTCTGCTTGTACTTTTCTAAGTAAATAAAATGAATAAATAAAAAATGTCAATAGCTCTTTCTGCCTAGATTAGTTGGTGGTATTTGTCTTATGTACTGTGTTGTCTGCTGAAGTACCAAAGGGCAAAGTAAATCCATTTAATCCATTTAGCAGTCACCTTAGTAACAGTTGGATGTACGGACAAGCCTATGGCATTCATTAACAAAACTACCACTCTCTTCCACATGTGTTCCTTGAAAATACTTTAAGTATTTCTGTGTTGTTGTCACAGTATTAGAATAATTGAAAACTCCTGTTCACCTCTTCTAACTTGTCTCATCCCAATAGCACATTTAGTTTAGATTTAGCTGGTGGTGACTTGAAGCAAAATAGCTGATTTGAGCTGTTCTTTTATTAATGTTAAGGAATTTCTGCTTTGTGCACAACTGTCACAACTGGAATTTGTTTTGAGTGGATAGAGTATGTTATTTTATATATATATATATATGTTTAGAGAGCAAAAATATTTCATCCTTACTTTCAGTTGTCTATGCTAACACATACTTTAATGACCAGTAAATTTTTTATGTTATGGCAGGTAATTCCAAAACCTGGAGGTAATTATGTGTTTCCTATAGATTTTTAGTTATGTGAGAGGTCCAGTGCTTTACTAACAAATGTAGCAAGTGCCACAGGAGATTTTGGAAGCTAGCTATGTGGGATACCAGTGTATCCACCTGGCAGATTGTCCTCTCTTTTGACTGCAGGTCCAGAGACAGCAGTTGAGACTTTTCTTCATTTGAAGGGTTTTGGTGGGTTTGGGCTGTTCATTACCACTCCTCCCAGGAGCCTTGTTTCTCACAGTGTTAGGATGAGAAGCACAGTTTTTTGTTTTTTGTGGTGGTTTTTGTTTCCCATGTGCTCATGTTCCCCTGTGCTGTTCTGCTTCACTGCTCCACATGTACCACAGAAGCTACTTTTGTGGCTATGCTGTGAGATGAATCACGGAGCTTTTTCCTCTGCAGTTCCTTAAAGCTGTGTCAGTTCCCTAATCCACTTCTCAATGTTGCTTCATGCTATCAGCACAACTGATGAGACAGCACTTTCGTTTTTGGAGGCAGTATACAAGGTGAGGGGTGAATATACCCAGCAGGTGTGTCCTCAGTACTAGTGAAAGACATTCCCAGCAACTGAGACCAGACCACCAGGGACTTCCTTCCAATTCGTTTTTAAACAAAAAGAAGCTACTGAAGCCTTGACTGCATTTTGTCTGCACCACTTCTATGTGATGTAGATAAAAAATGATTTTGCAGTTATGAATGCTGCTGCACTGTCATTAGAACCATTTTACTGCTGATGTCTTTTCTTCCTAGGCAGAAGCCAATGAACCCTAGTCAAAGTACACTAGATACTATCTAAATTATTACTTAGCAAAAACTGCAATAAGCTTCAAAAAGCATATGTTACAGTGGTTTGCTGTGATCTCTAAACCTCATATATTTGCAATTTGACTGGCTGAGGCTTTTTGAAACAAATAGCTCACAAATGAGTAATTCCAGTGCTGAATATATCAACCGATCTTTACTGCATCCCAAATGATGAAGTATAATGGTCATACAAAGTGCTTAAATAAGCCATGGAGCAATTTCCAGCAGTGATATATATGCTGAAACTCACATTAAATTGATATTAGGTGAAAGAGTAAACCTGGAAATCTAAAGTAACAATAGATTTCACGTAGGTTGTGTGAAGCTATGCTAGTGGTTTTGACAGGAGTCCACATATGTTCAGAGCTTTCGGTTTATTGTCTACAAAAGTATGTAGCTAGTCAGGAGGGTAACCTTTACACATTTCCAATGGTTCTCCAATACTGGTTTAGTTTACATTGTGAGTACTAGAATTCTGGTTAGCGGGATGGCATAGAAAATATCTTGACTTTAGTCTTTGGCCCTGACCTGAGAAGTGACTCAATAATTCTCTTTTCCATGGTGTTTCAATTGTAGTTGTCTTGTACCTCCTGTCTCGGCATCTCTTCTCCAAACTACCTTAGGCTGGAAAGTTCTTCAGGACAGGAATTAGCATTTTGTGCTCTGTCTGCCTAATGGGACCATGGTTTCTGGCTAGCAGTCCTAGGTAATTACCACAATCTGAATATGTGCATGCCTGTAGCAGGGTTAAATACATCTTTGTGAGTATACATTATGCATTTGATGTAAGAATAAACTTCTGTTTAAAATGTGTCCAAGCACACACTCTATATGTGCCTTCAGAGATACAGGTATGTGCTGGTGTGCACACACAACCACAGAAATATAAAGGAAAAAAAAAATCTCAAACCCAGTAGGAAATAAGCTCTTATTCATTTTTCCAGAGTTAGCTAAAAAGATGGGGGTTGTCATACATGAGTTTATTTGATAGTTCTTTTAACACTGGTGCCAGTGTTTTACATGTAAACTATACACCTCGCAAAGAGCTTTTGATAAAGTGATCTTTAAAATCATGCCTAAGCCTCTACAGTCATCATCTGTGGCATGATTAGACATTGCAGCTGAGCTGTGGAGTGTCCCTAGGAAATGAGGGCTGGGAAGAACAATCTCTGTATGTGTGTATGCATGAACAGAAGCACCTTTTGAAGTACATGGTGTTAATAAAAAACCCTGATTTTCAGCTACCACTTCTCTGATCAGAATATGAATTAGGCTACAGAGAATAGCCAAACAACAGAAGGCACAGTTGGGAAGAACTGCATTATTCTTATCATACCAATTCTCCATTTCCTTCATCTTCCTAGTGTGAGAGACACATGAACTACTGCAGTGACAGCCTAAGCCAAAATGTGACAAGTAAGTAATGCTTTGGGGTGCATGTGCTGCAGAGGATTTGGCTATGCAGTTGTAGAAAAATTAATAATGGGAAGAAATCCCCTCTTTTGAGGATTGATTGCATCCTCCTGCCTGTGCAGAAGTGCATATGCAATCCAATAATCCAATTTGCATAATTATTCCCACATGTAACCTGTTCTCCTAAATCAGCAGTAGTGAACCCATTTTCTGATTCTTGTAAAATAAGGAAAAGCATTGAAGAAATATCTGTTCTGCACCAAGATTCTGCTTCTAGAGATTTGAATGTTCTTTACATTTTGTCATTGCATACTGAAATGCTTAGTGTACTTTTTGTACCTTTTTGTGCTTAGTCTGTTCTCAGCTTAGGCTTCTCTGTAGTATTCTCTTTCGAAGTGTTGTTACTCTATAACAAGAGTATAGCTTTAGGAATACTCAGGGTCTGAGAGAAAAAAATTAAAGGCTTTTGTCCCTCTTCTGGGTAATGGACAAGTAGAGCCTTTTATTTCAGTTTCTCTCTAGCTTACTTACTGTACTTTAAATTTTTAGCTTGCTACACTACCTTGGTGTTTTATTATGAGTTTTGAACTTTTGAGGTTGTAATTTGTATTAATTTAGAACTTAAGTGGGGAGATGGGGGGAGAGGGGTTGGGGGAAGTGAAGTTGGCTACTCTGGAATTAAAAATACTGGATTTTGCCAAGAGTCATAGAATCATATAATCCTTTGGGTTGAAAAAGACCTCTTAGATTACCAAATCCATTGTTATGCTATCATCACCATATTCACTACTAAGCCATGTCCCCAGGTGCCACATGCACTCCCTTTTTGAACACTTCCAGGGACAGTGATTTCACCACTTCCCTGGGCAGCCTCTTCCTCTGCCACTTGGGCAGTTTCCCCAAGACAAGAAGGAAGCCCAACTCTATTAGTGGTACTGGAATTTATAAAAATATTTCAAAACTACCAGTGACTTGTCTGGGAAAATTTCTGTGCATGGTGAGATGGTACAGATTAGCTCTGGGAAGTGTAGAAAAATAATTCTTTTGTAGCATGGCAATGTCCAGGGCATTGTGTGAAGTTGTAGCCAAGAGATATGAAGTGTCATTGCTGATATATTGGAAATCTCTATGTTTTTTTAGGAAGGAGAGAGAAAAAGAAGTATAGGTTGATAGGTGGGAAAAAGGACTTTTTCAGGTGTTGCATGTGCCTGTAAGATTCACAATGCCAGCTTATTTTAGTGTAAGTCACATTCAAGTGTTCTGGAGATTCTGCAATTTAAACAGTAACTCTCTGGAATGGTGCACTTAATGAGCAGAAAAGGAAATATAATCAACAGTGTTTTATATGAGGTTCTTCATCTAAGCCAAAATAAAATATTGGGTGCACTTTGTTTCCGTTGTTATGCTATGTATCTGGGAGAAATACATCTTCATATTGCTGCAGACTCTTTCCAAATACTTGCATTGTTTATTTAGATATAACTCTTTTATATGATGGGTACAGTATTTTGCTCCATAGAGCTATTTATCTCAGCATTATTATTAAGCATAATGAGAAAAATCATACAAGCCAAACCATCAGAAAGAAGGAAACCTGACTTCTGAGTATGGCAAACACCAAGTGCCTGAGCAACCAAAGCCTTCTGCAGGAACTGCAGGTGCTCAGCACTGCTGAAGAGAAAATTCTTAGTGCCTTCTGAGAAGTTGGGTTTCTGCTGACTTATACCAGCTTATTACCTGTTCCTTGCAGGCACGGCAGGTATTTTTAGAGAAGTGCAGGACACATCTGTTTTTTTATTCGTTGACAGTTTGTTTTCTGAGCTTTGCGTCTTCTTTTTACCCTTGTCAGTGATTTTGCCTGTAGTGTGGGATATTTGGATAGGAAGGACAGGCAGAATATAGACAGTCTGTGCAAAAGGCAGTCATAAGTGTTAATTACTAAGTTTGGTGTGAGAATCCACTTTACCATTTTGGTCATTCCAAATCATTGGATTCCTTCACCAGGATAGCAGCTTGCTTGTTTTCTGTCAAAGACATCACAACAGAGTAAGGATTGTCCCATCACTTCCATGTGGTCTGACATGAGTTCTATGGTAGCAACTGCTCAAATGGAAAAGCGATAACAGAAAAAGCATTTCTTGGTTTTTTGCAGTGATACATCTGTGAGGGAAGATGAGCACCGTGAAACCAACGAGCTTGGTAGGCCATCAGCTAGGAGCCTGGGAAAGAAGCATGAGGAAAATGCATTTTTTTCCACAGTGGGCATAGAACTGCTGAAGGAAAACGTCAGGCTAATTGCTTCTTCACCCTGATACTTTCAAAAGGGGTTTGTAAAGAGCTGTGATGTGGGAGTGAGTAGTAGAGGGCCATCCCTTTTGGTGATTCTCCCTGTGAGTCCTACTTTGTTCTGTGGAAATGAGACATCATTTTTGCCTCATTAAACATAGAGCATGGAGTTCATCACTGGTATTTAGGAGTAATTTATATTTATCCTTTGGTGGTTTTTATAATCAGATCACAAGAAGCAAGGCATATCTAAATGCCCAAGGGAACAGGTATCTGGGAATATCTCTGCTGTGTACACTGTAACATCCTTGCTTTTAATAGGATTAGGTCAATACTTTTATCTTCTTTATGTCTTCCCTGACTTTTGTTTTCAATTTCTTACTAATCATTTAGAATCATAACCCTTTCAGTGGCAATACAAGTGCTCTTTTGTGTCTGGAAATCTTCTGAAAAGCCAAGCCTTATTTCTTGGCTTTCTGACCACAGGCCAGTTAAAAACGCATATTTGCACTCAGAGAGGTATATTGTGACTTTAAATTTGACATCTTTTTCAGTACAAATTTAAACAAGTTTGACTTTAAAATGAAGTTACTGCATTTTAATAAAATGTTGTAAGATCACAGTGTCCCTTTCCAGTGGGGCTACAGAGGCTTAGTAATCAGGATTACTTTTGGGTGAACGTATGTAAAGGCAAGCATTCTACTCATTCATTCTGCCACAGCACCAGTCCTCTTGTGCATTTTGTCTGCTGCTTGGAAAAGGTGGAGCTTATCAACAACGTTTAATCTCTTCACTGGCTGTTACAGATCTTAGTTTTTTCGATGTCATATTAGATATTGACTTTCCTTTGTCCAGCAGGTTCCTCTATATGAGCTGTAACGTTTAGCATGCAAGAAAGGTTGCACTTGCTCCTGTGCATGTGCACACGTGTGTGCATTTATTTTGTGTCTTAATGGGGTTTACCTGAGGAAAGGTGCTTGACAGGCATTGAAAAAGGTGACTAAGTGGGATGCTATGGAGAGCTACCTGGTGACTGCTTAGGCAGAATATAAGCAATTAAACTCTTTCTTGTTTTGCACCTTCAGGGAACCTGGAATGGGGCTCAAGAAAGACATAGTTATCTCCAACATGACCCTCTAGGACACTGTTTAGGTGGCAAGGGGACAGAGCTCTCACGGTGACATGTGCGACACAGCAGGGAGGGACCTGGTCCACAGCTTTGTGTCATCTCACATTGAAGGCTGAGACTTAGCTAGGAAGACAAGTCTGTACTCCAGGAAACCTCCCTTTTCAACCTGGATGTAGGATGTCAGAATCACAGGATGAGTCAGGTTGGAAGGCATCCCAGCAGGTTGTCTGTCCAACCTCCCTGCTCAAACACTGTTGTCCCAGAGCACATGGGACAGGATTGCATCCAGATCGTTCTTGAATATCTCCATGTACAAAGAAAACTTCCTCCACTCAGAATGGTCCATGTTCAAGCAGAGTGCCTGAAATCCATGGAGCACTTCATGTTCCCATGAACATATGGTGTTCCCTGTACCTGTATGTGAACTTTTCAAAGTTAAGAATTCTGTTGTGGTGAGCAGATTGGTGTCTAAAAAGGGCTGATCATACTTCTGTGTTCATTCACCGAAAAGCTCAGAGCATCAGTGGAAGCTAACATGCTTCTGCCACTCCCTGCAGGAGGACAGAGCAGTGCATTGGTCCCAGACTAGTCCCAGACTAGTCCATTAGCTTTAGTTTTAAGAGCTTAATTCCAGAACATATTTTATATCTGCTTATCAGACTTTATGGTAGTTGTCTGTTGAAATTTACATTTTCTTCTTTTAAGATGTGTGTGTGTGTTTACACATTAAAATGTGTATATGTGTGTGTGTGTATGTGTGAATATATAGAACTTATTATATGTGTCTAAGGAAAAAATAAATTTGGTAAGGAGGATAGAAAACTTTTAATAATGGGGAACATTATGACTAAATTTTAAGCCACGGTAGCCAAGAAATTCAAAGTTATGTTCCCTGTAGCAACTGTAATTTGTCTACACTGGTCATAAATACGGAAGTGTAAATCTAGACTCACACGCACTAATACAGGAAATTTCATTATGTGCATGGGGGTTAAGTTACTGCTGTAAATTTGCAAATTTTAATTTCATGCCTGTTACGTGTTTAAATTTCCTATGATAACACTGAATTAATATAGTTTCACCATGGAATATATTAAGAAAGGCTCAGTTATTACAGGACTGTAGTTTTCATTTTGATGAGAATATGATGTTGCATTAAAACTGTATAGTTTATGTAGATATTTCTCCAAAACATGAGCAAGGCAGGACTGTTAAAGCTTAGCAGCCACGATGCTGCTAAGTCTCATATTTTTCTGACTTAGGCTGGTGATGGCAGTAAAGCATGGCTGACTTTTTAATAGCCTGGCTGCTGTGGAATTGCTAACCCAGTTTGTGGTACGTGTCGTCATTAACCTTGCATTTGTGTCACCACTGTAAAAATACAAGTACAGCTTTTTCCTCTGTGTCACTCCTTTGTTTTGTCCCATCGGCACCTGGCAGCAGGGAAGGAATGGAATGAGCAGCCACAGCACAAAACTTCTCCTGTCCCCTTGCCATGTTTTACCCATGGTTACTGCATCTGGGGAAAAGTGGCTTTTTTTCCTAATGGCAAATATTTGTGGAAAGTGCTAGTGTCCATCCTATTTTTTGGGACTCTGGGCTAAAGCCACTTCATGGCCTTGTGTGGGTTATTCACTGGCACTGGCTGTGCATTATTGCCAGCTGTTTTTACTGCAGCTTGGGAGGTTCTGCTCTCAGAAAGGAGGTTTCTCTCCCTTACAGCTGTGAGGTATCTGGATCCAGCTAATGATCCTCTGCCATGTGTGGATGAACAGACACCACTCTTATGGTGACCACTTGATTCCAGTAGTGCCCTGGTGTGGCAACATACACAGAGCCCATGTATTTGCTATTTTATGCTGGCAAATGGGTTCTCATGGATCCTGTTGCTGCTTAAGAGAGCTGTCTCCCAATAACTCGAGCAGCTGCAATTCTTCATCCCGCACATATTAACATAAACCAATCAGAGGGACAATTTTCAGCTGGCTACAGCAGGCTGTGATCTGCAGTGGTGAAGGAACAGGCACATGTTTGTTTTATCAGCTGCTGGAGGGGCAGTAATCTCAGACAGAAAGGCAGAGCACAGAGGCAGAGATGAGCAATGCCCTGAGCTATCACCAACCCCTATGAAAGACTAACAGCCCTGTGTTTTTAGTGGTGCACTAAAATGGTGCTCCTCAGGCACATGTAGGCATAAGCAAGGCAGGCTGGCAGAGCAGGTTATAGCGCTGGTGTCCCAACTACCCATTTCTGTACTAAAGTTAGCATCCTGAGAGGTAAAAGCTTGCAGTTTTAGGAAATACTTGGGTTATTTATTAGCCAGAGAAAGAACTTTGATTAATGACTAGTAAACATATATCATTGAGGGTGGATCATCATAAACTTCCATTTTATTATTTAGAGAAATTATAGTAATTCAACACTCCTAAATGCTTTCACTTTGGGTGATTGAAAAATGTGATGTCATTATGTCCAATATTTCCTACAAGATGAGTTCAGTGGAGTCCTATAGATAGTGTAATTTCTGGGAAAGCATTTGTTTTCTGGGGCTGTTGAAAAATGTCAGTGATAGTGCCCTGAAGTGTTTGAAACAGAAAGTGAACAGAACATTTAAAGTAGCACTGTGGTGCCAAAACTTTGATGGAACCAAAAGGAGGGGTGCAGGGATGTCTGTGCATCAGCAGTGCTTACTGACACTTGGCCAGTGCCCTGCAGCAGCCTCCACAGTAGGATCAGTTCTGTCATTTCCTAAACCTCTTTTCAGTTCCTCAAAAACCTAAGGGGGCAATCAGGGCATGGAAGCAGGAACAGCAGGGCTTCCAGGCTCTGGTAGTGTGCTGGGGTTCAGCCAACACCCAGCCTGCAGAACCAGATGTGTCCTAGTAGCTTCTCCAAGCATTGTGCTGCTGGACTCCTGAGCCATGAGAATGTAGCTGGAAGTGGTGGCTGGAGGAAACAGCAGAGTAGAAGATTTAGTGGGAAGAACACATTTCTCTCAAGGGGAGCCTTTGAAATGTCTGTAAATTCATAACAAAACGGTCTCTAGGGTTGGCATTTGCCTTGAACTTGAAAAAGGACCAAAGTCAATGGACTTTGGACCAGTCTGCTTTTAAAGAGCAGGAGAGTTTAGAAAGGATCAAAGAATGGTGAAGCAGTCTGTTGGACCACAGTATGTATTTGCTGGAGTGCCTGAATACAAATTTAGGAACTTCATTTTGGCCTGCCAATTGGAGACTCTTTAGAAGCCTATTCACATTTTAGGTGTAGCTAATAAACTATTATGTGACTCATGGAGCTCTACAACAAACAGATCGATGCATTTGAGAACTAGGAATTTTATCCTTATACTAACTTTAGTGTTGATATAAGACTTACTGCAATGATATTGACTGCAGCCAGGTGGTGAAGGGACAATATAATATGGGATTATTGCCTTGCCTTTTACCATAAAAGATTTTTCTGTATTACAAAGCTCTGAGAAAAGGTTAGTAGCTAATAATAAAAAGTTATGCTTATATTATGTTTTAGAGCATTTGTCCTTCCAGTCTTTGTAACACACACAAGCATACACACATGAAATGACAACAATTCTGTATCCACACTAGTGACACCAGAGAGAAAAAGCTGCACATGCAATATATTAATTCCCTGCTTCCCATGGGCAGGTCATCTCCAGGGGAGCAGGACCCCATCACATGTGATGGCTGCCTGGGAAAACAAACACCATCACTCCACATATTCCCCCCTTCCCTCTTCTTCTTCCCACCTTATATACTGAGCAGCATGTCATATGGTCTGGAATATCCCTTTATAGTAGCTTCTCCAAGCATTGTGCTGCAGGACTCCTGAGCCATGAGAATGTAACTGGAAGTGGTGGCTGGAGGCGACAGCAGAGTAGAAGATTTAGTGGGAAGAACACATTTCTCTCAAGGGGAGCCTTTGAAATGTCTGTAAATTCATAACAAAACGGTCTCTAGGGTTGGCATTTGCCTTGAACTTGAAAAAGGACCAAAGTCAATGGACTTTGGACCAGTCTGCTTTTAAAGAGCGGGAGAGTTTAGAAAGGATCAAAGAATGGTGAAGCAGTCTGTTGGACCACAGTATGTATTTGCTGGAGTGCCTGAATACAAATTTAGGAACTTCATTTTGGCCTGCCAATTGGAGACTCTTTAGAAGCCTATTCACATTTTAGGTGTAGCTAATAAACTATTATGTGACTCATGGAGCTCTACAACAAACAGATCGATGCATTTGAGAACTAGGAATTTTATCCTTATACTAACTTTAGTGTTGATATAAGACTTACTGCAATGATATTGACTGCAGCCAGGTGGTGAAGGGACAATATAATATGGGATTATTGCCTTGCCTTTTACCATAAAAGATTTTTCTGTATTAGAAAGCTCTGAGAAAAGGTTAGTAGCTAATAATAAAAAGTTATGCTTATATTATGTTTTAGAGCATTTGTCCTTCCAGTCTTTGTAACACACACAAGCATACACACATGAAATGACAACAATTCTGTATCCACACTAGTGACACCACAGAGAAAAAGCTGCACATGCAATATATTAATTCCCTGCTTCCCATGGGCAGGTCATCTCCAGGGGAGCAGGACCCCATCACATGTGATGGCTGCCTGGGAAAACAAACACCATCACTCCACATATTCCCCCCTTCCCTCTTCTTCTTCCCACCTTATATACTGAGCAGCATGTCATATGGTCTGGAATATCCCTTTGATCACTTGGGGTCACCTGTCCCAGCTGTGTCTCCTCCCAAATTTCCCAGCTTTCTTGCCAGTGTGGCAGTACAGAAAGCAGAAAAGGTTTTGGCTCTGTGCAAATACCACCCAGCAATAACAAAAGCATCTCTGTGTTACCAACCCAGTGTTCAACACAAATCCAAAACACAGCCCCATGCTAGCCCCTGTGAAGACAATTACTTCTTGCCAAAGCTACCTGTGTGAATGAAAGCAGGTGCCTTCATCATGCCAAGGCTCATGAGCCACATCTTCTGGTTGAATGATTAAATGTCTTGAATTGTGAGTTCAGTGGGTTTTGTGTTAGTCTCACCAAGCTTTGAAGGGTGTTCAGTATATTCCTGAACTACAGCAGTGGCAAATAAAGTAGTAGATAGGAATGAGGTGAGAATATAGGGGTCTACTGCAGGATTATAACTTTATTTGCACTAACACATGTATCAGGTTGTTGTCCAAGGAGCATGTCCAGCATTTGCAGCTGTGACTTTTGTGTAGCAGAGACATTTGCATTTTATTCATTACTGCTTTATGAAAAGCTTTTTTGCAATGGATTTGTTGTGCAAGTTTCCTTTTTTAAATTTGATGTACAGGATATGAATTCATTTGACAAGTTTATTCCTTTAACAAGTTCAATAATCATTTGCGATTCACAATTTCATTTGCTGGTGGCGTTATTAATTTAAAACTTGCACTGTATTCCTTATCAGATATTTATTGACTAGTTTGCACTTTACAGAACAGTATTTGAGTAAATCAGAATGCTGTAAACTTGCCTTATTAACAGGTTGATTGCTTTAGCAGGTACTCACTTAAGTTTCCATTGCTCCGTCATAAAACATTCCCAGCCATGGAATACATTTTTGAGTGAGATATTATATTGTATAGACCAAGGTGTACACATGGAATCTCTTGTACATATAAAGAAAATAATAAAATAGATGTTTTCTCCTGCAGACTCCAACAGTCTTGTGCAAAAGTACTTTTTTCAACTGCAGGGAATGAATGCAAGGTAGAAGTAAGATACTGTGTGACCTAGAGGTCATGAAAGGAGAATGTTACCATTTTCTGTTCTTCAAAGGGCGAAATGTCTCACCAAAGGTGAGATCTGAAACTCACAGAGTCCTGGGAAGTTTTCATCAAAACTGAAAAGTTAATTATCTGCTTTCATTTCTTTTTCTCTTCCCATTTTTACAAATAACAAGTTACACTGTCTGCCCACTCTTTGTGTGCAGCAAAAGTTCCCCTTTGTGTTTAAAAGCCTGTTGTGGTACTTGTGGAGTGAATAACTGTGTTAACAGCCATACCTTTTGTGTTATTGTAGATGTTTGGATGTCTACAAAAGCCACCAGAAAGTGAACTGATCCCTCCTTTTAAGCCTAAGTGTGTTTCTTATTAAAACATTTTAATAAGAAGGTGCCTATTTATAAGACTTTGTTAAAAATTTGACAGTAAAAATAATAGATATGTTGTGTAATATAAGAATCCTATAAAATGCATATAAGTTTTATACCTGAATGTGACAAGAAGTTTTGAATCTGCAAAAAGTCTGGAAAATGCTTTTAAAAATACAATTTTACCAGTGAAAAACTACATGACATTATTTCTTCCTTCTAAGCAGATCTGTTGCAAAAGTGTGTTCAGGGTCATAAACTCTGATTTTAGCAAACAAAACCAAGATTTTTCTTATGAATGAATGAATAAACCAAAGTTGTTATGATGGGATCTTTAAAAGACGTTTCCTAGTATAAAATCTTCTGTCTCAGTTGTTTATGAGGTCAGTTTGCCCTTCAAAGACCATTTCAAAAAGCCTCTAAACTCTGTACTTTGTGTGTTATGTAAATTCAGAACAGTTGTAGATATAATTATCAAGTTCAACCACGTATAAAGGTATGTTTTTAAATTTCTTTTAGCCACTCAGCCGATATCCGCCTTTGATCAATGACATTTCCTTCTGGCTGCCTTCTGAGACCTACTCTCAGAATGATTTCTATGATTTGGTTCGAACCATTGGTGGAGACTTGATTGAAAAGGTTGTCCTACTAGATGAATTTGCCCATCCAAAGTAAGTGAAAATTTTAACACCTTTTTCCTGTGGTTATAATGTAAATATTTTGTGAATATTTTAGTTCTGTATACCAAGAAGTTCTCTTGATTCTTTCAATATTTGCACATTTCATTTTTTAGCTCCAAAACTTTCCTGCAGCAAAAAAAAAGAAATACTTTTTACTTAAAAGAAATACTACCAATTTTTCAGTTTTCCACTAGTACTGAGCTTGTGGTATTCAGACTACCCCAATGCTTTGTGCTCAGGTTTTGGCAGCAACAGTGAACAGCTGCCTTCCTCAATACATCTGGCAGTGCGTGACACTCCTGTCTGTAGCGTGTCTGACATTCTAGTCCTGCTCTTTGCTAAGTGAATGAAATTTGTTACCTTATTCTCTTCCTCTCTTCTTCTAGTCCTGACACACTAGTAGACCTTTACTATAATGTCAGTGCTAATAATGGTTTGTTGCAGAATGCTATTGTTGGTGTTCAACTGGGAGGAAAAAAAAAAGAAAGACCTTGTTCATTTCTTTCTGACACTTATTTATATGCTGTTGAACAATCTCTCAGGTTTCAGAACACCATATGGGTATTGCGGCACTGACATGACCAGGGAGTGCACAGGGCATTTGTCCAACTGGTAATAACAGTTGCCTCAAAAGCAGAGAAGTATCAGCTATTACATATGTACTGTTTTTCAATTTGCTGTTTCCAAATCAAGAAGTAGAAAAGCTGCTGGCTATCTAGCTTTCTAAGACTAAGGTTTAAAATAATTTGTCTTGAGACTTTTTAAAGTGCTGTAGGAAGGAAGATAATAAACCTTTTTTGAAGATATCAGGAAAATACTTCATGTTGTTCTCCAACACCTATAGATATTTTTATTTTCTGCTTTCTACATCCAGGTATTTAACTCTGTTGTTCTTTTGAATTTGATATGTGATGCAGGCCAGATGAATAGATTATTCTATAGCCTAGTTTTCATGGCCTTTCAGTGGATTTTTATTTTTTGAGGGTTTTTTTCCTTTTTACCCTTTTTGTGTAGTGTTATATGATACTGTTTGTGCTGCGTAAAGAAACAGAAATGGAAATGAAATTTGTGTGGGCATCTTAAAGCTTTGAGTCATTAATTCTTGAGTCTTTCTCACATGCAAATCATGCAAAAGGATCTTACTCAAGATGGTGTGTGCAGAAGACAAATACAGGTTAGGATAAGATAATGAGTACTTTTCATTGTAAAGAACAGAGTATATCTTTCAGGGAAATTGAGAAGCAAGTTTATTGCAGGTATGGATAACTTCTTACTGTCACTTGGAGTGCACCATAATATCAGCACAAGTACATAGACATTGAAGGCTCTGCACACAGATCCTGCTGTCTTCTATCATGATGGTTCTGATACAGTACAATCAACATTTTTTGGTAAAAACTGAGTTGTGGAACCCCATTCTGGAACTGGTCCTTCCATTCATTCATGCCAAAAGTTTACTGTATGTGTAACACCTCAGTGCTCATTGCCACTTTTTGTCTACATTCTCCTCAGTGATACCAAACCAGCAATTATCTTCATTGTTCCATCATCTCCTAGGGGAAAACCCTATGTGTAGTGCAAGCAGATCTTCCAAGTCTGGAAGTTTGGAGAAATCTTGTTCCCTCCTTCCTCAAACAGTGGCAGTATTATTCTGTGATTACTCTCAGCATCTTACTGGGGAAATCCGCATATGCTGTGACAGCCTGCCAGCAGCACTGCATCAGCCACGGCTCAACTCACAGCTTATGCTTCTCTTCTTTGCTGAGTATTGTCTTCCATACTAGTAGAGTGGTGAGGTAGGGACAGGATTCACTACTCTGGTTTCCTACTGTGTATGTTTTCTCCTTTGATATGCTTTGACTCATCCAGAATATATTCCAGGGATGACAGTTGTTCCTCCTCAAGGAATACACCTCTGGTTCCCTCTGTGACTTCTGCAAATAAATGGGAAGGTTGATTGGTCACAGACGATTGTCATACAGATTTAGGACCTTTACTAGTTTTGTTCTCTAAACCATTTAAACCTCACTCAGCAGACATCCAAATATGTTTTGACCCTATAAGGAGGAAAAATTTCTCACCTTTACATCTGAAGAATTTGAGAGGTGACACTAATGGATTGTTGGTAAGTGATGTTGTAGTCCTCTTGTTTTTTTTCACCTGCAACAACAATAAAAGAAATATTTTCAAATGTCCCGTTAAAAATCAGTAATTCCAAGGAGATTATCTACTGCACTAACAAGGAATCATAAATGAAGACTAAAACATAATGGTTACTTTACCCTTTCTTCTTACAACAGGATGTGTGCAGATATGTGACTTTTGAGAACTGATGATATAAGCCACATAAGCAATTTTCTTTGATTTTTAAAGGCCTTGGAAGACTGACGTTTTGAAAAGAGTTTTCTACTTAGTCTTAATTCCTAGATAATCATCTTGTTATGGGAATGATACAGTGGCTTCTTTAATTCAGTGCTGCAGAAAAGCCTCTGGGCACAGAAATTAACATAAGAGATCCTCAGCGTTGCTATGGATCTGTATGTTACAGATCTAGGTAGTTGTAACCATTATCTTGAATTTTTAGTGAATCTGCTGTGGAGGATGGGAGAAAAGTGTCTAAGACTGGAAAAATTGTAGTGCTGCTGTTTTGAATGTTAGTTACTTACAAGCAGCCTATTAAGTTCATGCTTGTATTTAATCACTAATAGAATTTAAAATTCAGATTTTTAAAATCCTTTAAGAACACCAGTTTCATGAGGAATTAGGACATTCGGTAGTCTTATTTTCCTTCTTAAACTGCTTTTCTTAGTTATTGGACTATAAAGATCTGAAAATAGAAAATGTTATACAAATAAAACTAATTTATAACACAAAAAGAGGTCTTTAAATTAAAATCCTTTATAGAGGCTGCCTGTGTAATGCTGTGTAGTTGCCTTTTCTGTGGTTCAGAAACCTTTCAGTATTTCACTGGTCTTTGGACTGATACCCATTCTGCAGTACATTGCAGTTATGGTGTGTATTAGCAGTGAAAATGTATTACTCTACAGGGAAATCTCTACAGGGAAAAGGAAAGTGCGGGCAGGAAAAAGCATGGGACAAGTAACTGTTTAAGCAAGGAAGAGATTGCTGAAATCAAGTAAATCTTGATTACATGCTTTGTAAGGTAATAATATTGAGACAACTTTTAGGGAAGCGCAGGCAATTTAAAGATAAGCAGAAAGGAGTCTCATTGCTGAAAAGCACAAGTTTAGGAGAATGCCAAGTTTCTGTGCTGGAGTAATTAAGAACTGTTCCAGCCTAAACGTGTCTTAGGTAAACTTAACTGAGCAAAATCAAAACACAGCACTGAGGTAAACTGAGTAATGTCACACAGTCGGGGTTTAACTTCATTCAAGATGAATAATGCAAAACATGACTCTAACACACCTGTTACTCAGGTATATTAAGAATCAGCCAGCATATGTGAGGGAAAAGTTGTGACTTTTCTAAGTGCCAAGGAAACTGAGTGAAACTGTGGTGGGTGTTTCCCTTACTTTTTGCAATGGTTGTTTTATTGTCCATATCTTTAAGTTTACACCTGCTACTACTCAACTTGTCTAAGCTGCCTAATCAATATGAATGACCTTCAGAAATTAAATCAGAAAGTAATCTCTTTTTCAGTAGTCAAGACTTCTCCAGTTTTGGATAGGAAACAGATTTCAAAAAAGAAAGGGTGGCTAAATGGCAGTCAAAAGGTAGAAAGGTGTCTGCCTGCTATGAATAAGCAGATCAATGCGGAGAATCCCAGGAAGAGGGATTTACATTCCTTCATTCATACAGTTTTATGTTTTGGTAACATTCAGATAAGTACTGTGGCTGCACACATGCAGAATTTCAGGAATGGTAATTAAAGCATATCTGGACCAAGTAAATCATACATGGCAGAATATGTGATAGAAGTGGCACAAGGTATTTGTGACCCACGTTGTCTCTGATGAAGAGGACAGAGAGAGATAAGAGTCCAGGGGTGAGAATTTGTCCCCTAAAATGCAGCACCAAAGACAGAATACAGAAATGCTGAGGTTGTTTGTCTTTGCTTTGGACAATACCTGCAAGTGTGTTTTTCAGTTTAGCATGCCATGTTTCTCTTGTGTAAGGTATCTTGTGTGATCCCATGATATGATGGCCTCACATCTTCATTCTGAAAATGTGTTTTCTGCATTTTGCTGTGAGGTTATTTTCCTATTGGTCTTTCAAAGTTAGTTATTAATATTTCCGTTTTGTTAGAAAGAAAAGGGAAGTAAGGAAAGATATGGTTCCACATCTTCCTTTGCAAGGAAGATACATAGGTAGACTGAAAAAGTTTTACAAAATTGTAATCAAGACATGCACTGTGTCCTTAGTGTACTTAAGAGGTAAATTTTTAATCAGAGCAACTAAAAATATTCTGAAAAGGCAAAGTGGAGACAGTAAGGAGGAAAAATTGATTTGCTGTGTTTTGACGGCTGTGCTGTTAAAAATATAAGTGGGGAATAGGTAAGAAAGGATTTATTCTTCCCTTTGAGTCAATTACTTGCACACTTCTGGGGTGAGATCTGCACATTTGTCACAGTCTGTTAAATGAAGTGAGAGGAAATGTATTGGCTGCTGTGAAGGAGGAAGGTAGGTGCACTGTGGAACCATCTTTAGAGATTTTGGGAGTACTCAGACAACCTGTGTCTCCTCTTTTCCAAACAGCAAAAGGAAGAGATCTGACAGCAAAGAGTCAGATCCTATTGACTGCTGTATTTTGTCAATGCATGCCCCTAGCTCCTTGTTAGTATATAGAAAATACAATGTAAGAAAGTCACTTTCCACCAGGTGCCAGATTTTGAACTTTTCTTATCTACATGAAGATAAAATCAAATACTTTTAGGTCTGGTTTATTCATTAAAGCTGGCTTGGTTTTGTCTTGCTTCTGGAAGAGGTGAATTAAGTAGAATAATTCTTAAGTGCTGCTTGCTGCTAGTATTACGCAAATTAAAACAATCAAGTCAGTCCCCAAACACCATGTTGTTCTTCAGTCTGAGCAGTTTACAATTTGCTGAGGGATTCTTTGAGATTACCTTTAACTGCTGAACTGGCAAAGTCCCAGCAGCAGCTTCTCTGCAGAGAAAAACAACCCAGAAGCTGCTTTTGACAGTAGCTAGCAGAGAATTGGTTTTCAATTCATGAAAAATGTTCTCCAGCTCTCTTTTGGTTTTTTGGTTTTTGGTTTTTTTTTTTGTTTTTTTTTTTTTTTTTTTTTTTTCCTCCTTTTGGTCCCATGAAATTCATGAATGTCAGACTATAACATTTTTTAAATAAATTAACGCTGGCTTGGTTTTGTCTTGCTTCTGGAAGAGGTGAATTAAGTAGAATAATTCTTAAGTGCTGCTTGCTGCTAGTATTACGCAAATTAAAACAATCAAGTCAGTCCCCAAACACCATGTTGTTCTTCAGTCTGAGCAGTTTACAATTTGCTGAGGGATTCTTTGAGATTACCTTTAACTGCTGAACTGGCAAAGTCCCAGCAGCAGCTTCTCTGCAGAGAAAAACAACCCAGAAGCTGCTTTTGACAGTAGCTAGCAGAGAATTGGTTTTCAGTTCATGAAAAATGTTCTCCAGCTCTGTTTTGGTTTTTTGGTTTTTTTTTGGTTTTTTTTTTTTTTTTTCCCCTGCATTTGGTCACATGAATGTCAGACTATAACATTTTTTAAATAAATTAACTGTTCATGGAAGGATCCGTCAGAGGATTCTCATTCACTTCTGAGCCTTTCTTCAGCTGTCACAGTAGAGCATGACCACATAGTTAGAACATTGGCTAGTTAGAACACTACAGTAGTACCCTTCAGTCCATCTTCTCTCTTTTCCCTCTCTTGTCCTGACCAGGATCAATGCCACCTGGTTTTTCTTGAGAATAAGAACCTTCTCTGTCCTTCCTGCTGCAGTCATGCTGATGGCAAGGTTTTCTACATGTGTTGGAGCAATGCCAAGCACAAATACAGGCTGGGCAGAGAATGGCTTGAGAGCAGCCCTGCAGAGAAAGGGTGTTGCTTAATGAGAAGATTTTGGGTGTTGGTTTCTCCACGTCATGGCACCGTGCACTTGCAGCCCAGAAAGCCAATTGGATCCTGGGCTGCATCCAAAGCAGCACAGCCAGCAGGGAGGGAGGGGATTCTGTCCTTGTGGGACCCCACCTGGAGTGCTGCATCCAGCTCTGGGTCCCAACATAATAAAGACATGGATCTGTTGAAGCAAGTCCAGAGCAGGGCCACAAGATGCTCAGAGGGCTGGAGCACCTCTCCTATGAAGAAAGGCTGAGAGAGTTGGGGTTATTCAGCCTGGAGAAGTGAAGACTCCAGGGAGATCTTAGAGCACCTTTCAGTACCTAAAGGGGGCCTGCACAAGAGCTGGAGAGTGACTTCTTACAAGGGCATGTAGTAACAGGACATGGCTTTAAACTGAGAGAGGCTAGGTTTATAGAAAAGAAATTCTTTGCTATGAGGGTGATGAGGCACTGGAACAGGTTGTCCAGAGAAGTTGTGGATGCCCTATTCTGAGAGACTGGACTGTTAATGGTTAATGACTCAATCGACCATTTCCCCCAGGTGCAGAGAGGCTGTGTATACCCATCGCAGGAGGCTACAGCTGGGTGTTGAACAAGATAAAGAAAGAGGCTGATAAGAGGCAAATCCTTGGAAGAGGGGAGAATGGTTTTTGTCATGCCAAAGTTCTTAACACAAGTGGCTCAGCTATGAAAAATCCCTTCTGAAGTACAGGACATAATATCAGGACATTCACACAAATATCAGGACATTCATACATCGCTTGAGGGTATTCATCCCTGCTGATGTGCCATAATTGCTATACCTTGGAAGGTGTCATAAACCATCAAACACTCCTGAAGTGTCCTCTGATCCAAGGTATTGCATGATCCAGTGTAAAACTCCCCACTCCAGTGGAGGTACCTGGGTGTTCCCACCTGAACCTGAGTGAATATAAAGCCACTGAACTGTTTTGTGGGCTTCCTCACCTCTGGTAGAGGTGACTGTCCCCACTGAGAAGATCAGAAGAGGACCAATGGGAAGCCATCAGCATCCACAATGGTGGGGGTTTTTTGACTGTTAATCTCTTTTCTCCCCCTCTCCCCCCACCCTTTCCTATTTATTTGTCTCTCCCTCTCTCCCTCACAGTTACTGTTAAATAAAAATCTGTACTATTGACTATAGCATATGGTTTTAATTCAGGCAGAAATATCTCTCTAATAATTTTAACAACCATATCTTAACACCATTCCTGGAAATATTCAAGTTCAGGTTGCACGGGGCTTTGAACAACCTGGTCTAGTGGAAGATGTCCCTGCACATGGCAAGTGGTTGGGAACTAGGTAATATTACAATTCCATTCAATAATAGTTTCATGATTCTTTTGCCTTGTGGGCTTCAGCTTAGGAGATGTGTGTGTAATGGAATTTGGGTGCATTTCAGTCCTGGTAAATGTGTATATCAGGCCTTCCCTGTGCCCCAGACCAACCCAACAGCCAGGGCTGTTTGACTGATTCACAGTCAGAGTGGCCTCAGCTACTCTTCAGGCTCTTCCTCTTCACTGCTTTTTCTCCTTAGAACAGCAGCTGTGTAGAAATAGCAGCTCCAGCCTCACAGCAGCCCCTGCTTGGAGGTGGTCAGGGACTTTCTGGCCAAATTAATTTAGAGTAAACACTGGGCTGCTCAGAAGACATGCTTTATGAAGACATATGGGTTCTGTTCATGTCCCAGCAGAGCTGAGATAAGCGCTCAGGTGATAAGGTTTTCATCCTGACTGCCTAAAGGAAATTTAAAGGAGCCAGGAGTTGCACTCCATGTCAGTAACTCCAAAGTAACCCTGCCATGCTGATTGATATATGGCTTCAGCAGATCTTGCACTCCCTTCATTATAGCAGTCATGGTGCCCTGCTGTTCCCCACCAGGACTGAGACTGTTGGAGTTCAGCTTTCCCAGATCCTGCACAGTGGCAAGGACATTCATAGAGCCCAGAGCACCCATCTGCTAGGGTTTGGGTTTTTGTTTGGATTTTGTTGTTGTTGTTGGTTTTTGGTTTTTGGTTTTTGGTTTTTGGTTTTTGGTTTTTGGTTTTTGGTTTTTGGTTTTTGGTTTTTGGTTTTTGGTTTTTGGTTTTTGGTTTTTGGTTTTTGGTTTTTGGTTTTTGGTTTTTGGTTTTTGGTTTTTGGTTTTTGGTTTTTGGTTTTTGGTTTTTTGTTTTTTTTGGGGTTTTTTTTGGGTTTTTTTTTTTTAGGAAAATGGACTGAAAAGCTTTTAATTCTTCCTTTTCCTCCCCAGCAAAAACATTCCTGATTGAAATTAATATAGACAATCGATTGAGTAAATATGTACTTATATATGCACACCCTTGTTCCAGCTTTTTTGTAGTACAAAATAGGGTGATATCAGAGACAGCAAAAATGAGCACTTCCATAGCCCAAGCTAGAAAGTATTGTTTGATAATGGAAGCAGGTATTTTCAGTGCTGCATTTGTTATCTCTGTATGTATAGACTTGGAATCTGTCTGCGTACTTTTGTTAAGCACCCTTTTCAAAGTTTTTTAACTGCTTGGCCTACAGCTTTTGAATTCCAGTGTGGATTCAGATACTTAATTCCTTTGGGTTGCTTTAACAGTCTGCCAGATAGCAGTTCCCTATCCAAATCCAAGCGTCATGAAGAACTATGAGAGGAATGAGGAGTGGGGAAGTCTTTCCTGTAGAAAAAGCAAACACTTGAACTGTTCTTAAAAAAAAACCTGAAAAACCAACAATGACAAAAATCCACAAAAAATCCCCCCAAAAAACCCCCAAACCCCCCAAAATCCCCCCAATTACTTGCTTTATACAAAAATCAAGCGAGTTCTATGACTTATGTTCTTAAAAAAAAAACAAAAACCAACAACGACAAAAAAACACAAAAAAATCCCCCACAAACCCCCCAAAATTCTCCCCCCCCCAATTACTTGCTTTATACAAAAATCAAGTGAGTTCTGTGACTTATGTATTTTTGCACAGTTTGTGACTGCTGGTTCAGATCTCTGGTGCCAGTGTTTATTTGAAGACCATCTAATTGTGGAAGAATAAAAAAAGGAATAATCAGCTGACCATGATAGACAGATTGTACTTTCTTTGCTGTCCTCAGTGTTCAGACAGGCACCATGCAAATAGCTGTTCTTAATGGGTTCCTATTGAAGTCTGAGGTTTCCTTCAAACCACTGTATTCAAATCAATTGTGGGGCAGACAGTGTTCTGCTGTACCATCCCTCGCTCTCCAGAGTCTTCACCGAGAGAACTGTCTTTTTTTAAGTGATAATTTACTATAAATGAGCATCAGTAGGAGTCCCATTATTCTTTGGTGGGAGGTTGGTGGCTAACACACAGGCTTGTGGGAGGATTGGTATTCAAGGAAGGAAAAGGATGAAGTAACCACAGGTTCCCATTAGAGGATGGGGGGAAACACAGCCCTGAAGTGTGATGTAGCACTGGTGATATTCCATAGGCAATGTAATCACTCTGCACAGGTAATAAGAGAGGGAAACTTAAGTACATGAACAACACAGAAGACAAGCATCAAACCCCTTACGTGTTCAGGCAGATGCAGAGGACAGGCTTGCTGTATAGAAAAGGATCGCTGGAGTCGCAATGAATCATTTCTAAGAGGCTGCTCAGCTGAAGAGCCTTAACCTTTCTTCATCATGTCAACCTGAAGTCAGCCATTCACCACCAGTTCTCAGATGCAGCCCAGAAATCTTTGCCACAATTCCCAGAGCACTTCACAGCAGGTGTCACAGGAATTAGCACGGTGATTTATTGACAAGCAGCGGGACGTGAAAAATGGCTAAAGGAGTCAGCTGCCGCAGGATGCACAGGGGATAGCAATAGGCTCATGAGTGCTTCTGAGTTCAGAGAAATCCTAGTGAATTGCTGACCTTGTAGAACAGAGGTGGAGACTATTTCTGTGCAGAACTGTTTTTCCTAGTCTGCAAGAGTGAGCATACTGGAGTTTGAGAAGCGTTGAGATGGATGTGAGTATGTCAGAGAGGGAAAGCTTTGGTAATCACATTTGTTAGATGGTGACTATTGTCCATCTCTACTCACTGAAATTGTTTTCTCTGCCTGTGCCAGTGCTCTGACTGTCTGCTACTGCCTGGGATGCTCATGGCTCTGCTTTGCTGTCTCAGGGTGGGATTCCATACCCTTTCCCTCTTGTCTTGGTCTCTGTTCCTGCCCCATTCGTTCTCCCACAATAACAGTACAGTCCAGGAAGTCAAGGTGGAGCAGTCCTGTCAAGGCCACCAGTAATGCATGACAACACTGCAGGCTGAGAGTCCCTGCAAAGGAATATGGGTGAGAGACAGAAATGTGTTCTGGCTGGGTGTCAGGTCTGTACCTGAAAGTAGTTTTTCTTTAATACAGTAGATGTATCCTTCATGTAACTTTTTTCCCTCTCCTCCTAAACCAGCTTTTAAATGAATGTTAGTGTGCAAGTATGGCGTGTTTGTTTTCTGCAGTGACGAGCAGTGTGGAGAAACAACACATCTGTAGCACATCCTGAGCTCTCTCAGATTCTCTTGAATTCTTGACTAGAGATCTGCATGGGAAGGTAGAGATGGCTCTGTTTGCTCATGGCTTACAGCAATCTTTGTAGCCACAGAAAGCGGCCACAGTACCAAGGCAGCCACAGCACACTTTCCTTGGGGTGATGAAGGACACTGCTGTCCTCTGTGTGTTGAGAATTGCGTGTGTGGATGCCTGCATATATGTGCACTTACCACAAAGCCTTTCTCAGAACTGTAGAGTGGGATAACAAAGTGGCCTGGCCTCTGATTCTTAGACTAGATTCAGCTAAACATACATTCTATAAAGCTGCCAGGATAGGAGATGGGAGGAAAAAGTCCTTACATGCTTCCTAGTACTTCATGGAAGAATGATAGATATAGCACTAAATAATTAATCCTAGTTTTTATATTTTATGGATCCAGAACATATTTTTTGTAGGGATAAATAAAGCCCTATAGCTAGGAAGAATTTTCTTAAGCTGAATCAAAGCATTATGTAGCTCAAAGGTTGCTTATCTCCATACTGGGAAATGTCAACATTTAGGCTGAGGAAACAAGGTTTTCTTTAATTTCAGAAAAAAAAAAAAAAAAAAAAAAGTCAGGATTCCTGAAGCAAATCACAGTATCTTCCCATTGTTTTTGTGCTTGATGGATATTTTATTTTAACCTACCAGTTAATTTTAAATTATTCATTTAAAAAAAAATTGCAGCCAGCATCCTTGTCTCTGGGTAAATTGAAGGGAAATTCATGTTCTTGCGCACCCTATAAGGTCTGTATATTATAGAGGTGGACCTGAGCTGAAAAAAATACTTCTGGATGGTGACTGCTGCCATACCAAATTCTTCCAGAATTTGGGTTTCTGCCCCAGTTCTCTCAAATGCTGTCTGATAACATTAATATTAAAACGAACACCATGCAACTGATCTATTATTTATCAGGCATCACACAGAAATGCAAGGGAAGGGTGCCTTTTAAAAATCATTCTGAGTATGAAGAAAAGATTTATGTTTAGTATTTTCATGCCTATTAGTACATATGTGGGACAGATGAATAGTAAGGAAATGAATTACTCTTCATTCTTTGTGAATGAACACCAAAAAGGAGATAGATGAAGACTGATTTAATGTTGGTCTTGTGGGGTTTTTTATTACTTTGATATATTAAAGACTCATGATTCTCAGCTGAGGTATTGCCACCCTCATCCTGTGGGCCAGCGACACAGGCTGAAGTATTAAGTGACACATCTGACAAGCCACAATGGAATTTTAACAGTTTGGGTCAGAACATTGCTTTCAGTTGTGCTGGGGAGATGGGATGTGCATTGGGAAAGTGAAGCTCAACTAGGATGGTGCAGCAGATACAAGTTATTCTTGAAGTCAATGGCTAGGCTCAGTTACACAAAGCCAAGTGTTTAATTGTGTCATGTAGGCAGACCTATTTCTTAGGGTCTGCTAATGCAGATATTCTTGGGCTTGGCTTTATAAAATTTCAGATCCCACTGAATTACTGGGTACTCTGGGAACTAATTTTCATTGTAATTAGGAATAAAAAGAAGCATCCACAGGGAAATAATGTATGTGCACACATTCTGTGATCAAGTAGACAAAGGTGCTGCAAGTTTGATGGGCAAGAACTAAAATCTGTGACTGGTCAGATTATCAAATGGAGGAAATGCTATGCTCAGTCCTGAAGAGCTCTTGTTTGTTGACCCCGGCTGTGTTTCCATAGTGTACAGCCAACAGAGAGCAGCAGCACCTTAGAGAGATGCTGCAATTATGGCTATTAGTTTTAATTGAAGAACTGTGTCCTTAACTCAAAGCTTAAAGGTAATTTATTAAGGTCAATAAATAAGGTGTACACTGAAGTAATGTCTTGCAGAACACAACAAAGAAAAATACCATACGGGGGGAAAACGTTGTGTATTTTAAGCTCTGGTTATGGATTGTAAATGAAAAAGCCCCATGCAACCTGTAATCCATGATAAGTTACTATTCTAGTGTATTAGTTTGTTCCAACACATTCCACCAGTTGCGCATGAACAGACCATTTTGGTGCTGGAAAGCACGACTACTAAAAAAAGTGGACTTGAAAATAAAATATGCTGTCAGCAAGCCACCTGTAAGTGATATCGGGAAAGATTGTATAATACATTTGGAGCACTTAACTTTCTTCAGTCAGGGTTGACACAAGATGAGCCTCTTGAATGTCATCCCAAATAATTATTTTTTTTAAATGCATTCTTAAATTCTCAACAATTTATTATTCTTTTTCCTGCTTATAATGGGGCATTTTCCATACTGGGGAAAGGGATAGTATTAGTTCTTGAAGAACTTTTCTTCTCTGAGTGACACTGAAACTCCCTGTGGCTTTCAGTGAAGCTGACAGTGCAACAAATGCAAAATCAGGACCTCAGATCTCCTTCCAAAGTCCACTGAAGTCAGTAGAAGCCATCCCATTGACTTGTGTGGGGTTAGGATCAGGCCCTTTGTGGTTTCCTTGCTCATTAAAACCCAGTCTGTCTACAGAGAGCACAGAGTAATTTTTCTTCCGGGAACCTGGACTTTATTGCCTGTGAATTTGGTTCTCCATTAAGAAATACGATGACTGTTGTTAGAAATGCTCTTGTTATTCAGAAGGGAGATGTTGATATTTGCTCAGTAAAGTGGTAGTTAATAATGAGATTTGCATTACAGTTGCATTCAGAAGTCCTTCCAGTTTTCTGGTATTTTGGAACTACAGGAGGCACCTAGATGTTGTAGGAATACACTTTAACTGTGCTTAGCCACATTTTTATGCATTGTGAAAACTGCTCAACTCTGACTGAAACATCAATCATCCCCAACTTTAATAAGGACAAATGAAAATATAGATTTATTATGAAATATTCTCATACTGCAGCACCAGACCTGTCAAGCATAGAAGATGAAAGAGCAGCTGAAGCTGTAACTAAGAATGTGGAGTTTTCCTTACATATGGTAACATCAACACTTGCAAGCATGGAGCTAGGAAGGAAGGGGTGGAGGAGGTAACCAGCCACTGCTGACCTTGCCTTTGCCAAGTTAGACTTTGTATTGCAAGCACACCCTGCATTACTATATAATGGTTTATATTCCTTCATCATGTTGTTTGGTTTGCTGTTCACCATGGGCAGGCATTTGGGGTGTTGGGAGGACTGTCAGCTTTTCCATTACTGAAGGATAAAGATGCCCTCTTCACAAAGAATTATATTACATTGTAGGAGCCTGTATTAAAAAGTAATTGCTTTAGTAGAGGATTGGTGAGTTTCCTTGAGTAGTGCCAGAAAGATGCAATCAGGGTGTTCTTGGGTTTGCTCTTACCTATAGTTTGTTCCTGTGTCTCAAAAAAAGAAAAATAAATTCTAAGATTAATAACTTTTACATTGAACTAAAAGATGTAATGACAGAATGGAAAATAAACTCTCAGATGACTAAAAATTGAAGGCCAGTTTGCCTAAGCATTATTAAGGACTGCAACTGAGATTACAAAAAATTTACCTTTACTGCAGAAGTTTGACTGCTCTAATCAAGGCTGCTTGATAACAGGCATGCCTTAAAGGATACACACATGCTTTTCAGGTGAAAAATCTGTCATGAAGCTCATACCTGTTACCACCAGACAGTTCTGGTTGCAGAGCATGGAGTGCTGGAGTGATCTGATGAGTGTCCCTCTAGCTGGGTGTCATGTAGCCAGCAGTAGCATGACTAGGATGCTACAGAGGGTGATGTATGAAATCCTTCCCTGAACTGTTAGGGAATGATACCTCTGTTACAGAACGTCTCCCTAATCCCTGTCTGTTAGTGATTGCTTATAGTGGAATGGCAGGAACTGTTCATATACAAATCCAATTGCAGTTTAATCCTCTTGGCTCTTGTCATCACTAGTATTTTGTGGCATTGAGTCCTAAAAGTTATCCACCCGTTCTTTTTAAAGTATCAGTTTGAAAAGTGATTTAGTTCTGTTTGACTTTGTAGTAGGAGGGCAAGGAAAAAAATACTTCTTAATTAACTTTCATCATGCTGTTTATTTATTCAGTCCTGTTGTTCTTTCAGATAAACAGCCCTGATCTTGTCAGTCCTTCCTAATTCAGTCATCTTTCTTGACTAATAACTTTTGCTGTCTGACTCAAGGACCCTTTATTATCTCCATATATTTTTTAGATGTGGAGGTCAGAGCGAGCTTGTATCCATGGCATTGACTTTTATGCTGTGTTTTATGCTTTTATATTATGATATTTAAAGTGTTTTGTTTTTCTTGTTCCTTTGGGAAGATTCTAGCTTTTCCTTACTGTATTTGTGCTGAGCCAAATTCTTGATCTGTTGGAAGATGGTGTAACAGGCTTTCTTGCAGTGAACTCTCTTATTATGCTGCTGGAATTTATTTCTATTTATTTTTGACAATACATTTTGTAATATGGTTATTTACACTTGTATTGGTTTTGCATGGCCTGGTTTCTGTTAGTGGGAGGACACAGAGGTGCCTTCTGCAGAACCTGCCAGAAGCTTTCCACCATATCCAGCAGAGCCAGTCTTGGTGGCTCCAAAGATGAATGTACTGCTGGCCAAGGCTGGGCAAATTAGAAATGATGGTAACACCTCCATGATAACATATTTAAGAAGAAAATCAAAACAAAATTGGGGAGCAACATGCAGACAGCAAAGGCAGGGCAGAAGGAGCAGAGGAGGTGCTCCAGGTGCCAGAGCTGAGACTCCTCTGCAGACTGTGGTGCAGACCATGGAAAAGCAGCTGTGCCCCTGCAGCCCATGGGGATCCACAGGGGATGCAGAGATCCACCCACAGCTCATGGAGGAATCCATGCTGGAGCAGGTGAATGCCTGGAGGAGGCTGTGATCCTATGAGAGACCCAGTGGAGAGAGGGGCCCTACTTCCAGGCTGGAGCAGCCTCTCCTTGGAGAACTGTGACATGTGGAGAGACCCACACACTGCAGCAGTTTTGGGAGGGCTGTTGCCTGTGGGATGGACTCACACTGCAGCAATTCACAGGGAGCTGTTGCTCATGAGATGCAGACACATCAGAGAAGTTCACAGAGAACTGTCTCCTGTGGGAGGGACCCCACAGTGCAGCAGGGGAAGGACTCATCTCCTTGAGCAGTGGTAGAAGCCTTGGGTGATGAACTGACCTAACCCCCATTCCCTGTCTCCTTGCACTGCTCCTTGGGTAGGAGGTACAGCTGGGAAGGAGGGAGGGGTGGGGGAAAGGTATTTACTTCTCATAATCCTACTCTGATTTTGCTTGTAATAAAGTCACTTTATATTTCCAGCTGAGCCTGATTTGCCCACGGTGGTGTTTAGTGAGCAGTCTCTCCTGGGCCTTATGTCAACTCATGAACCCTGTCTCTCAGAGGAGATTTTCTCTCCTCTGTCCCACTGCAGGGGAAAGTGAGTGAGCAGCTCTTGGGGGTGCCTAGCATCCAGCCAGCATCAACCCACAACAACACTGGTTTTTTTAGCTGTGTTTACCTGTGTTTCTAGTCTAAGTCAAAAGCTGGACTGGACGTTGGGATGAAGAGATAGGAGTAAAGAAGAAGCCACCATTCATCTTAGGTAGTATTGCCTCTGCTCTGTAACAGAGGTATCACTGCCTCAAATATTTGGGATTTTTTAATTTATTGTCAACAAATGTTTGTGCTATACATGGAATGCTCCATTGTGAGGTCGTTTTTCTTTCAGACTTTGTCCCTGTGTGAAGCACACACACAGGGGCAAAGTAAGCACGTGGGATTTTTTTTATCCAGTCATTTCAGTGGTGTGTTTGCAACAGGCTGAGAAGCACTATTTAAATCGTAAATGAAACAATTAGCAAATAATAGCAAATAATAAAATTTATTAACCTGATAGTTTTTCAGAGAAATTCCCACCACTTCTTTAAGACAGCCTAAGATCTTTTATCCTAGTGCTTCCTGAGCTCAGACTGGCTCCTCAGTTGCAGTAGTGCCTATTTGGGTGCCTTTTCCCCCAAAATTCCATTGAATTTCTGCTGAGGTGAAATGTTTTAATGTCCTGAAATAGCAACTAATGAAAAGAACTCAGTAAAAACAGTGCTTAGCATACCAAAGCAGTTTTTCTTCTGGCCTGGAAGCATTAAAGAGAATTCAGTTCTTTGTGACCACCTCAGATCATCCTTTTGTCCCAGTATGGAGTCTTTCTCTCCATATTTTCCTACACAGTTTCCAGCAGCTGATCCTCCAATGCTGCTCACCAGGCTGTGGCTGCAGATCCCATCAAGGAGAAGTCTGTAGCAAACACTTTTCTGTTAGGTTTGACTACAATATCAACATAGCAAATGCTGTCAAAGTAAATAAAATAAATTTTATTTTATCAGTAAATTGTCTGCAAAGCCCAACCTATTCCACACAAGTTACATTACTCTTAGTTTAGCTATAATTCCAAAGTCTCTCTGAAATTACAGTTCTGTGGCTTTTCCCAGTGAGTGGCACAAACACCTGAACAGTCAGAGTTGCAAAGATGACTTAATAGTTCCTTTTAGTTTTTAAGCAATTAGCTCTGTGAACTAAATGCTGTTCTTTTAATAAGAGTTAGAAAATATGGTACTAATTCTGCTCCTGCTTTCCAGGGGGCTTCAGTTTAAGCCACACTGATGTTTGAGCTCCAGCATTCTGAAAATGGGTGGCCACTTTCTGAGCATGTGAAGAAGCTCATCAGAGCTGCAGCTGAATCTAAAATCTTCTACTGTCTCTCACAATTCCTAACAGTGCTGAGATGAGCCCATTTTGGGATGCTTCTTTGCACTGTTTTTTAAGATGAGGGTGTACTCCCTCCTTACTGAGAATGTTTTTGTGAATTTTAGGGTTTTCTTTCTCAGCATTGGCCTTTGCTTGTTTGTCTTTCTATTCCCCTCCCCTTCCTCTCCCCCCAGTTTTCATTTTCAATTATTTTTGTTTATGTTGAACTTCTGCCTGCTCAGCTGCAGCAGAGCTTAGTTTTGGCAGCCCGCCTTGTGGTGTGCAATCCTACAACTTCTGCTGCTGAGCAGCATGTTGGAAATCACTTTGAAATAAATCCATGTTGGACCAAAAGCGGCATCTTTGTTGTTACCCCCTCAGAATAATTTGGTGCTATAATTGGAATTCTCATTTGAAGTAAATAAACATGATGTCAGATCTATAGACAAATCTGGATGCACAGTCAGTGAGAGAGGGATGTGTGCATACAGCCCTCTCCCTGGAAGAGAGATGCACTTGCAAAGCGTGCATGGCACTTCTGATGCTTTGGGGCAAGTTAGTGCTGGAGGAGAGTGTGGGCTGGAGGGTAGCCCCAAATCCCCATTGGACCACCCTGAGGTCTGTCAAAGGAAATGTTTGCTTCAGTGCTGCTCTTGACATGAATGTGGCCATAAGCCTCGTGTTGTTTCCATTCTCATATTTGGAAAGGTAATACTCAGGGCCAAAAATAGGAATCTGTGGATCCAAAATGCTACTGGCGCTTTACCAGTCCTTGGATGGCATGTGGGAAAGGAGATGAGGCTGTGGGCTTTCATGGTTCCCTCTTGTGTGTAGGCTGACTGCTGTGCACAGTCCAGGATTTCCATTTCAACAAGGATATGGAGGAAATTCATAGAAAATTGACAGGAATAGTCAGAGCAAGGGAATGACTGAGAAAACCACTTCTGGTAGAGACACTTCGGTAGGTAAATAGAGAGAGATTTAGAAAATCATGAGTTGGTTAGAGAGGATGGGTAGAGGAGGATGGTTTCATGGCTTCTAATACAGAAGGCAGCGTGCTTCAAGTGAAACTGCTAGGAACCAGCTCCACAGCAAGGAGGAATTCTTTGCAGGAGGGTGACAGAGATGCCAAAGGCTCATGTGGGGAGACTGAGTTAATGCAGAGGAATATATTGACACATGAAAGACACACAGAAGCATCTCAGAAGTTATTTGTGTTGAGAATGGATTGGAGCCCAGAGAGGCTCATGCACACTGATTCCATTTTTAGCTTCAGCTATCCAGTCCTCAAGACTGTTTAAAAGGGCGTGGTGTGATGGAGTGTCATGATTTGGCACTGGCCAGACTCCAGGCACCCACTGAAGCTGCTCACTCATCCTCCCCTGCTACAGCTGGACAGAGGAGTGAAGATGTAACAAAAAGGGTTCATGAGTTGAGATAAGGACCAGGAGAAAACACTCTTAGGGCTCAAATTAGAGATATTAAGTGAATTTATTACTAACAGAATCAGAGCAGGATAATGAGAAGCAAAATATGCCCTTGAAAAAACCGCACCTTTTTCCTCCCCAATCTCTCCCTCCTTCCCACTGGCAGCACAGGGGTACAGGAACATGAGAGTTTGGTCAGTTTATCACCCCTGATTTCTCTTGCTGCTCAGAGAGAGGAGTCCTTCCTCTGCTGCACCATGGGGTCCTTCCCATGGGAGACAGTTCTCTGTGAGCTTCTCCAACGTGGCTCCATCCCGTGAGCAGCAGTCCTCCCAAAAGTGCTGCAGTATGGGTCTCTCTTCCACAGGCTGCAGTCCTCCAAGGACAAGCTGCTGATAGTCTTTGTTGCAGGCAGGACTGGGCTATGTAGACTTTGCTCTGGCCCCAAAAAGCTGTTCATATCCTCTTGTACAGTGTAATTCAGTAACTTGAAATTGGCTTTTTCCAGGGCTTTGAAATCTGGGCATTTTTGCTGCAGGTTGCTGCTCATTTCCCCCCCTGTATCATCATATTGGTTTTTGATTTAAAAAAAATGAAGATCTCCTGGAACCTGGTTGCATTAAAGTCTGGTGTGTAAAAGCAGTGTTTAAATCCACTTTGTGCTTTTTTAATTGAGAAATGCATACAACACAGAGACTTAAAATTGCATTTTCAAGCCAAGCGCATGGTTGCTGTTTGTCTGTCACACCAGCAATGGTTCCAAGTGTTTTTGTGAATTCAATCAAATACAGTCTAGTGCAAGCCAGAAAAGCAAGGGAGGAGAAGGTAGTGATGAGATAAATGTGAGGTGGGGAAGACCTGCAGCAGAGCTGATTTGCAATTGCATCTTCCTATTTCCCCATTGTCTGTCTGTCCTGCAATGCCAAAGGAGGCAGAAAGACTTTGGTTTGAAAGGATGCTAAAGATGGCTGTAGAAAGCTGTCAGGGCCACAAACAGAGACATGTCTGTGGTGGTGGCAGAGGAGCAGGTCGTTCCCTGCAAGCTTCTGAGGAAGGAGCCATTTAGCACAGCTTGATGGGAATGGGGTAATGGCAGTGTTTGGGATTAAATGGGGGAGTAAATGATGGATGAACTGTATCGCCCAAGAAAATACTGTATGCAGCTGTCAGGGCTGTGTCCTCAGGATCAACAGCTGTTGTAACAGTGTGTAGCTATCCCTACACTGTCACCTTTTCCTCCCCATCACTTAACTGCCCGTTGCTCTGCTGTTGCTCAGTGATGCAGCAGCACCTATGAAAAAAGACAAAATGGCGGAGATTGCACTTAAAACATAACTGGAATCCTTTTGAGTTTTGCTGTGTTTTATTTGGGTTTGGTTTTTTTTTAAGAATCACTTTTCATTTCAGTTTCTCTCTAAACATCCAAATGTGCTTGCGCATCTCTTGAAAATAATAGCATTACTGAATCAGTGGGGTTTTTTTCCTGCTGCTTTATCTGACAAAATTCCTTCTTCTCCTTTAAAGTATTAGGGAATCATATCCAAACATTCCTGAGGAACTGGGAATATTGGTACTGGAAAAAAAATGTTGGCATTGGAAAAAAATAAACTCCAGGAAGAGACTTACTGGCTTCAAACATTGAATAAACGCACAACTTTCAGAATTTAAATGATGAGCCTTTTAGAATTGGATCACTTTCTATATTGACTCTTTTTGGTCTGAAAGAGGGGTACTTTGGGGGCCTTGTTGAATTGTTTGTCCTAGAAAGGTGCCACAGGATTTGTGCTAGCTGTTTTTCCCTGCAGTGGTCTGCAGAATTCAGTGTCTGCAAGCACAGTAGGGGAGGATACAGAGGCAGTTTCTTTGCTTGCGATTTCTGGAACTCTCTCCCTGCTGGGACCTTGTTCCCCTGACTGTTGTCCACATGGTCACTCAGCTCCTTATTCATTAAGGTTTCTCAAAAGCTGCTGGCTTTCTGATAATGTTTCTTATACAGGATCCAAAGATTAGCAAGCCCTCCATGCCACTAGAATCAACCCAAAGGGAGGCCCTTAGTCTATGGCTTGACTTCACTTTGTGCTTCACTCTGGGCAGTATCTTCTTACTGTTTTAACCACTGCTTCACAGATGAGTGTTCCACTGCTTGGTGCTCTCAGTCTGAAGGAAATCTGTTTCTGACATCACCTTAGGTGCAGTCCAGGTACGAGGATGCTTTTTTTATAACTTGCAGTGCAACACTATTGCATAGAAAACTACAGAGCCACCTCTCATGCCTGGAATCTTGGGTAGGTGTGTTTTTGAAACAGAGACTATGTGTGAGTGAAAGTCATGGAAGTGGGAGAAAACAAGGCTGAATGAGTTTTTTCCGTAACATTCCCATGAAACTGTCTAGACAAAATAATCTTTATAGGTAGAACTTACACAGCAAAGAAACCCCCAGATTTATACACCATGAATTTAAATTTTACAGTAAACTTCTGTGTTACATTTTTTATTAAATTGTGGACTCTTTAAAGTGATTATCTTTGAACATTTATACTTTTCTATAACTTGATTATTTTTGTACCTAATAAAATTCTGAAGAATTTGATGTTATTTCTTAGTGCTCAGAATTGTATTGCCCAGTATTGCCATTAAAGTAAGTTGTTTAAACTATTCAAACTCTTTATGCAAGTTTCTTCTCTTCACTGTTCTTCAAACCTCGATAAAATCCCTCTTTCCAGAAAACATTGCTGCAGAAGGCATATACTTCTGTCTCTGCCTGACTCATTTGCCAGCCTTTCCCCTGCCCAGAGGCTACAGACCTGTCCCTCATTTTGGTTCTGTTGTCCAACCTTCTAAGAGCAGAGTTGACACTGATTTCAGGCCTGGTCTCTCAGGGTTTTATCCAGTCTGCTCTCGGAAACTGCTGAGGATTGAGATCATAAAGCCTCTCTGGGCAAACTGCTCCTCTGCTTGCCTGTCCTCATGGTGAAAAAGTCTTTCCAGATATCTGACCTGGAGCTCAGTTAATTTAATCCAGCCTCCATTTTCCTTGCATTCTCCATCACTACCCAATTTGTTTCTATATTATTTGCCTTTCATGCTGATCTCTATGTCCAGTTACAGAAAATTGTGGAATTTTCTCTGCAGTCGGTATTTTTAATCAAATAGATCAGTCTATCATTACAGTACAGCACCTTAAACCTAGAAAGAGCTGAATGGGAATTGAAATGCCTGTTAGTTTAATGAGATGTAAATAAAATACTTGACCAGAGTGTCCTTTCTTTGGAAGAGTTTGTTTTATTTGGGCATGGATCATCTGTAAGTGGAGAAGGTGATGGTGACAAAAACAAAACAGGAGCCCAACTGGTACAAAAATTAGGGGTATGACAGCCAAAGGCACGTGTGTTTAATTTCTCAATAAGGCTGAAGTTTTATTCAAGGACTAGAAAGATGCAGTTGAATTGGGCAATCCATAGTACAAATTCTCTACCGTCCTGAACAGAGTGACAATAAACAGGGTGACAATACAGGTTTAGTCTTTTAGAGAGAATAGCTTAACATTTCAAATAATTTAATTGTCTTTAATCATGCAATCAAAGTGTATCAATCAAGTGTGAAAAAGGGCTCAATAAATTTAATCATGAAACACTAAATTATGGAAGGATGATAGGTTTAATTTTGTCTTTTATTTCTTTTGATGACACAGAGAAATCTATTGATTATGATGCTCAGGTAATTACCTATCAAAGTGATAGGTTTAACGGCACATGATTTATTGTGTTTTCTACTTGAAAAATATGTTACATGTGTGAGAAAAAAACCCGTTTTGCTATTTTTTTAGATTTTCACTAGCAATCTATTTCTAAATGGAATCAAGAGACTCTCTTGTACAGCTGGCCTCTTATATTATCCAGCATCAGATTTCTTGGTCATTTTAAGCACAGTTGAGAATCTACCAGCAACATTATCTCTACTGTCATTTTATTTCAGCTTTTCTAAGTATCTCTGTGTAGAAATGTTTTAATGGGAGAACTTGCTTGTGATGTTTTGTCTTTAGATTTTTCTTCCTCAAGGGAAGCCTGTTAGTCTTTTAAAATGACATTATAAGTTGCTCAATAACCAGCTTGGGAGTTGGAAGAAATCTGTGAGGAATGCTGGAAGGAGAAGAGACCTTTTGAGTAACAATTTACTAGCTGTTTGTGGAATGCTGAGTTAATATAAAGCTGTATTACTATTCTACCAGTGCTAATAATGCATAACATTATTCTTCTGTATTGCATTTTTAGAATAATCTATGTGAACATATCAGTCTTCACAGCATCCTGAGAGAGAGATAACTATCAACATTATTCTAATTCTTACCGTGTATTAAATGAGAATAACAACTGTTTCAAATAGAGAGCTCAACAAGAGGAAAACCAGCATGTTTCCTACTAAAAGTCCTGTAGCAGGTTGTGTTGATCATCCCATACATCGTTCTCAAGCTAGTTGTTATACTTTACCTTTGCAAAAACACCTCTTATCATTCTAATTTACAAATTTCCTATTTTGCCAAAAATTATAAACGGCCCATGTTGGGTTCAACCTTTTGTGGAAAAGGGAGCCTAGATGAGGTTGTCCAGCACACTGTCCAGTCATGTCTTGGAAACCCACAGTGATGAGGTAGGTTTTATCATGGTTTTACCATGCCTCTGGGCAAGTTATTCCAGTAAATGGTTGTTCTCAATGTAAAAATTCTTTCTCATATCAAAATGAACGATCTTGGTAGAAAATCAAAATGTACTTCAGAATGGCCCATAAATGGTTATGCAGTAGATTGCTGCATAAGAGAAATGTATGTGAATGAGTCCATCTGTCTTCCCGTGTGAGGCAGGGAGACAGAAACCACTTTGCACTCACTGTAGTGTGGAAGTCCACAGGTTTTCTGGGCTGCAGCTTGGATTTTGGTTGTTCTCTGCTTTCAGGCTTCTGACCATACCCAGCCCTATTCCTGAACTTGAATCTCAAACTTAGGGAAAGCTATTGCATTTTTGTCAAGTTCTTGATTTTATTTAGCACCAGTTCACATGATCAAATGGGGGTTTGGTTATGTAGGCAGTGTAGTTTGGTTATGTAGGCAGTTTAGTTAAGCAGAAGATGAAAATACACTTACTGCTCTAGTAAGGAGAATGACTATTGAGTTAGTACTGTTATAGATACACCTTCTTGACAAAAGTCTTGATCTTGCAAGAAGTTCAGCTGAACTACTGCAGAAGCACTGTGCAAAATCCTTTTGTGGCATGGGGAAGGAAGAAGCTTACAGTAGTACCTTTAAAATGATGAAATGTTAATTGGTGACTCACAATGCTGAGGTTTCTCTGGTGCTGTTTTGTATTCTGCATCTGCCTAGGTATGTTTGTTTCTGTGAACCATGTAAACTCTGTTATTTCATGCATAAAAGCTTTGATTTAAAGGGCTCAAATAATTAATGGCTATATTGCCTACTCAACAACCTATCAAGCTATTGAAATATACTCTTTTCCATTATATATTACCTTATTTTAATAAATTTCTAGCAAGCACACCTAACTTGTACAGGATGAATAAGATTATTTTCAAAATTCTTTATGCATTTTTTTCTCTGTCTTGCTGACCCAGCATGCCCCTACTCCACTCCCTGCTCACGCTCTTCTTTCTCGTCTTGGCTCCCCCTTCCTCACTGCAACAGTGAGTTTGTTTACTCAGGCTCTTCAGCTATCAAAAATTCTCTCTTATGACTTCTTCCCCCTCACAGCCTTTGAATAACACTTCCTCTCTAGATCTTAATTTAAAACTCTTATTTTCTTCAGTTGCAATGGTGCTTTTAATTGTAAATGGTGGTATTTAATAAAGATTACTGCTGAATGAAAAAATTATTTTATTTATTAATTCGGGGGCAAATTAGACTCCCAGGTGTGATTCTGTGATTACTGTTACTACTTTGAGTGAGACTTTAGTTCTGTGTTTAATTTTTTTAAGAAACATGCTTCTCTTCTCACTTGGGTTCCTTTAATAGTTGAATAATGGTGCAATGAATCATTTTAATATTAATCCACTCTGTCCAAGTCAGATCACAAATTTGGAAACTGTTTTACTGCAGAACATGCGCTGCTGGGGATAGTCTGTACTGCAGACTTTCCAGGGATGGAATTACTAGTCCTGTGCTCCAGCTGCAAAGCCTCCCTTTTCTGGGGAGGTGGCCAAGGCAGCAGTAGATTTATTCCCCATGTTATAGAAGAAAAGAAAAAAGGGTTTATACACTTCGTAGTCTTCTGCCATGGTTCGTGCCTCTAGGACTTTTTTCAATACTGTGGATGGCATCACTATCTGTTTCTTGAATCTTTTTTTTTGACATGTATTTCCCAGTTCATGGCTTAAGACAGATCATAGCTACTCAGGCAGAAAGACTCAGTCCTGACAAGCTTTTTAAATCCAAAATACTGTATGATTTTCAAAACCTTATTGGTCTGCCTCACTTGCAAATTTCATTTATAGCTAATTAAAAAAAATAGGCAAAAGGCAGAAGTCTTGATGCTCCTTCACCTTTTACTTACCTTTCTGTTCTTTTCACCTGCACATATATGTCCTAAAATAAGATTCTGTTCCCTGCTGCTCATCCATGAGGCACTCATGAGATTCTGACTTTGAAATTTCACTTTTCTTTGTTTTGTAGAGAGTGGTAGGCATTAGACTAAATCAGGGCATGTTCAAAGAAGGTTGTGTCTTTACTCTGAAAGTTTAGTCTGCATTTTCAGAGGAGATTTCCTATGTGGCATGATTTGCCAGCCAGTTTTATCAACAGATTTTTTTTTTCCCCAGAACTCTTTTACCACGGCCCTCCAAACTTAGCATGTGTTTTTTGAGAGTCTTGACAACTTTAAAATTCCAAGTGTGAAAGTACAGATTCAATTTTCTAGAATCTTGGCATGCTGTTTGTCTGACTTGTGTTCCTTAAAAATAACTGAATATGAAGGTTCCTAGTTCAGCCTTTTTTTTTTCTTGAGGTGTTAGACTGCAAGTATTTTCTTCAGGACTCGGAGAGGATCTTTGATGATAAAGACATGATCAAAATTTGGTTAATACTGCCACATGCTTACCAATTCTGCAGAAAGACAGCTTATTTTGTTACAGCCACTTAACTTCCTTCAGCAAGTGTTAAATGCACCCCTTTCTTTATTTCAAACTTCACCTGTCTTTCATTGTGGCAAATTTAAACATCCATTTAGAAATGATAGCAATTACTTTTGTGAGTTTCTTAATAAAAATTGCAGTAGACAATCTAGTAAGAATTATGTGTGCCTTCATTTGACAAACTATATAATACACTTTTCATTTTATATCTGCTTCTAACTTGAAAATGCCTCATCGGATAATTTCAATCTGTTTTCTCTACCAAATCACCAATTAAGAATTTTAGATTACACAGGATTTGAGGGTAAAAAACACCCCAAACCACAACATGTGACAGTATCATCGTCTGTTATTTTCCATCTTACCGGAACATGACTCTCCCACTCCCGAGCTGAGATTTACATCCGCAGCCCTTACTTGGCAGTCAGTCTCTGAAGGACTCAGAGGGGAGCTCCAGTGAAGCCTTTACTGGGGGCTGCAGCGCCTCCTTCCCAGCTGCCAGCTCTGAATCCCAGGGGAGTGAGGCGCGATGCCTGAATGAAGCAGAGCTCCACTGGTATGAAACTTGCTACATGCAAAAGCAGAGGGCTCACAAAGTACAAATCCATGCAGTGGCTCCAGCCCGCAGACCTCTGCACTTATTCATTGATACACAGTTATCACCTTTGTGTCCAGTCCTCCAAAAATTCTGTGTGCAGACTGCATTCATGAGTGGTTTCACATAGTTCAACATTCTTAAGTTTTTCTAATTTCAGAAATCTATGAATCAGGCAGCTCAAGGGTGGGTAGCTGGTAAAATCAGGCTGCCTGCATGGGCCTGTGTGGCAGAGCAGCCTGTATGTTGTAAGGCTTATTTCCATTACTTACTGCCTTATTTCACAGAAAACATTCTAGGACATATAGACATATTTTAGCAGGAATTTCACTTCTGATTATGGTCTTATTCTAAGGTTTAGTCTGATTTAGTCTGCACACGTAATTTCAGTGACAACTGTTTGGGAAACTGTTATTAACTCAAAAGATGCCTTTTAAAATCGTATATTCCAACTGGCTTGCAGGGAACAAGCCAATCAGTTGGTGAACTTGCACAAAAACATGCATTTGGCGAGAACCAGTTCAGATCCAGTGCTATCCAAGGACTCTGTGGGGGTGAGGAGGTGCAATTTTCTTTGTCCATTAGAAAGCAGTCAAATTTTGAAAGCACTTACCTGTTCTGAAGCTGCATCATTAAAAATTGTCACTCAAAATGGAAATCCTTGTTGCTTCATCACATGGACCTTGTAAAGTAAATATGTGGTGACCACTTGAAGTCATAGGGGCAACTGTAGGTCAGACATTGATGCCTTGACTTTCCCCACTTAACAGATGCACTAGAGCACTGACGGGTAAAGAAATATTCCACATGAGGAAGAGCATCAGAATGCATCTCTACAAGGGCTTGGCTTTGAGAGGATGGTCCTGAAATATTAGGAAGAAGAGGAAAAGTTTGTAGTGCCTTGAGAATTTAAAATGTAAGTTTCCAAGGTGAAGAGAGTTCCAGATACACAACCTTTATCAGAAGCATCACACAATATAAAGAGTATTGTTGTTGTCCAGTTAAAGTGAGTCAAGAAATGTCTGTAAAAATTACATGGTAAATTCTCTCTCAATGACTTGCATACCAAATTACCTCACTTCGTACTTTACAGGAAGAGACAATTTCTAACACCCTGTGCTGCACCACCTGTGGTCTAAAATCAACATATGTGCTTTCTTCTTCTTTTTGACCATCACTATCAGCAAATATATTTAACTCAGAACTTTGCAAGAGGTTTTTTGACTGATGCATAAAAGTGGATGAAAATACAGCTATAATGCTGTATGGCTGACTAGTGCTGCATTTGTAGCAGAAGTAACTTAACTTTCTTGACCCAGTAAATAGATTTGATCAGCAGTTCTGTATTACACAGCAAGGTACTCTTTGCGTTGAGAAAAACTATACTTTGCTGGCTGTAAAGAAATTATAAACAAGAGAGATTGGAAGCTTAAAGTGTTTAGTATTTTAAGTGTGCCACTATGGGTATACAAGAATCAAATAACAAATATTGTGGCATTGTCAGCTCCTAGGAAGTTGCTCCATTGAGTTACTTGTATGCAACTTCCCTGATAGCTGAGAGCCTCTGTCATCATGTCTGGGACACATTCCTCTTTCTGTGGCCTCTGTTAATAAGATGACTAGAGGAAGATAGAGCACAGCATAGGTTTCCCTAGTTCTGCTGATTCCTGCCCATTGGTGCAAGTCAAATCCATGCATGGTGCTCCAACATATGTGGGAGACTGCATCCAGGCACAGTCAGGCCATTACTGGATGGGTGCCCAAGTGGCCAAGGGCCAGCAGTGGTCCCTCACCCCTTGACAGTGACTCTGGGTTGCTTTGCAGTAATTACAGCAGAGGACCTGTGTCTGTGGTACTGGAATCAAGGTGATTGTGTCGATACTTCTGTGATCTGAGTGGGCAGACACCTCAGCTGGATACTGATGCAATTAATAAGTGTTATGGCTTTGCTCCAAGTAGCTAGATCCTGAAATACTTCACCTCTTTTAATTGCTGAAAGGGAAGGTAGAGCTGAGGATTGTGAAAATCTAGAAAAGAGAAGAAAGGTGACAGCTCCCAGTGGGGAGAGAAGATTCTGCATACTTGTGTTTCTGTATTAGTTGGCTGTTTGTACATACACAAATGCCAGTGAAGCTTAAACATGTGGCTGTCATGTCAGCCACAGTTTTAAGGGAAGTAATGCCTTTGTTATGAGTGAGGTGAATTTTGAGGCTATCAGTACAACATGGCAGTGAAGATCAATGCATTATCCCAGTATAAATGGAGAAGAGACCACTGTGTGTACAATTTAGATGGTTAACGCAATTGGAAGTAAACATAAAATGTGTGTCTTCATTTTGGATATAGGCATGGAAAAATACTACAGAAGTGGAAAGTGGGTGATCAGAAATTAACTGGATCAATTTTATAGGAAAAAGAGATTGCTCTTCTCATTTCACTGTGGGTAGAAAAAACTTAACATTGGAGGAGATTGTAGTTCGGTGTCATCCTAGCAGTGAGCATCTGCCTGTCCACTGTGGGGTGTTTGTGCTTAAGGAACTTAGTCTTCTGGAACTGATGCTTCTATAGAGAGATTTCTCTTGGTGCTGGCCTCAGAGTCACAAAAATGTTTTAAAACACTGTTATTCTTCATTCTCTCTCTACTGGCCCCACTCTAGCAGTAATCTCAGCACTTCCGTAAAGATGTGCTACAGGACAGCCGTAGTAAAAGAAGCTTTTTTATACTTTCATTTGCTGTTATATGAAAATGAAGTAGACACAAGCAGGTGACAGCACTTAAAATCTAATGCAGAAGTCTTCTCTTGTCTAAAACAGTCATGTGAACAAATGTTGGGTGTTACTTCCACCACAAAAGATTTGGAAGTACCGTGTAGCATCTGTAAACCTGCTTTCAAGATAATCTAAAGACATTATTTTCTTAGAACCACCCCTTTCCCCCCCTTTTTACTCTAATCTTGTAATAGCCAGATGATTTATGTAGAAGATATCATTTGGCTTTTATGTTGTGAGCAACAGAAGAATGATTGCTTCTAAAGTGTTGCTTTTTAGTGAAATATTAATGGAGAGATAATCCATTTACATTTTTACAGCGGAAGTTTTGTAATGGTTTTGAGATTCATTTAATCTTTGCATTTGTGAAACAGCCTCTACTGAAATACAGCTGAGGTAATTTGCTGTGGAAGAATAAAGTAGTTTGTCACAAAGAAAAAAAATTTGAGGTTCCATACAAAATCCTACTGTTGAAATAATCATCTGTCTTTTAAATATTCTAAAATATTTTTTCACAAGCTTCTTGTAAAGTGGACCAGAATTGTAAATTCCACATGCTATATTTTCAGTAAGGTTTGTGAATGCCTTTATGGGTAGATATGAGATGAATAAATATGGGTGGCATGTTAGTCTGTATTAATCTTCTCAACAGCAGTTGTTTGCTTGTTCTGCCCTATCCCATTGAAATTCTCTTCTAGGTGACCAGTGTTTTGATCTGCTTGTGTCACACAGTCCAGCTGGAAAAAGCACCAAGACTGCCATTATTCTGTGCTATAAGGGCTGTGTAATTGCAGTATAGAGCAATTTTCATTTACTAATGAGTGTTATGTTACTCTACTGTCTTGGCATTGCAGGAACTAGACAGTGATTATTTGAACTGCAGACAGTGACCTGCTTATATGTTTTCTGCTGCTTAGGTAACCTTTGCAGAAGAATTGGAGCAGGGAACGAGGGAATAAAGAGGAACTGACAATGCACATCTGGTCAGGCAGCTTATTGGTAGTCGGCGATGTTGCACTTTGGGAAAAAAAAAACCCACATGCAACCAAAAAATATAATATAGCTGACCAAATGCTTGGATGCTTCAGCACTAATAAGGAAAGAACCTGGGGCATGAAAAAAAAAAAAGCTGTCCATGTGAGGAAACTTATCCCATTAGTAAAGCCTTGCTACATTCTGTTTCTTTCAGATCTTTTTGAGGTTGGCAACATTTTAAATTAGAATAACTTGACTCCCATGGCCGGCTGTGCTCTTAGCATTGCTATCTGTTGTATTTCCTTGATTGACTGTTGGCTTGTATCCCCTGTTTGTGTGTACAAAGGTGTCTGTGTAAATTGCAAAAAAAACAGGTGATTCCTTGACTTCCTTTTTAGTATTCTGCTCCAGTACCTGTAAGAATTGGACAAATGACATGAAGTTCTCTGGCATTATGCATGATGTAGCTGTGTGTGAACACTCAGCCCCACAGCTCAGGGAGCTCTCGTGGCCTCTTGTTATGTGATCAGTTAGTGAACAGAGGACACATGCTAGAATTACCCTTTGCACAAGTGGCTGTACAGCTCGGGATTCTGGATGGCTCCTTGAACAGCACATACTTCTGAAAATGTAGCAGAGGTGGAAAAAACCCACTACTCAAGTTTGCTTCTTTTTCTAGCACAGAATCCATGAAGAACTGGGGTAGCACACCTCCCTGTAAGAAAAGAGTACTCAAAGCCAAAGGAGGCCTACAGGTTTTCTTCTTTTTTAATAAAAACAGATCTTGTATGGTCCATTCTTCTTAAAAGCTGTTACAGGCAGTGGCAAATCACTGAAGTCCCTGTATTCTATATCAAGCCACTGGGTGAGGAAAAAGGGAAGGGACAACTATGTATTTTTAAAAAAGGTTAACGGAGGGAAAATATCTCTTATTCAAATTTGAATATTATCTGAAAGATATTTTGGTATAACCCGTTAAGGCAGTGGTTTCAAAACAAGTCCCTACTGGGTGAAATTTTGTTGTCTGGGCTGTGGATGGAGATCAGTCAAGGATTACAGGATGGTGGGTTTGGATGTAAGATATGAAATATACCCTTCTGAGCAACTGCGTGCAAGATGGACAGTGCTCTGGCTCAATCCAAGAAGCTTTTCTAATGAAGAAACATAGCTGGCAACATGTGACTGAATTCCTTGGTTTGCTCTGCTTGTGCATGTGGCTTTTACCTATTAAACTGTCTTTATCTCAGCCTGTGAGTTTTCTCACTTTTACCCTTCCAATTCCTTCCTTCATTCCATCAGGGGAGTGAGGGAGTGGCTGTGTGGAGCTTAGTTGCTGGCTGGGGTTAAACGACAACAACTTGCAACTTTCAAATATAAAGTCCTTGGCTAATTTTAGGCTGAATTCTAGAGGGGAGATGATATGTCCCTGGAATGCATCATTCATTTTCACATTTAGTACTTGTTCAGAAATGGAGCTAAAACTATTATCCTCAATGCTTAAACAAATCTTGTGAATTACAAAAAGATTTCTACGCAAATGGGTCATGGAAAAACTATACTGAGTTCGAGATTAGTCTTCAGAAGTGACCTGGTTTTCTGTGGGGAAATTTACTGGCTGTTTACACTTTTATGAGTGACTTTTTAAAATAGAAGTTTTCGTAATTTGAAGATCAGATTTCAAGTCGAGGTCGTTTTACTAGAAAGTGGCTTTTAGATGGGGAAATAGTATATTATAGAAAAAAATTAGAGTGTGATTCATAAAACAAATGAGCCTTAGTTGAGGTTGCTCTTGCAATTAACTATAGATTCCACAATTCAAGATTGTCCTTTTCAGAAAAGCAATTACCCTGTCATTAAGACAACCTACACTGAATCCAAAACTTCGCTCTTTTCATCCTGAATTTCTCTGTCAAGCCCCTGTTCAAAGAGAACCTTCAAATGTGAGCTGTATTTAAGTAAGTGTAACCAGTAAAGTGAGTTAACCTGAAATTACTCTAGGAGGAATGGTAAAAGCAATTGTAGCAGTCTCTATATGAAATAAACCAGAAAGAACAAAAAGAAATAACGTTCTATAGGGAGATCAATAATGAGCAGGACTCATGTTTTCTAAAGACCTTGGGAACCAGCCCATAACTTGTTAAATGCTGCTGACACTGAAAAGACTGATTTCTTTTTTCCCCAGAAGGCTGAAGAGCAGCAGACCTCTGACAATTAAGACCTTTAAAAAAAATGTCAGTTTTGACAACCAAACATCCAAACCAAAGACATGCAGGGAAACTGTTAATTAGTCTTGAAAATCCTGTGGTGAAATCCTTCACTTCTGGTCCTTGATATCAGAGACATTTCAGTGTATGCCTTTGGTCAGCTGAAGAGGTTACATTTCCCCTTCTCTGGGTCTAGTATTTTAAACTCCCTTTGAGCCCATGTGATTTATTTTTCTGTGCTCTGAGTGCCCTGTGCAATATTGTTCCTTGGAAAAAACCTGTGAGGAAGAAAAGACTGTGAAGATGTGGTGTCCTGAAAAGGGAACTGTGGTCAATTCCTGAGCTTTAACAGACATTTGCCATACAGCAACAAAAATAAAATGTTTGGTAGAGTGTGTTCATTGGAGACAATGCTTTCATTTTGCTGGATCAATCTGTCATGGTAACCTCGTGAAGCTGCTGACCTAAAAGAAACAAACAGCATCTATCCAGGTTTTTTGATCCTTCACAGATTTGGTACAGGTAAGAACTTACTAGTGCTGCACATCAGATCTGGAGGGTAGAAGTGCTTTACATTACTTAAAGCTGAGATGCTTGTTTTCTCTTTTAAACTGTGCATTTCTCTGTCTGCTTTTGGCTTGGTGAATACAGATTTGGTACAGGTAAGAACTTATCTCACTAGTGCTGCACATCAGATCTGGAGGGTAGAAGTGCTTTACATTACTTAAAGCTGAGATGCTTGTTTTCTCTTTTAAACTGTGCATTTCTCTGTCTGCTTTTGGCTTGGTGAAGCTCTTCTCTTCTCTTCTCTTCTCTTCTCTTCTCTTCTCTTCTCTTCTCTTCTCTTCTCTTCTCTTCTCTCTTCTCTTCTCTTCTCTTCTCTTCTCTTCTCTTCTCTTCTCTTCTCTTCTCTTCTCTTCTCTTCTCTTCTCTTCTCTTCTCTTCTCTTCTCTTCTCTTCTCTTCTCTTCTCTTCTCTTCTCTTCTCTTCTCTTCTCTTCTCTCTCCTCTCCTCTCCTCTCCTCTCCTCTCCTCTCCTCTCCTCTCCTCTCCTCCCCTCCCCTCCCCTCCCCTCCCCTCTCCTCTCCGAAGTGAGTGGAGAAAAACTGTATTATTACAGCCACGATTTTCTTGCATCTGTGCTCTACATACCCCTGGAAAATCAGGAAACACTTTGACTATATTTGTTGCTAGGACCTCTTTTGAAAGAAGTGCTATAACAAACCATTGAAGAAAACTTGGGTTTGCTGATGATCACTAGGAATGTTTACTAGCCTTAAAACTGCATGAGCTTATGGGGAATTGTGGTGCGTTCTGATGAGTGTATTTTATTAACAAGATGCTTCATATTTTAATGGGCTGTTTCTCTCAGGCATTTGAGGTGCTATTATGCTAGTTACTCAATTTTATGAAGTCAAACAATAAACATTAAAAGTAAAACCTCAGGAAAATTGCCAGAGTGTAAAATAGATCTGTCCCTCGGTAGTTTTAATTTACTTTCATTTTCAAAATGTTTTTCTTTTAGTTTACTAACATGTATTCTAGTATTTTGAGCAAGGAAAAACAGGCTTTAATCTAGGCCTCTAGGTCTGAAGACACTGAAAGGAGTGATCTATTTTCTCCAGAGGATGGCAAGCTTTGTTTCCGGTTAAACCAAGCATTTCCAGTCTGAGGCCTGTCAATGCTACTGCACTTGAAATCTTTGTGATTAAAACATAGTGAAGTTGAACTTGGAAATCAGATCAGTAAAAACCCTAAATGGTTAAATTAGAACAAATAGGTAATTGGTGTATGTTTAATGTTTTCTGCATTACAGTACTGACACCTTTTTGTGTTCATGAAAAATGAAGTTGCTTAGCTTTCACATGCATGAATCTGAGAGATTGAGTGTTTTGTTTGGGCAGAGATGTGAAAGTAAATACACAGCCTAAGGGGCAAATAATGCCCATTAATTCCTTTTACTTTCACCTGGTGTGTGGACATGTAATTAAATTTCACGTTACCATCAGAAAACCCTATGCTGCCTGATTAATGTGAGTCTTTCAATGGTGTAGGAAGGTGTAGTTATTTCTCAGGAAGGAACAAGACCTCCCTTCTCCAAGGTGCATTGTAAATCATGTGGGCAATGAGAGAATGGAGGTTCCATGTTATGATAAGCCCAAAATTTCTAGTCGGGAATCTCTCCTGCTCTGCAGAACCATTGCTTACTATTCAAGTTATTAGCCCGGGGCACAAAAGGCTCAGTTTCGTGGCACAGATGGCTTTTCATCGGCCCAGACAGCTGGGCTGATTTCACCCTTGGACCTGTTCTATGGGAGGCCTTCAAAAAGCATTAAGACCTGTAGGGTTTGGGCTCTGCTGTTGGATAAGTGCACTCCTCCCAGCTGCTAGTTTGCTGAAGACACAGTGCAAGTGTGTTTATCATTCTGGAGCTTTCAAAGCAAAGAGTGCTTGTCATCATGTCTTGACTGTTTGTCAAAGTTATATTGCTCTGTAGACTTTTAATTTTAAAATGGTGTTTTAAAAATATTGAAAGAACCTTGAAGAAAGGGTTATTAGAGGAACAGTGACCTTCCCTGTGGTCAGCAGCATTTCTGTTCCCCAGTCAAGCTGTTCAGGTGTGGGAGCAATGCAATGAACTGAGTATACAACCACCTCCCTGTGATTTGTGGCACTGGAGACAGAAGCACCTCAATTAGAGGACAATTTCTGACCACCCTGTGGGTGACTGGGGCTAATGCCAACACTTGCCAGGGACTGCTGTGCAAAGCAGTGACAGCTCAGGTCTCCCAAGGCTTGTTAACACCCAGCACCACCTGGGACAGACGAGTTGGCCCTGGAAGCAGGGAAGTTGCATTCAGCAGTGTTGTTTCTGAGTGAATAAATCCATCTGGGCCTGAAAAGCTGACATGGGGCCAGCTCTGATGTCTCTCCATCTGTGGCACAGTTTCTTACGGCCCCACTTATTCCTGGGATCCCTTGATTTCAACTGTACCATCTGCCTCCTCAGTTTTGGGACTGAGAAAATTGATAATGGCTGTGTCTGCTTCTGTAGCCCAGTTTGGATGTCTCTGCAGCCCAGATTAGCTGATCTCATGGGTCATGATTTTGTTTAGTGCACAAATATCCTGTATTTGTTTGGGCCTTTTGGTTCTGACTTATTTGGCACTTTTAGTAGAGATGTAGATGTTTAGTAGAGGTTTTTATTTTCTGTGGGAGAACAGCAGCATCCCTCTGTCTCTAGGCCCTCAACCCTCAAGCTGAAACTTATTAAGTAGGGTAAGGATGAGGAGAAAGATCCTGACCGAGTGGAAGGGGAAAACCCAGCATCAGAAACTGGAGAGTGGTAGGGACAATTCCTCTGATCTATAGTTGAGACGATCATCAGGAAGAACTACAAGCCAGCATTTCAGAACAGTTTGAAGCAGTAATGGGAGAAGCTGCATTAGAGTTAAATCCTTCAATACATTTGCTGCAGAGTTTTTCATCATTGGATGAAAAAAGGTGTAATTTAATGAGTTCTGAGTAAAGCAATCTTAGATGTGACCAAAACAACCTCCGAACAAATACAATTGTGTCTTAAATAGAAAAGGTAGTGGAGCCTATGAACGCTTCCCAATTCTTTGGACTTGGGTTGGTGGATTTCTTCCTTCTTTTGTTTTCCTTACTCCCCTGCATCAGGCAGTGCTTGGGATCATCACCTTGTTGTCACATTTGCTTGGGGAAACAAATCTGTCACAGCAGTTTCCTGTCAATACCCTGTCTTGAGTTAGCAGCATGTGTCTAGCTCCAGCACTGTAGGATGATGTAGCTTTTGCTGATAGAAACCCACTCTTTTCATTATCTGTTGAAGAATGAACCACACGCTGGCATTACCCAGATTTGGAAACCAAGTGTGCTGTCAGAAGCAGAATATGTAGCAATTCTTTGAAGTCACAGTGTCAGTCTATGTATAGAGTTTATAACTTCAGATTTCTGTGGAGCATAAAATTATTCACATTCAGGATAAAATCTCTGATGTTCTGTGGTTTTTCAACCCCACTTTTTATTTTTTAGCATTTATATATAAAACAACTTATATGGCATTAATATTTCCAATGTAGTGCTATACCCATATGTGCAAAGATCCCCACAGAGAGCTGCCAGTGTCTTTACTTTTCTCTCACCTGTTTCTTCATTCTCATTAGGAGTTTACGTTGCCTGGTGTATTACTGATGGTGTCAGAGTGGCCAGTGATTTGAAAAGACTGATTATGTAAGAACTGTTGAGTGGCTATCTGTACCAGTTTGCAGAAATGTATTCCTCTAACAGGATTTTAAAATAGACTTGAATCAATCTACAAGGTGAGATGGTAGCATTGTTTGTAAGGTAATGTGTCCTAAGAACAGATACTTAAATGGCAATGACAAGCACTAAGCAAATGAACATGTTTGTCTAATCAGTTAATGAAACTCACTGCACAGCTATAGTGTGAAAATGGTGAATGTTACCTTGGGAATAGCTTCACTAAGAGTTGTATCAGAGGTCAGAAATTGTAGCTCTGCTTTCACCAAGATATGGAAAGCAGAGATTCAATAAATCCCAGAGTAAATAGGGCATGTGAGAGGACAGAAGCCAAAGAGGATAATGTGCATTCATCTACAAATGTGGATCTGCATAAATCTTGCTGGTTGTTTTTGTGACACCAAGTTGGGCAGGAGTATTGATCTTCTGGAGGGTAAGAAGGCTCTGCAGAGGGACCTGGGCAGGCTGGATTGATGGGCCAAGGCCAACAGTATGAAGTTCAACAAGGCTGAATGCAGGGTCCTGCACTTGGGTCACAACAGCCCCTTGCAAGCCCAGAGGCTTGGGGCAGAGTGGCTGGAAGATTGCCCAATGGAAAAGGAGCTGGGGGTATTCTTCGACAGCCCGCTGAACAGGAGCCAGCGTGTGCCCAGGTGGCCAAGAAGGCCAGTGCCATCCTGGTCTGTATCAGCAATTGCATGGCCAGCAGGAGCAGGGCAGGAATTGCCCCCTGTGCTTGGCACTGGTGAGGCCACACCTTGAGTGCTGTGTCCAGTTTGGGCCCCTCACAGCAAGAAACACATTGAGGTGCCAGAGTGTGTTCAGAGAAGGGCAGTGGAGCTGGTGAAGGGCCTGGAGCACAATTCCTGTGAGGAGCTGCTGAGGGAGCTGGGGGTGTTTTGTCTGGAGAAAAGGAGCCTGAGGGGGGACCTTGCTTCCTACAATTACCTGAAAGGAGGTTATAGTGAGTTGTCAGGCTCTTCTCCCAGGTAATAAGTGACAGGATGGCAGGAAATAGCCTCATATTGCACCAGGGTTTAGATTAGATATTAGGAAAAATTCTTCATAGACTGGTTTGTAAAGCATTGGAACAGACTGCCCAGGTAAGTGCTGGAGTCACACCATCCCTGGAAGTGTTCAAAAGCCGTGGAGATATGACACTTAGGGATATGGCTTATGGTGGACTTTACAGAGCTAGCTTAGGGGTTGAGCTAAATGATCTTAGAGATCTTTTCCAACCTAAACATTTCTATTATTTTCTATGATTCTATTAGGAATTCATGTGATTGCTATTTTTTTAATAATCACTGTCTACATAGAATCATTCAGCTCAGTTTTGCATCATGTGAAAAATTCCTCCTGAAATAAAATGACCACCTGCAATTTAGCTGGAAATTTAGGCTTTTTAATGCAAAAGATCAATAAGAACATTCTCATTTGTATTACTTTTTAAAAGTCTTTTTAGGCCAACAAATGGCTGAACAGAGAATAAATAAACTGCACATCAGCAGGTCTGAATCAATAGGCTCAAAGATTTGATGGACCACATCAAAACAGACAGGTAGCAATAGCTATGAAAGAGGCTCTGTGACTTAAGGTTATCAGTGGGCCAGTATAGTGGAATGTGAAGGATTCCTTGGGAATCAGCCTCTCTTCGGGCAAGACAGTTCAGGAGGCAGCCAAAGTGCCATAATAAGCTCAGCCAGCACAAATTTCCCCCTTCCTCAGAAGTGCCAATTTCCCCCTTTCTCACAAATTCCATCCAGAACTCAGTTTGGAAGCAGTTCTGCTGGCCTGGGAACCTGTGGTTGGACCAATGTGCTGGATCAAGCTGGTTCAGCACTCTTGCTGAAGACTGGGTCAGTACACGGACAAACCAAAAAAAGTCATAGTCCCACTGTCAAGCTCTTGACTGACATCTTTTCCTATCTCTGTAGTATGATCAATGCTTTAAAAAAGTTAATTTGTGGTGTTTGGCATGGCCACTCACTCTGAAGTACACTGAGCAGTGCCTGGATCACCAGCTAACAGTCATTAACTTAAAATAAGTAGGATGCTGTCCTCCGTGATGAGCAGGCCTCCCAAAATGGCTGGGCAGTTCTTCCCAGCATGCAAGCAGACAGTGACTGAACACTGTTTTTCCAAGGAGACTCATTCCAGGATGCTCCTGGATCATCCTGGATCATCCAGCAATGCATGGTTGCACCAGCAATACCCAGAGAAGGTGCAGTCCAGAAACATCTTGGCCAATTCCCTAGCTGACATAAGACCATCTTTTGTTTCAGCATCCTTTAATGTATACCTTTCCTTCTGTTCTTAACACTTAATAATCCATTTGTAAGGATTATGTTACCAGTACCCCTGTTGAGGAGTGACTGACTGCACTTAATACAATGATGCCTGAAGAACAACCAAGAGCAAGGCCCTATTTGTGACAGTAGTTGCTGAAAAAAAGAAAGTGCAGTTGAAAAAGTAGTCTAAAGACCAAGCAACTGAGATGTAGACAAATTCTAAAATTATTTAAAACACTCTCAGACAAAAGGCAGCTGAGGTGAAGTGTGAAGAGTGAAGAGCCAGGATCCAGCAGGTTCAAGGAAAGATGGTCCAGGCAGAACTGTAGGAAATTTTCTGAATTCCCCAGGGGCTCTGGTTTAGCATCTTCTGCAGCAGTTTCTCTTGGATCCGGTCCTTGGCTCCATTCTCCTTTCCCTGCAGCAAATCTGGATATATCGTATCAGTCTTAGCTTTCTGCAGAATTTACTGCTATAGGAGTTTATACTGTCTCTTACAGTGCAGTATGCGCTCACTCAGCTACTTTTCAACTCTTTCCCCTGGCCCAGCTTGATACTGAGCTGTCTGAAAACAGCAGCACTTTCCTCACCAGTGGATTGGCCCAGAATTAGAATCACAATAAAACAGAATATTCTGAGTTCAAAGGTACCCATCAGGATTGAGTCCAGCTCCCAGCACTGCTCAGGACACCCCAAGAGCCACACCATGTGCCCAAGAGTATTGTCCAAACACTTCCTGAGCTCTGTCAGGCCTGGTGCTGTCACGACTTCCCTGGGAAGTCCATTCCAGTGAACAGCCTCTCTGGGTCAAAAACCTTTTCCTGACAGCCAGCCTAAAACTTCCCTGAGACAGCTTAGGCCATTCTCTTGGGTCCTGTCACTGGTCACCACAGAGAAGAGATCAGGTCTGCCCCTCCTGTTCCCCTCATGAGGAAGTTGCAGACTGCCATGAGGTCTCCCCTCAATTTCCTCTTCTCCAGGCTGAGTGTAGTGTCCTCAGATCCTCATACAGCTTCCCCTCAAAGCCCTTCACCATCCTTGTAACCCTCTTTTGGACAGTCTCTAAAAGCTTAATGACTTTTTTGTGTTGTGGCACCCAAAACTGCCCCCAGCACTGGAGGTGAGGCTGCCCCAGCTCAGAGCAGAGCAGGACAATCCCCTCCCTTGCCCGCTGGCCGTGCTGTGCCTGATGTCCCCCAGGACAGGGCTGCCCCTCCGGGCTCCAGTTGCAGTGAATTTAGTTGGAATGTGGTGAGTGCTGCAGGGGTGGCACAGCTGTGGGAAGGTGAGCTGTGGTCTTTGTTGTGCAGTCAGTGGTGCCATCCTCTAGTAGCAAGATTGCTGGGAAAGATACCTGAAAAGATAATACAAATGTTGAAGAGGCTCCAGGAGGAGACTGGCATTTAGCAAAATGTCTTTCTTTGAAGACTGACAAATTAATAAATGATGGAGTCAAAACTGGAATCCTGCAGTGTAACTTTAGAGTTGGTGGCAGGAGCAGAGCAGCACTTTAACACTTTGCCTGAAGCGAGTGAAAAAAACCCATCGTGAGTTAAATGAGAAATGTTCAAGTCATAATTGCCTGCTGCAAATTTCTTATTTCCAGTAAACTGTAAACAGCCTTCAGACATAAGTGACCCAGTGTTCAAGACTGCTAAGGACCAAAGGTTGTGTGGGTCAAGTTGTGTTGAGAACATAATCTGAAACAAAGTAACAGGAGAGATTCGGTGAGAATAAATGTACAAAAAGAGCACAGTCTTCTATCTTTGAAACCCCACTCAAAAATATTTAGAGCTGCTTTTGAAGCAAAATACCAAATAATTGTATTACATGCAAAATGAGAGCATTTGATTTTGAAGCCTTTAAGACATAGCCAGAAGGGCCCAGGATGCCAGTTGCGGCCCTGAGGTAGTCCTGAGTTTTAATGTCAGTCTGTCTGTCTCAGTATGGTATTACTGACCTGCCCCATCTTGTGAGGATTAATTACTTAGTTTGCACTGCCAGTTTGAAGACATAAAGCACATCTCATTTCTCATAAGGTCTGCATCAATGACTCAAGAAAGCTCTAAGCACTGGTTTGTTTTCTTTTCAAGTTGTCTGGCAGCACCTTTAAAATCTACCAATGTCTAACCAGATAAGTTTGTTTCAGGCTGAAAGGAAGCGGAGGCTGGTTTAAGATGTTTTCAGTTCACTCAAGCCATTTAGTTTCCTGTAGCTTTAAGTAATAAATTTATTTAGAATATGTTAAAACTGGTGAAGTTTAGACATTTGGTGAATAGACATTTGAAGTGCTCTTTGAGTGATTGTGTCCTTAAACTCTTCAAGAAAAGATTATCTTAGCATACAAACTTCAAACCTTTATATTTTTTTTTGCATTTCATCATTTGGTAGAAAAACCCAGCTATTCCTCCCAGAGCTTTGAGGGGCAGTTGTGCCTCTCAGCTGATTATCTGGGAGCTGCTGTTGGCTTCCAGGGACAGAGAAGAATCAAAGCAAATAACAAGGTCCCTGAATGTTATGGAGGCTATAGAATCTGTCCTAAAGATTAACATGAACCAAACTCTGAAAAAAAAAAAAAAGAGTGCAGATTTCAAAGTTTGCAGAAGGGTAAAAGAACTACTGGACTGGTCTGACACTTAATGATTAGCTCCTGTTCCTCTGAATTGGCCCAGTCTCTTTGTGAAATTACAAAAAACCACATTGGGCAAGCAAAGCATCTCCCTACACCTTGCTGACAGTAACTCCTGTAGCTGAGTACCAGCACTACACTGAGAGACTGCCTTTGTTTCTTTATTGAGATGATTGACCTAAGGTCAATGGATAAGTTATTTCCAGCAGTCAGTCAGGTGAGTGGTGGTCTGGTCTCCTAGATTTGAATGGAGCATTTTTTTTCCAGATGAGAGAGCTTCCAGTAAATTAGATATTTTGAGGTAAGCTCTTTCCCATGGGATTAGTTGATCCAATCTGTTCTTTTTTCTATCTCTTGGTTGGCCCCAGCCATTTGTACTTGTTCACTTTGGGGTCTGATGAAATAAATTCTCTCTGCAGTGACCTTTGCTTCAGGTGTACAGGAAATGTCCCAGTCTGATCATTTTCCCCTCTATGCATGAGACAACTTTTCCACTCTGTCTTTTTCATATTAAGGATACTAGAAGGGAATTTCTTAATACATCTAGTAAATGAAGATTTCAGGCTACACCTAAGCTCCTACTTTAGATTTTAAGATGTTCAGAAAGTAACAGTGGTGTCTGCTCTAGGCTAATGTATGTATGTCTGGGTTTTTCTATGAAGTGTATCAAGAGTTATAACATTCCACTGGCATCTTTGTCTTTCTCCATTTATAATTGTTCCAGTGAGAGTCCATGACCAAATATGTGGTCCTTGTCAAATAGATAATGTTCTGTATCAATGTTAGTAGGCAAATCTAAAGAGAGGAGAGATCAGATAGAAGTAAGCTTAGGTTTTATTTACAGTGGTGTTTTATCCCTGTTGCTTCTGCAAAAACTCCATTCCTCCCTCCACAAGTACTTTCAGCTCTCCAGTAAATCATCTTCTCTACCTAAAGCAGAGGTAATTCAAACTAAAGAAGATTTTGGATCTACTTTTTACCATTTTTTTCCCTTGGGGCATAGGTGAAGCTCCAATTTGATGTTAACACCATTGAAATGTCACAAAACCAGGTGACCTGGGATATGAGCAGAGGAAAATCTAGGCAAAACAAGTTTTTTAGTGTTCTTGTCTTCTCGGAAGTCACCTTTGATGCTCTAGTGTACAACACACACTTTCCCTGTATCCAATGCAACAGTTAGGAGAAGTGTTGCTATAACACAAAGCAATAAATTTTAGGAGGTGAAAATAGAAAAGCAAAATTAAGAACCATATTGTTATTTCTTCTTTGCTCTTCTGAATGACCGTACTGAGGGTAGTTCTGTGCTTACTTGATTACCTACCTATGGTACAGCCATCAGGCAAGATCATTTTGTGAAGGGCAAATATTTAGATTGTATTTGTTGTGCTTGTTCACAAATCCTATTCTTTGCAGGCTTTTTACTTCTGCTTTCTGAGTGGCACTTCTGTCACATTTTTGGACTAGCATAATAGTGGTTGACATTTTTATATCCTGAAGGCCTGCAGAGAATTTTAGTACCTGTAGGAAAAGTTGCAGATCTGGAAATGTATATTTAGGTGGGAGTAAATCATTCTACATCATCCCTGATTTAAGTGTTTTGAATGCCTGTTAGAAAGACCCTCTTTTTCCTTTTGCATGTAGCTTCCCCTCGGCAGCTGTTCTAACATAATAGAAAATACCATTGCTAAGAGGAATCCTCTCTTCTCCTTTCCACTGAATTGATGTGACATGATATTCAGTCAAAATAAATGCCAATGGCAAAATAAATCTTTCAGGAAAAACTGAAGCACCTTCTGGGAAGCGGTGGCTCCGCAGTGGTTGGGTGGAAGAGTGGCAGAGCAGCTGTCATTGTTTCAAACGGGGTTTTCAGTGGGAGAGCCAAGCAGCAAGAGGGGAACGTGTGTAAGTGCCTCCAGTGAAGCTGGGCATGGCCCACAGTGATGTCTGATGAGAGGAAGATGTAAAAGAGATGGGTTGCTTCTTCCCTGGGAATAATTCCTTTTTATTTGCCTTTGTGACTGCCCAGATTTCTATGGGCTGGAGGAGGTCAGGAGACCTCTTCCTCTGTCCGGGTTAATTTTGCAGAGTAAGCTAGAGGGCTACAGGGTCTAGCATGGGTTTGTGCAGCAGAAGCAGCTGCCTCAGTCAGACTCTGTATGTGTTTATTAATAATGCTTTGAGGGAACATGGAAATGCTAACAGACAGGTGCACAGATCTCTAGATTTTGCACTGTGGTAGCAGTGAGGGAATCCTGCATAATAATTGGCCAGAAGGAATGGCAGAATCTCTGTAGCCCCAAACTGGCTGCTGATTGCTATTCTTTCCCCTCAACTCTCTGTGCTACTTTGGGTGGCATCACTTCTCCTAAGCTTCAGTTAATTCATCTGTAAAGTCAGGATAATCAGATTTGCCTACCTTATGGAGATTAATTTATTAAGTTTATATTGCAAAGTGGTGTGAAGGCATAAAATGTTATGGAAATGTTGAGTGGTAGCCATGTTATATTAATTTTGTTTATTGAGTCCCATCACACATAATGTCAATGCGCTTCTACAAATTATGGCAGCACAAGCTAATCAAAATGTAGGCTGTTCTAATGCTGGTTTTTATTTTGCAATACTCTTGCTAGTTTTCCAAATCAATATGAGTTGGGTAAATAAATAAATGGCCTGTCTTTTGTTTAGCAGCACAGGCTATTTCAAAGTGTGCTCTGGAATATGGCTGGGAGCTTTCCTCTTTTCTGCTTTCTGTATTCTGATCATCTCACAATTTCAGCTCCTCTGTCTTGTTTTTCCTGTGCTTTTTAAAAAGTGATTCTTCTGCATTTAAATCTATTTGACCCTTGATTTTGAATTGCTCGGTCTAATGCTATCACTTTCATTGATTTTGATTTGAATTTCACTGCATCTTACCGTCCTGGTAGGTACGAGCTCAGTACTAAATGTAAACTTATGGGGAAGTAACATGTGTAAACTGTATGGGGAAGAAAGAGTATTAAGGGCCTGGCTACTTCATCTACCAGGGGATAGAGTGATTGAGTGTGCAGTACTAAAAGTTTTGCTCTGCCTTTTCCTATTGTGAGCAAATGTGTTTTCTCAAAACCACAGATAGGAAAGGAGGCAATACTTGGCAAAGAAGTTTCCATTAAAAGCACTTGCTGGAAATGTCTGCACAGTGTTCCTGAAAAATGCATTTCAGGACTCTGCACTCTTCAATTTGCATTCTTTAAAATGTACAAAGAAATTTGTCAGGGGACCTATGTGTCTCGTTCTGGAAGCTGTTGCAATATAAAGAAGTCCATCACAGCCTGAGCCACTCAAAAGGCAAACCCCCAGGTGATCCTTGAATCCTACAGGCAGGTTGTTCAAGAGAGAAAGGCATTAGCAGTGACACAGAGGGCATGAAGTCCACTACACAGAGAGCTCGTCTCTTGTTCTTCACTCTAGTGGCAGAATGAAATTAGGTATTCCTGTAATTCGACCATTTTCAAGCAAAATTGTCTTGAGGTGAATGAAAAAGGAGGGGTTGAAGAAGTAGAGTGCCTAGATGTAAATGACAAATTCTCCCTGAAAACAGTAGCTGGAGAAATGCACTATGTAGGTGTTTTCATTATATTCCTACAGAAAAGCTGTCTTTGAAGGCGTGGGCTTGACTTCTGTGTATATCTACCATTGCCTACATAGCAAGCAGCGTGCCAGGGACTAGACAGAACACAATGCACTTGGCATCATCAGCTTGTTCAGCCCCAAAAAGTTTGGAGTCTCCCAGGGCTGACTTGCAGCAGTAAACACAAGGGAATTGGCCTGGCCAAGCAGGAAGTTATTCCCAAATCAGAGAAGTTGGTCTGGCTCCTGAGCTGCTTAACTTTATTAAGGACCAGATTTAGTAAGCCCAGTTTAAACCTAGAAGAACTTTACTGAAGTAATCAGTAGATTACTTCAAGGGATGTTGCTCCAAGTCTGGCACTTTTCCCTCAAGGCAGAGTGGATTCTTTCAGTAGTGGTGTCTCAGGATTCCTGTAGTAGAAACTTCCCTGTGGCCCATAAACACGTTCTCCTAATCCAGGGAGGTCCTGCAACATTGGCACTGAGTGTATTTTCCATATAAAGAAGCAATTTCAAATTCATTTTATTAGGCTTCAATGGTTTTCTCTTGGGGCCTGTGTAGTTAAATTCTTAATAACTCATTTGTTGAGCTATTCATTCTCAGGGATTTGAATGTTCTCCTTGTGTTCCTGTGGGAAAACGCCAGACTCAGTCTCTGTGTATCAACCCCACGTGGACTAAGACTTGGTATCGCACCATCCCCTGTCACATATTGATTCTGCACGTCTTTCACTGAGCGTTGCTCTTCCGTGGGGAAGGCTTTGATCAGTCTTAGGAAGGCGGCTCAGTTGAAGGGTGATCCCTCCCTGCATCAAGAATTCCACAGAGGGAGATTTTGTTGCTCTTGTCCAGGCTGTGTAGATAAACAGTGTTGTATAACTTCCACAGATAGTGCTGAAGAGCAGGTCTTCATTGGGAGATAAATTGTACAAATAAGGGGACAGAGGTCACATGGACAAAAAGGGGTAGAGAAGATGAAAGATAAGGAAATTCTGGTTTTGGGTAATAATATACAGAGGGTAAACACACTGGACTTAAGGCAGTCACAGAACCACAAAATCACAGAATTGTTAAGGTTGGAAGCGACCCAGTGTTTTACCGGCAGCAAACCTGCTGAGGAGGCACTCCATTCGTTCATCCATGTCATTGATTAATAAGTTAAACAACACTGGGCTCAGTATTGATCCTTGGAGGGACACCACGAGTTACAGACTTCCAGCTAGCTTTGTGCCACTGATCACAGCCCTCTGAGAGCTGCCATTCAGCCAGTTCTCAGAGCTGTCTCACCATCCGCCCGCACTCCCTGGGTTTGCCTACAAGGGCACTGTGGGAGAGAGTGTCAAAAGCCTTGCTGAAATACAGGTAGACAACATCCTTTGCTCTTTCCTCATCTGTCCAGTCAGCTGTCCCACCGTAGAAGGCAATCAGGTTGGTTAAGCATGATTTCCCTGTTGCAAATCGATGCTGACTACTCTTGCTCACTCTCTTGTCTTTCACATACCTTGAGATGGCCTCCGGAATGAGCTGTACCATCAGCAATCCTATCAGTGAGAGAAAAATACAAGACTGGATAATTGTGGACTCATGGAATATTAAGGGCCTGGCTACCGGGGCTCAGCATAATTAATGATATTTTTTCTTTTGCTTTTGCAACATATGGTATCAGAAGCCTTGGAAATTTCCAGATTTCCCAGCCTGGAAGCTGCAGTTAGTGTTTTCAATGCACACAGCTTTGGTCTTGCTCATTTTTTTCCTCACATGTTAATTAAAATGCTCCTGTTAATGAGCAAATTAGCAAAGGTTGAGGCAAAGAGGTGCACTTGTAGTAATTGAGGGTGAGATTTTATTTGGCAAGCCAGTGTTACCACCTGTAAAGGTGTCTGCCATGGCAGCCTCCTGATGCAAAAATCGGCTGTGCAGCTGTAGGCAGCCGGTTCAGATAAAAACTGAGGTGTAAAGTCTACAGTATGAGAAACAGGATCCTAATAATGAGGGGGTCATGGATGTATTCAGAAGCACAAAGCCAGACTGGTTTGGTGCATCCCTGGAAAAAGGAACAGACAGCAGATGTTAAAATTAATAAAGAAAATTAACTGTGTGCAAGGCAAGAGTGGTTTGGTTTTCTACAACATACAGAGGTGCTGCTTTATCTTACTATGGGAACTGCTGTGTCAGAATATCAGTCTCTGTATTTTCAACATAATCTTTCAAAATGTCCTTCTCATAGATGCTGGCTGAATTGTGATCCTTCAGGTCATGCAGAGGAAAAGCCATTGTATTTGGCTGTGTTTCCCTCCTGAATGCCTACACCTTTCCACTGAATGCTTTCATTCATATGCTTGTATAATAAACTAACCTCAACCAATAACTCTTTACACATACCTGTAAAATTAAAATGAAGCGTGTTGGTGTAATAGCTAGCGCAAGTTAAGTTCACAGACAGAACTGGCAACAATGAAGAGGAAAACTTACTAGCAATGAGGAAAACTCAAAGAATATAAAGTAATGCATTTTTGAGACAGAATGTTAAGTGTCATCAGTTAGGGAAAAGTGATATGATTTCATAAAATCCTTGTAGTATTGTAAATATGTCTGCCAGGCAAAACATTAATATTACCAGTATTTATTACACTGAATAAAATATGGTGGGTTTGGATCATAGAGAGTCAGGTAAAGCTTATTCCCATTTGTATGGGTCCACATCTCCTGGGTCTTGTGCAAGGAGAAAGAAACCCAAAAAAGCTTAGAGCAAATTTCAACTGAAACTCCAGCATTAGGGTTTTATTTATTTATCTATTTATTTATGATCCCTAAATATTATTTGTTTATTTAAATGTAATTTATTTATAAGTCAAAACTTTATTTATCTTTTGGTTTTTATGATTCCCATATGATTATAACACCACATTTCCTCATAAAGTTATTTAAATTTATGAAAAAGTTGCAAAAACTTTTTTTTTCCCACTGTTACTCTGCAGTGAAGCTTTGCATTAGTAATAGCATCTAAGCAAAGGGATTTTTCTGTTTGATGTGTTGGTTTTGAACAATTTTGGTTGTGGATAGCTGAATTGTGTATTTTGTTTCCTTGGAAGCAAGTGTTGTTGTGAAGGAATAGTTATGTTTGATATAGTGAGAAGTTTCCAAAGTGACTTTACCATCAGCTTAGGTCAGCAATGGTATTCCTGCTTCTGAAGTCATCTGGATGTATGCATTTGTATATTCTTGTGCATCTGGACCTCAGACTCCTAGGAAGCAGAATTGATGTTCCTGTGCTCTCAAAGGGCCTTCTGAAAATGCACACATTTTCAGTAAGTCCAGAGTCAAGCCCTACTATAGATATTTCCCATCAAACTTGCCCTGATCCATGTTGTATGTAATGAAACTTGGATGCCTTGCAGAACAGATAATGGTAAGAAGGATCAGAGAGGTTGCAGCTCTGTGTGTTCACTGGTCTCTCCCCTGCACTGTTAGTTTTGAAGTGTGGGCACTCAAGCTAAAACGTCTGATTGTGGAAGAAAGCCTGACTTGTTGAAATCTATTGTTGCTGTTGGCAAAAGAATTTTGGCTGTTGCATAAAGGAAATACAATGTGTATTGTACCTCTCATTGTGGTAAGTGGCATGAACTAGGTCAGTGTGTGTGCAGCAGACTGTGACAGCTGCTAACTTTCGCTTGAATTACAAAAAAAGCCCCATCACAAATGTAGTGTATTTTTATAGAAGACACCTTTTCTGAAAGAAGCCAAAGTTTGGTGCTCAGACAAGATGGGAAAAATCACAGTTCCACCTATTTTTATTTCAATAATATTAGAAGCAATGGAGGAGAAAGAAATCTACTTCTGTGCTGTGAGAGTAGCTTTGACTGATGACTAAGTGCCAGCCTGGGGAATTACAGTAGCTGTGTGTGAGGCATGCTTTAGTTTTTCTGGATTTTGAAGGAGCTGCAGAGTTTGACTTGTAGCTGCCAGCTTGGTCTATTTTTAGAACTTACCTGAAAAGGACACCTAAGAAGAGAGGCAGCATGTGCCGTCTTCAAAAGCACCGTTTGTCTTGCTCTTACTGAGTAGGCTGAGCCAACCCGGCTACCACAAATAGCAAAAAAAAAAAAAAAATTGCCTGGATAAAATTCCTGTGGGGCCAATGGAAACCAGGGCCTCTGCATAAATGAGCATCAGCCCCACAACTGTCTCTTGCCTGTTACGGACTCTGAGCATGCTGGGCAAGGGTCTGTAGAGCTGGCTTGTTCCTCCAAGGAAACCCAGCTGGAGCTTCAGCCATGCTGTTGAGGGCACGGGGCTGCAGGAACATCACTGTTTGTTTCCAGTTCCACAGGGAGTTGGAGGTCTCTTGGATGCCTTAATTTTCAAACCTCCTTCAACTTTGTGTCTTCATTTCCCCAATTAGTCTCTGGGGAAAGAGCTGTGAGAGCTGGTAGAATCATGAGTCTGAATATGATTCAGACATGAACATTTCCTGACCTTATGGGATGAAATGTGGGCCCCGGAGAAGTCAGCAAGATTTCACTCTTGACTTTGCCAAGATTGACGTTTCACCTATGATGTCTGCTGACAGCAGAGAGAGCGTGGGCCTTTGAAGGGCGAGCATCTGAATATGTACATGCAGTGTTAGTAAGACTGATGAAAATGCAAAATGCCACTGAAATTCTGTAAGCCATCAAAGCAGGCAGACATTAAGGATGCTTGGGATATTTCAGAACATCTAACTGATTTGCTCATGGAAGATCTGTTTCGATTGGCTTCTAAGTCCCTAGAGCACCTCAGCCAGGACTGACACCCTGTCACTGGCCATGGAAGACTGTGCATGTGTAGGTTCACCTACCTGTGGAGAAGTAGTGTGAAGTGCCCTTTGCCAGGCACTGTCCTGTTGCAGCTGCATTACTTCTGCTCCAAACCTAGGTCTGATATTGCAATCTTAGGCACCTCTGCAGTGTTCTGCTCTCTGTACTGCGGATGTGCCATCTATCAGAAAGATACCTGCAAACAGCAGCTCTGGGAGGGGTAATAAAGCTTAAACGTATTGGAGAAAGAAGAAGGTTGAAGCAATACGAACCTGTAAATTGCAGCAAGATGCCAGGATTTTTGAAGGAATCTCAGACTGAATAAAGTGACTGTGCTGATAACGAAAATATATAATCCCTTGTGAAATTCAGCTCCTGTGCAACCTACAAGCCCTTAAACCTTATTTTAGAATGAGCTAAACTCATTGTAGGAAAGAAGAGCAATGACAGCAATAAAATCTATTGGGGAACATGGCTTAAGAGGGATAAATGCCTGGCAGAAAAGGAATATTTTGTAGATGTCAATGAATTTTAAACATACTTTAGGAACAAATTGTTGTCGATGGCCTAGGAGGTAGGATTGCTGTAATTTATGACTTTGACATGAAGAAGGATGCTACATAACACAGTAAGTGCTTGTATGTGTAGGTAGTTCTGCTGGCGTAGGAGTTGTCTTTTCGACTCACTGTCAGTCCTTAAGGAGAAATATTTCTCTGCTAAAGATAAAGTCACATGTCCTGCACTTAGATTTAATTTCCAATCTGTTTAGTTGTTCCTTCATGGTTACATGTGCCTGTAACTATTATGGTCCTATTTTATAAATTATGGTCGTGTCCCCCTTATGAGAAGCTGTGTTCATAGCTGGTCCTTGCATCTTAGTGAACATCAGGAAAAAACATCCAGGCAGCAGCAGTTGTCAGAGATGTGAAAATGCGTGAGACATGAGGATGAATGAAATATTTTAGAACTGCTCAGGTACAGGAGAAAACAGACAATAGGTGACATGATAGCAGAATACAAAAATGAATAGTGCAGAGAAAGCTTGTTGCATTCTTGTACTTACTGATTTGCACATATGATGCATCCAATGCAATTAGAAGGCATCACATTCAAAACATTTAAAAGGAAATCTTTTATGACAGAAGTGCATAAATAATCACTGACACAAGAATCTCTTGAGCAAAAGAGTTCCAGTGGGTTTGTAAGCAGTTTAGGCTAATGTATGAATGAAATCTTTCTGCTGTGATACATAAGCCCAGTCATTAATGGATAGGAAAAATCTTCCACCACTGGCTTGCTATCAGGGGAATATTCTGTATTGGGCTTGGAATAACTTTCTCAATGAACCAATATTTGATGTTTGAAAGGACCAGAAGGCTCTTGATCCATTTTACAGCCACTTGTTGCTATAGGTTGTTTAAAGCTCAGTCCCCATATTTCATCTCCGGGTATTTGAGGGTTATTTTCTATATCCTAGCAAAACACTAATTTTTAAACTCACCTGCAGATGACAACTTCACCATTAAAAACATACACCGTTCTTATTTGAAATTCAATTCAGAGAGCTAAATTAATCTCTAGGGTAACTTTTCAGTGGTCAATACCATTACTAGAGTCACTATCTAGGTTGAGGATGTTCAGGAAAAAGTTATTTTTGCAATAAATTAAAATCTGTTGGTTGAATGGCAGTTGCTGAAGTAGCAAAATTAAAGTGTTGGCATTTTGTTGCGTAGTTAAGGTGATATGGAACCAAAGATTGATGTGATGTGAAAATACTGGACACTGCAAGGATACAAACTGAAGGAAACATGGTTGCAGCTTCCACATTATTCTGAATTAGAGCCAGAGCCTAAAGGCATCTCACTGCAGCAGGAGAGAATGGAATCCCTCAGAAAGGGCAAATAGGCCTTTCAAATACTGAAGCATCTGCTGTATGGAAATGAATAGAATTTGGAGTTTCTTTCCATCTCAAAAATACCTTTTCACAGAAAGGTTGACTCAATCAAATGCTTTGATTTTAGCAGTACAAGGAAAGCATTAACAAAGCAAGTCCCACAAAAGGCTGCTGAGATGGTCAGGGGTCTCGAGCAAACCACTCACCAGGCAGAGGAAGAGAGCTGACATAAATCAGAATGGCCTCGAGAGTGTTTTAAAGGGGGAGTTCTCAGCACCACTGCTGCAGCTGTCTCTGCTCCAGTGTTACCTCCTGTCCTCTGGCATTGCTGTGGGGTTAGGGAGGCCAACAGCTGCACTGGGAAGTGCTGTTTGCTCCAGCCATCACTGGGCTCTGCGAAGGCCATTAATACAGCAGAGATTGCCTGTGCCTTTTAACCCTTGGCACGTTCTGTCCCACAGTTCTAAAAAATATCTTGACTGCAGGGTGCTACCCAGTGAAAGGATTCTCCACAATTAGGTCCATTTATGAAAGCATGTGTCCAGGTATTGTGTCTAAAGGAGAAAATCTGGATCTGTATTTTTAGACTTTAGCACAGAAAGTCCCGTGCTGTCCCTTCTCTTAGAGAACAGTATGCCATCAGGAACATGACAGGATGAGCTTTCCTTTTTTCCCTGAACAGACTGACAGTGAAGTTGGAGCATGTGATCCCCAGTGCAACAATAAAAGAGAAATTTTGAAACATCTTCTACAACTTTTTATGCTCACTTCAGGAGCACAGAGATATTAAGAGATCACAGAATAGTTTTCCTCATCTGATTGCAAAGATAAAGTTTCTAGCTGACTTTTTTCTCTCTTTTTGTTTTTCTTTAAAGATGAAAAGTAAGTCTCTTATTGGGGAGTTTTCTTGGCCTAGCAGGGAAAAGGATTGGCCATTTCTTCTGGTTTTGGTGACAAAGAGAGACTTATGAAAACAGCTCTTGGCATTTTGAAGGCTCTTTCTTTCATTTCTTTCTTTTCTTCCATTTATTTATTTGTTTGTTTTAATTTCTCTTTATTTCCTTTGTCCATTAACATGTCTGGCTTTTTTTTCACACTGTTGTGGAAGTGTTGAAAAGACTCTTCCCCCGAAGACTAGATGTTACCAATGCAGTTTAGCTTTGACTAGCGTGTAAATGTGACTAGAGTTTTCATAAATGTCGACCTTGTTCAAAGGACATTCTTAATATCAGTAACTACAACAGCTGAGCATTTAAAATGCAGCTGGAATCCTGATCTATTTTCCTTCCTTAGCCCTTTGCTCCTTGTTGAGTTCATAGAAAAGCAAACTGACTAATCAGAGGTAATCTGTAATTGAGTTCAACAAATCCCCTTGAATTGGTACCACTGCAAGCAAAATTCTTGCCTGGGTGAGTGGTACTTTCATTTTACAAAGAAAATATGAACAATTAAGAGTTTTTCATGTCCAGCTCTGGGTTTGATTCTGTGAGCTGATACACGCATTCAGCTCTTAGTGAACCTAGAGGGAGAGAGAGGAAGGTGAGGGCAAGTTGCAGATCAGATTCTTATGCAGAGTGTGCACAATGAAAGTAAATTCCACATTCACATAAAGTAAATTCTTCCTGAATATGAGTAGGAATACAATTATATTTCTTCACCTAAGTATTTAACAAAGACAATTTTTAACAGCATGAAATATGTTAGATAAGCTTTATCTAAATGCTAATAAAGGAATGCCTCCATTGTGCAGAAGGTAAGTCCAACATACAACATAGTAAGTGTCCTGAAAAATAGATATTGCTTTATTGGGTAGGTTGTTTGTTTTATTTGTAATTCAACAAAATACATTTCAAAAGCAGTAATGAATCATTTAACAAATTAATTTGTAACGTGCTTAATGTACTACTTTTTCTGCTTTCCCATTGAATTAGTATGTTGGGTGATTTAGTGATTTCTGTTTGGATCTAGCCAATGTCTGTTACGATTTACATCAAGACAGTCATAAAATTAAAACAATAAATAAGTGGTCTGACAGATTCTTTCAATATTAGCTTAATTCTTGTTCTGGCTTATCAAGGGTGATATTTATTGTAAGCCTAAAGGGCATGGAATTAAAACCCATATGAATTAGCAGAAGAATCCAAACCAGCAGTAGAAGTCGATTTCATAGCCCATGTGCTTCCTTGCATAGCTAAGTAGGAGGGCTATGTCATTAGAGCCAATAAAACAGCTTTGGGTAGATGGGAGCAGCGAGAAAAGCATGTTGAATGTCCATGTAAGATATATTCTTACACCTAGGGGCTGAGGTGCAGGAAGCAGCCTCCACAAATTTGTGTTTAGATGTTTTATCTTGATGCAGACACAATAAACTCATCCAAACAGCAGATGATATTCCCACATTAACTGTCCATTTCCCCCCGTCTCCACAATAAACTGTGGAAAAGTCTTTCTGGTGGAAAGACTTCTAAAAGAAAAAATTGCTGTCTTGACAAAGAGAGTGTTTTAAGTCAGGAGCCCATTTAGAGAGCTACTTGCAGGAGGGAACCAAACACTTGTGAAAGGGCTCTTACTGCCAGTACTGTAATGGGGGTGGGTATTGCCTGAGTGAATTTCATGGGAAGAGAGAATGACTGGAGGTTGGTTTTTCTCACATTTTGAGATTAGGGCTTTCCAGAAACTATGTGGTGCAGGACTCTGGGCTTGGCCTTCCCCAAAGGCCAGACTTTAAACCCTGGACTGGGGTTTTGAGAATTTCACAGGAGGAAGGAAGATGATTATGGAGAGTTGGTTGTGCCATGCTTTTCTCCCTGTCTTTTCTCAACAGGTCTATTTGCTTTGATTTTGTGCTTTCACACCTTCTTCTGTTAGAACTGAGAGTAGAGGCAAAATTCACATTGCAGGAATTTCAATTATTTTTGTCTGTTTTTTGCCTTTGCAAAGGAGTGCACAGGCTCTGAAATGCCTCTCTCTCTGCCTTTTTTGTGGCCATAGTCTAAACTGTGTCCTGTGTGACATTAAAATATGCATTTGGTGCTCATCTTTTTCTAGTAGAGGTAGCACCCTTTGCAGAACAGCTCTTTGTACAGCCTCCTTCTCTGGAAAAACCAATACAGAAAATCTTCAGGGCAGTTCATCAAAACAAATGTATGAAATCTTCAGGCTCTTTTCCTAAAAATAGGCCCTTCCTCTATATGAGCACAAAATGCTCCTGTAAGGAAATTTTCCTGAGATATATCTGACAAGCATTTCCTTCTGTGCTCCATGTAATGAAAATCTTCTGCTTCGTTGATTTGGGATCAACAGTTCTTGCTTTAAACATGAGCTTGGACTTGTATTCCACTAACAGAATATTTTCATTCTGGGTTTCGGGAAATACCTTATGCAGGCAAGAATTCTTAACAAGTCCTGCAACACCCACATTTGACAAGAGTGCCTGGAGTCATTCAGATGTTCAGAAGTGAAGTTTGCTTCTTTTGAACCTGGATATAGGATCATAGCTTCACAAGGCTTCCATTAAAGGAAAGTACTGAAGTTAAAGATTTATTAGCTGTCTTTAAGCTGCTGATCCTGTAGTAGTTTTGTGCCTTTTAAAGGAATACCTGTGTAATTCCCCCTCTCAAAGAATACTTCCTGCAGCACTGTCCCTGCAAAGGAGCAGGAAGACAGCCGTACAGCCACCGACCCTCTTAGTGTACCAGAAGGAAAGAAAGGCTCACAGAAGGACCAAAGCTTGGTGGTGAGCTAATCTCAGTATCACCTGATTTTGCTCTGTTGAAACAGAGTAGAAGCCCAGTCCAGTCCTCCAAATATATTCCCCTGGGATTAGGTCCCATTTTAAGACTTAAGTGCATATTGGTTGTGGTTATCAGCTTCGGGGAGTGCTTCAAGTGGTCCTCAATGCCATCACACATCTCCCTTATCAGTTTACCTTCAGTTTGTCTACTTCCACCTGCTCTACTTCCACCTGCAAACTTTGTGGTGTTACTCATTTTCCTCTCAAGTGCAGTCAGTGAGCATGCTCTCCTACTTACCCCGTCTCATTTTCTTGTAACCTTACAAAGGTTTATGTCATGGAATAGACGGATGCGACGCTTAGGTCTGCTGCTTCCTCCATAGTTCTGCATGTTCAGCATTAGGGTTGGGTTCTGCTTGTCATGGTGGTACTGGGCATCTTATTGACTTCAACAAAAACATGCTGGTAGTGAGGTGGTGCTTGTGTTGTTTCAGAGGTTAGAATTTGGCACCTAGTGACTTCCCCTTTAGGGAATGAACATATATATCTATTTTATATATATATATGTAGGCTTTTTTTGCTTCCCACCTACCTTTTCTTTGCACACTCCCTTCCTCAGAGAATTTCATAAATAAATTACTGATGATCTAGGCATAGAGGAGCAGACTGAGGAGTAGGATTTAAAAATAGTTTGATGCCTGTAAAATGGATCATTTTCACAGTTAAACTATTTTTGCTCTTGTCTCAGAGGAATGTTGAAAGTGGAAGGAAAATGTTTTTGCAACAAAAATTATTGGCAATTTTCAACAAACACAAAAGTATTGGAAGTACTTGGGGGTTTTCCTTTCTGAATTACTCCAGTGTGAAAGTTAAACCAAGATACATAGTTGTTCCCACCAAATTGAGTTTCAATATTTGTATGTGTTCTTTGGACTCTGTTATTTATTTGGAAAATCACAATTGTCTCTTTAAAAATGTAAATGCAAATGGAAGATCTAAATGAAGGGCTTGCCTTGCTTTTAGAAAGCCTGTGTATGAGCTGGTTTGAGAACAGGGAGCAGTCTAACACAGCAGTACAGAACCTGGCACAGGCTGCAAACTTTCTCAGGAAGCAGCAGGGCAGATTCACTGTGTGTGGGCATCCCCATGCTCGCCTGTGATCAGTTGTTTAATCATGACACTATTTTGTGATTGCTTTATGGTTGTTGCATTTTGGAAAGAAAACACAAATGAATCAGATTCTCTTACGCTTCCAGCCAGACAAACATCCCAAATCCCACAAATTTCTGCTTGGTCTCCTCTGTAACTATGAGGAACAGAAAAAGAATTGCTTACAAAATAAATGTACTGCAGGGTGAATCGAGCTCAGAGTTCTCTTGGTTCTGTTATAGGTTACAGGCTAGCAGTATCATTCACATTGCAGTAACCCACACAGAAGTTTTCAGTCAAACTTAAGAAAGGTTGAGATGTTCAAGTATCTGTCCCAGGTGGTACCCACGGAAGACATCACATCTTGTGTTAGCTGTTGCTTTGGAGAGCCCAAGGCAGGTGGGAGCTGAGCTGACATTCTCTGAGATTGGCCCTGGAACCACGATCTTAGACCATGCCAAAAACTTGTGGTTTTGTGTTTTAATTAGCTATCCCCAGTCTCCACTCCTTCATTCATGCCATCCGCTGTGTTATGGCATCCAAATCAGGGGACTGATTGAGCTGAAAACCTGTCCTTCAAAAAAGCAGTAGGGTGGGAGGGATGTGCTTCAGTGAGTGTGAGTGGGTATCCTTTGCCTGCACAACCATCTGTGTGGCCACAAAGCAGGCGTGGTGCTGCCACAAAGGGCTGCTGCTCTTGCAGACCTTGCTACCTGTTATTTCCAGATGAAAAGGCTGTGGTATTTGCTGTGGGAAAAAGAATAGTCCGTGGCTTTGGAGGATGTCTATCAGGAAAGTCGCACAGATACCCTTTATCTTCTCTTGGAGATTGTCCTTTTCATGCAAAAACCATTGGCTGCTGTCTTTCAGTTTTGCAGGTAACCTTTGCAGGCATTGCTACATCAAAGATCACAGTTTAGATTTATCATATCTGTGTTTAGACCTATCACTCTTTACACCGTGATGGATCAGGGGACACAGACTTTTTTTGCCTGTTGAGCTTGAGGGTGACAGATCAGCTGCTAGTCACTGCTCTCAAGTCTGATAAACCAGCCATCCAGTCTGCCCTGTTGTTTCACAATAGACTGGTTTTTTCTGTATTGAAATATCTGATGAAGAGGAAATTTAGACACACAATATATTACTCCAGTAAATATATTGAAAAGCATTTATGCACAAAGTTTTATCCTCTTTATTTTCTGAGGTTTGTAGTCAGTTTTGTCTCAGCCTGTGTTGCCACACTGCCAGATTACCTTTCAGAAGCCACATTGTCTAACATGTATGAATTGAGCAGTCCTGCAGCAGGACTACAGGTATTGACAGAGATGGTCCTGCACATGGAATCCAGGTATGGCAAATACTTCTATTTTATTCTGCAGGGATTTCAGAGTCCTTTATTTGGATGGGAGTTTCTGTTGAATTGAGCTTCTTAGAAAGGCTGAGCGAGGTGTCTGCGTTTCTCTTCACTTGCAATGAGGTTAAATGATTCATTGAATGACATTCAGTAAATCCTTGTCACTCACTGTCCTACTCAGCTCCGCTTCCCCTTCTGATATCCTGCCATGGTCAGAGATGTCTGTTGTTTATCAGAGATGAATATGTTAGTTTAGGCAGGCAATGCTGCTATAAATAAGGTATGAACTTGTAATTGGAATTGATCCCATTTTTGTAGCTGAATGAATTGCCACCTCTCTGCTCATCTGCATAGCCTGGAAGTTTTCACATTCTTAAATATTTTTTACAGGAGTCATTTAATGCTAATATATTTTATTGTATTGGGGAATGGGTAGAAACATGAACACAGTTGCTTTTAGCAGTTCAGTTAATGAATCGTAACTCAATAATTCTCTGTAGATCAAGCATCACAGTATGTGAGTACACTTAAATTTCATTTTTTGGCTTTGTCTGCAACTCTTGAGATACCCTTCTTGGTTCCTAGCAAAAGACCAGCTGGTTCTTTTTGTTGGTCCTTCGCTTCCTTGAACCTCCTCTCTGTGCTGCTTTCTGTCTCTTGAAACTGAGCGTGCCTGGTTTCTGCTCACTCGAGAAGGCAGAGAGGAGGGAGGTATGCTTGTCCTGAATGGAATGGCAAACCTAGTGAACATCATGGTTACTGTGTGTGCTTTGGTATGTTTCTAACACAAGAGAGGGTAAATTTTCAGCAAAGTGTGGGTTTAGTTCATTTCCTGATAGATACAAGTCTCCAAAGTTTCATCCCAGTCCATTCACTCTTACAGCGGTAACCTTTGGAAGCCACACAATCCCTCAGCTGGAATGTCTGGAGCCCAGTGAATGGAAGGCACGGGAGCTTTATGCCAAATTTAGCTGCTGTGGTCATTTACTATCAGAGTTTCAGTATGGATGGATCAAATTAATCTAGATTAACTTGATCTTTTGTGGTGTTCTGTTTGAAATATGTAATGGTGGAGGGTCCTCCATTTATCAAAGGTCGTTAAATGAGTTGAAAAGTAAGAAAAAAAAAAAAAAAAGGACATCAAAGGTCCTAGTAACATAAAGCTGAAAGAGAGGTACCAAAAAAAGAGATGGAGTTGTGAATCCTCTCCAAGCTCCTGTGCTTCTTGGTTTGTGTGATGTTTCCAGGGAGTTACAAGTGAGGGTGACCATGAAGTTGGTACCTCTGTGCTGAAGGGACTTCTTGGTTAGTTTTACATCTCATTTCCTTTGAATTTCCCTCAAAACTTTAGTTGGCTCCATGTACAGGCTTCACAGCTAAATGCCAGCAAATGCCAAGCCAAAATGAAAGTAGAAGGGAAAAAAAAAGTGAAAAGCCAGAAAAAGAAGACTGAGAGTAGTTGCCATTTAAAGGGAAAAAAATCCAAAAACCAAACTAAACCCAACCACAAAACCTGTAAGGGCTGTAGAGTGTCCATGTGTAATGGTCATGAATGTTGCATTGCTCAAGACAGCGCTGCAGTTGGGGGTAACACTGTGGATCTCTTGGTGGTGAGTGTTCCCAGACATCTTGAGAAGAAACTCAGTTTTTATTAGGTAATACTGTCAATGTGACCTTTGAGGGAAATCTCTGAAGATGTGTGTTTGTTAGCAAATGTTCCTCCTCCATGCAGTTTGACCATGTTTGTCCCCTTCCCACATGCTGTAGAGCTGGGAGACCAGCTCTCCCCTTCCACGGCAGAGGGGGCGAACAAAGTGCAGGTCCCCCTTGCTCCATGTCCTGCTGCTCTGTGCTGCATCACAGGCTGGTGCTCCACGGGGCAGGCTCTGTGCAGGGAGCCTTCATCTCCGAGAGCCCTGGCACTGCATCCCTGAGGTCCAACAGAGAGCAGCTCTGCTCTGCTGCCTGGGAAATGCCAACTGCTGAGACACTGAATATTCAGGATGAACCCGTGGCTTAATACAAGGGTGAGAAATCATGAAAATGAGTGCTCTTTGCTATATCTGCCTCTTTCTCTTGCAGTATTTTTTAAATGGCTGAGTTGTGCCAAAAGATACAAGTTGCCTTTGAAACAATTTTTAAGTGTAAATGTGACATTTCCTCCACTAATCACACTTTCTTCAGATGAGAGATAATAGAGTTGTCTGACTAGCTCAGCCCTGGATCTTTGCTGGAGTAGTTACTCCAGAATTAATTTGATCTACAGTGGTGATTTTTAAAATTATTTTCTTTTTATTTTCATTCTGTTAAGTTCTAAGCTGATTTAGCATCTCAGTTTGAGTGTGAAAATACTCTAAAAGTATTTAGTGGAGCATCAGTCATTTATATGTAGTATCCAGCATCCTTCTGCCCAGTCCTCATTTTATTTTGAGTTGATGTCATAAGAGATACTTAAGTCAGAGAATGTACTGTATTTTTTTCTCAGAACATTAAAAATCCATGCTAATTTCATTCCTGCTAATTCTAAGTCTCAGGACTTAGTTTTAATTAAAATATAAATGACACAATATTTTTAGTGTGAATGGTGAGTAATTGTGGCTAATGTTTTTTTATTATTAATTTTTCATTCTTGAAAATTCATGTGCAAGTGTACTCATTTCCATTTTCTCTAACCAAAAGCAAACCACTCAATGCCTTTAGCCAGATGGATTTCAGAGCAGCCCAGTCTTACATGGTAATGACTCAACAACTTAGTGAACCCAGTTAGCAGCTTTATAGATCATGACTCAAAGTATCTCATAGTTAAATTTCATAACAGTCCCACTTAGATTATCTCACATCCTCCATGTAACTGTTCATTAAAGGCAGTCATGCCTTCTCTCAGCAAAAGATTACTTCACCATTAATATTTCTAAGTCTTGATCCCCACACTGTACTTTTTTCCAGCCTTGCTTTTCAGTGTTCAAAAGCCACCAGTCAGCTTGGGCTAATGTCCCACCATACAGGGGAATAGATAAAGGCAATGATTTTGAACAGATTAGTCTTCAATGGCCATAACTTCTTAATTATTTTTGCTATATTTGATGAAATACTGAGAATGAGCTTACAAACACAGTCCTCCTTTCTGAGGATGTACATTATGTTTGTCAGAAGGGACAATTTCACTTGCACAGGATGAAATCTGTGCTAGAACAGAGGCCCTGTGAAGGATCCTACATACCTAAGATCGGCTCAGACTACTGACCTCAGGCTTATCTGATGGCAAAAGACTTTGCAGTGTTGCAAAGTTCAGCTGTGAGCAGTTTTTGCTTACCTCTTCTCTTGCTGTCCTGTTCACATTCATTCATTTCCTAACTAAACTGGTGTATCATCATTTTTAAGAAGAAGATCTGACTGGCTGCTTCTGCTCATCAGTTTTAAAAACATTGCTACCAAGGGACCTGTCCCTGTTGTTTTGTGAAACATCAGACAAATCCTCAGTTGGCAGAAAGAGATGTCATCCCATTGCCTTCAGTGGGAATAGGTCAGGAGCTTTGACTCAGCAGCTTTTGGGGACAGCCAGGCAGGGTTTTTCCTCTCCCTTATATCTGAATCTCATTATAGATGTATAGCATGGTCTTACATGAACTTGGGGGAATAAAGGAGGATGTGCATTACTGTTTATGTGGATTCAGTGATTTACCAGCTTGTGATTTTAGCCCCTGTTTCCACATGTGTTTTTCCTGTCAGGCTAAGTCTTGCTTTGTGCTGTTCTCACCCCTGCACTGTGCTGGCAGAGAGTCTGGAGAGGCCATTCAGTGACTCAGACTGAGAATTTGGTCATTTTTCAATGCCATCAGCTAGCTATTGTGGTTCGTCACATGCGCAGCCACTCAGGCAGATGTGCTGGTTTAGGTGCAGTAGGGCAAATCTGAGAAGCACCTGGAGACAGGACTGGAGAAAGAGTTGTGAAAACAGCACTGCTGCTCAGTTTTACTGCCTCAACCAGGTGCCACTGAAATGATTACCCAGTTTGTGGAAGAGAAAGTAGATACAGACTCAACCTTTAAAAAATAAAAACAACAACAACAACAAAACTGAAAGATTGATACAACACAGTATGGATCTAACCATGGGCTTTGTAGGTGGATGCTGAGCCTCATCCAGATTCTTTCCATGCTTCCCTGTGGAGTTTCTGTAATGTGTTGTGAGATATACAGAATCAGAACTGAGATCTGTTGAGATACAGGAGACTAAGTTTGTCCGTGCCAGTGCAGATGTGCCAGTAATATAAAAAAGCTTTCATCGAGCTTAGAAGTGCTTATAAATGCTTTGACTGTCCAAGCCCTTGCAACCTGTGCTTTGGACTGGTGTTTCAACTTCTATGATGGGTTTATTGCAGTCAGGGGTAAGATCTTTTTAACTTTTTCCCAAGTGGATGCTAAAGTAAAAATCACAATAGCATCAAGTATCATGATATACTGTGGATGAAAACTGTGTGGGTTTCAGGAACAAGTTCTGCAGGTGTCTCTCTCTCTTTCTCTACTTCATGCTGCTCAGCAATCTGAGTTGTCCAAACTGTCTCTGTGTCTTCACCTTTTGGTGGAGACTGCAGTGCAAAAAGTCACAGGATTATTCTCCATCTTCTTCTCAATAAGGGTTACAGTGTAATTTCTGACATCTCTTCCATTTTAGGGAAGTACATTCTCTCACTGAATGAACACACATGGCACCTGGGTTGGTTCAGCCATCTCTGCTGAGAGAAGGTGTCACTGTCTGGGGATTTGTCCATGTGAGTGGAGAGACACAGTGGATGCAGAAGGGAGCTTGAATAGCTCTGCAGCCCTCTCAGCACTGAATGTCCCATAATTTTCATGTTCTTCAGTACTGAGTATGTATTCAACCATAATGTTAAAACACCAGCCATCCTGGCTAGGTATGTCAAATTAGGCAAAGTAGATAACGAACTCTGCTGATTTTAATGGAGTGAACCTCATTTTTAATGGAATGAACCAAGTGCCCAGGGGCACTTGGCAAGGCAACTGTGTAACTCCCTAAAATCTCAGAAGGAAGGTCTCCTTCCTCCAGTATGTTGTTGTAGCTCAAATGAAGAAGGTCCACAAGAAGAGATGATGGTGTTTAAGGTCATGCCACCAAATTCTTGCATCAAATGTATATTACCACTCATGTGTTCCATAACTCTAAAGTCAGTAATGTAAGAATAACTTGAGTTCATTTCAGTTAGCCATCTGAGTTAATGGTTGCTGTGTGTGACCTACATTGAATTACCTACAAGTAAGGCAGGTTTGTGGGACTGTGGTGCAGGAACCTGTGGCATGGAAGTCTTTCTGCTATGGTTCAGACAGTTGTGCCAAGAATGTGATCTCTTTTTGAGAGGAGAGTATACAGCTCAAACTTGGTTAAGAGACTCTCCAGTTCAGGGAAGAACAGACTGCGGTACATTCAAAAGTAGTGTGTGCCCCCATTAAGCCATTCTTTGTTACTGTACCGGATAAGTCATAAATAGTTTATTTGTTCCTTGGCAGCTTCATATTTCATGTAAGAACAGAAGAACACATATGCAATGGCATTTTTATGAGATCAACATTTAATCCCTGAAAATGATTTAGTAAACATCAAGGATTCCCGAAAACTAGCAGTCTTATCAGTCCAAGCAAACTTGTGAAGGTTAATAAAAAACCTAGCCTTTCCAGCAATGGCTAGGAATGTATCACAAAATCACAAAATATTCTGAGTTGGATATACACACTTATATACACATATTCTTATACAAGTAGATGGGGTTATTATGGTGGCTTCTCATTCTGTGCTGTGGAAGGCAGTGTAGGTAGGTAAAATGAGAGGTGGCCCTTCCTCACAGCCATTGTCTGCATAAGGAGCAGGTTCACTGAGTGAATACAGAGCAGCGAGTGAGTGAGAACAGGGAGGCTAGGATAGCATGTAGGAATGTGAGGGAAACGTGGGTGCTTATTCAGAGCATTGTATTGGGGCTCCATGAGTTGAGATTTCCAGGTGTTTCTATTAAGAGATTAGCTGATCTGCAGTATACCCTAGGACATACCATTTCATGTGTGTTTTTTCAGTCTCACCACCTGCAACAGGGCATAAAGTTGATCAGCTTCTATGTCAGAAGGCCACAGTCCCCAATGTGGGGTCAACCTGGCAATCTTGATTTAAGGATTGGTGTCTCAGATGTCTTCTAGTTCCTGGACTTCCAAAATTGCTTTGGGGTGAAGAATCTCAACAGGCTTGTTTGCAACACTGTTTTGTTAGAAGAAAGACTTTGTCCTTATTTTAAAATTGTCTATGGCTTAATGTGAACTTGGAAAGCTGAAAACAAAGGGTTAACCTCTTGATATAAACTCAGAAATGTTTAAAAGAAAGAGTGCAGTTCAGCCTATCAAAATATGCAGCATCTTCTGTGGCTGTTCCTTCGAGCTTTCCTAAGGCATCTCTCAACCCTGAAGCAAATGGGACAAGCAGTTGAGTGACAGTCTCCCTTTGGGATGCTGTCTTATAGAGTGGACTTTTCTGTGTCTTTGCTTTTTTGTTTGTTTGTTTGTTTGTTTGTTTGTTTTGTTGACTTAGGCAGTGAAAGGTAACTGAGCAGCACTTTGCTTTCCTATGTGCTCTCTTTCAACATTGGCCCGTAAGGCTAATGATAGGGTTGCTGGTTTAAAGAGGTTACATCACTTTCGGGGATAAAAAAATGCAGGACGGGTGTTAAGTTGGAGCTGTAGGGAGCTATCTTTGCTACTCAAGTAACTTTCTGCATTTTAAAGACTGTTACATTACGTTATGCTAGAGAGTTGAAGAGTATTGCCACCTAGTTCATCCTCCTACTCCAAAACAGGATCAGCTCTACTTATAGCATTCCTGACAGACACTTGTATAACCGGTCCTTTAAGACTTCCAGCAAAGGGGACTCCAACCGCCTTTCCAAGTGAATTTTGAAGCTGAACATTTCTGCAATATGAGCTCATTACTTTTGTCTCCAGCTGCTTGTGAATGTTGATGAAAGATTAGTACCTAACTCTGTGCAGCAGCATTTTAGGTATGTAAAGGATGTCTTCATGCTTTCTGTTCTTTAGGCTGAGCCACCTATATTCTCTCAGTCTTGCCTTGTAATTTGTGTTGTCCAGCAACATCACAGGTTCACCTGCAGCTCATGGTTCTGTGTGGTCCTTCCATGCTTTGTGCAGTATTGTATTTGCAGGGCCCCCAAATGAAGGAAGGAGTGATGAATCTGACTCCATGTTCTCAGAAGGCTAATTCATTATTTTATTATACTATATTATATTAAAGAATACTAAACTATACTAAAGAATACAGAAAGGATATTTACAGAATGCTAAAAAGATAATAATGAAAAACTCGTGACTCTCTCTAGAGTCCCAACACAACTTGGCCCCGATTGGCCATTGAGTCAAAATAATTCCCACCAGAAACCAATGAAGCAATCACCTGTGGATAAACAATCTCCAAACACATTCCAAAGGAGCAAAACACAGGAGAAGCAAACGAAATAATTGTTGTTTTCCTTTTTCTCTGAAGCTTCTCAGCTTCCCAGGAGAAAAATCCTAGGCAAAGGGATTTTTCAGAAAATATGAATGTGACAGTGCAGTGCTGCTTTTCGCCCAGCTTTCACTTGTTCTGGTTGAACTGTATCCTCCAGCTTGTTCGGTTTGTCGGGATTATTCTAACCTTGTCTTCAGTTATACTTACTATTTTACCCAACTTAATGTTATATGCCAGTTAACAAACACTTCTGCTGTGTCACCTCTTCCATTAGTGAAAGTACTCCATCATCCAGGAGCCAAGTTGAAGAACCCTACAAGAATGATCCTTCAGATTTGGCTGAACTGGGGATAACTGCTCCCAGAAACAACAAATTATTGACAAGTACTACAGCTACTTGCGAGATCACCTTTTTGTAGTAATCACCAGTATTTATCACCAGTTTTCTCATCCATCTATATGCAGTTCCCTCTGTGGTGAAATTTTTAGGAAGATGGATTTTTAATACCTCATTTTATGAACTGGATTTAGTATTTTTCTTGGTTTTTTTCACTTTTCATTATAATTTTTTTTTTAATTTTTAATTTTTTTTCCTAAAATTTTGCAGCTTTGTCTGAAACTACTTGCAGCTGCCAGTGGAACCATGTTTTGTGACATGTTGATCTTAGACCATTTTTTCTTACCTGGTTACCTCACTGTGAAGATGCACATTCCTACACATGCACCTACCCTCCATACTACTTCCTGCAGTTTATCATTTCACGTATTGATTATTGATTTATTAGCCTGTTATCCCTTCATAAGTGGAAATTAGGTTATTTTGACTAGATTTAATCAATACATCCATGTTTTCTATTTTTTCTACCTTTTAAAAAAATTCCATTGTATGGTTACAAACCATTTCACAAATTCACAGAATAATCTGAGTTGGAAGGGATCTACAAGGAGCATTAAGCTCAACTCTTAAGTGAATGGCCTGTACAGGGATCAAACCCACAACCTTGGCATTATTAACACCATGTCCCAACTAACTGAGCTAATTAGCTGCATCCGAGTTTTTCTGGGAAATTAAAGTAAAAGCAAATGGTTCATAGTTTCTGTGGCTTTCTAGCTTTTGGGCTTTCTCTCCATTTCACAACATAAGCACTCTGACCTTTTTGAAACATTTGGTACCTTACTTGTCCTCTGTGAACTCTCAATGACAACTGATAACAGCCTTGAGATTCCTTCTGCTCCATCCTGAAGTGCTTTAGGGCAAAGTTCATGTCTTGGACAACTTGAGAATGTTTCATTTACTCTAAGGCTCCCTGTGAATTCCCTATTCTGGGCTGAGATCTTATTCCTTCTTTGTTGATACTAATTCCTGCTAGTGGGAGGATTGCTTGGCCTTTTTTAGTAAAGTCATAGCAAAAATGGTATTTTGATCTTCCTAGTGTAGTGCCTGAGTGGCTTGCTTTCCTTTCTTGAGTGGCAGACCAATAATTTTGTTTTACCAACAGAATGATGCATTTCATTTTGTGCCCTGGCTTTTTAATCTTCATGCCCACAGGATGTTTTATTGCATGATGCTCATATATTTTCTCACTGTAGGAGGTGTGCACTATGCATACTCCCTAGCATATACACATTTTTTATTTTCATAAAGAGCAACCATAATATTAAAGGGGCAACATGCCAAACATGACAGCTAGAGTTTTCCAAACGACTGCTCATTTTGTTAGCTGTTAAAGTTCTGGCCAGTGCACCTCACTGGTGTATGTTGTCATCTTTTGGCTAGTTTCAATAGTGCTGCAATATTTTCCCCATTGTTCCATGCAAAATAACTAGGAAAACCTCACCTACAAGATCCAGACTCTTTGTCTCTCATCATGGTCCAAATGTATTACCTGTACAAATAGGATCTGGCAGGAGAAAAGTTTAACAGCCTGACAGTTTTCCAGTGTGTTAACAGTAGTTTAATCTGCTAGCCAATAGTTCTCCTTACTCTGAGGACTTTCTCTGAGTTGTCTTTCCAAGGCAGCAGCTGTCAGAAAAACGATGAGAACAGGTTTCTTGTGGCTGTCTGTGTGGAACCACTCTATCCTCAGGGAGGGAAAGTGGTGGATTTCTGCATCTCCAAAAAAAATCCAGCTAGCCAGATCAAGGCTCGTAAAACCTGACAATTCTGAGAGGAAAAATAACTTATGAACTGGAAGGACATCACAAGCAACACTTAATTGTGCAAGTGCCTGCAGGGTTTTTACCAGCTTTGACAGATACTGTAAGCAGCCCCATTGAGAAACCCCCTCTGTTTGCACACACAGAGCTACAGATGGTTTTAAGTTGCCTTCAGGTGCTGCAGGCTGACCAGTGGAGCGAGTGCTTTTAATGTATTGCTTTTCCTCAAAAAAAAAAAAAAAAAAAAAAAAAAGGAGCAAGTGATTTCTCTTTTAAAGTCCCTTTTGTGTTCTAGTCTCAGATTAACTCAGCTGCTCCTGCTGACTTTTTGTCCCCATCCTGTTTTCTTCTGGTTTGGGTTTAGTTTATCAGTTAAGAAACAACATATTTGGTTATCCTGATGTTGTCTCTCCACTCTCCCCTGCCCTGTCCACTCTGTATGGGATGAGTTGCTTTCGCGTGCCATAGCCTGTTTTGGTTTCCAGGACTGCTGTACAACTGTGCAGTAAAGAAGGGTGACTGGAAGTGTGGGTGAAGGGGAAGGGTAACTTGGAAGAAGGGTAACTCAAAGGGTCTGTGCCTGCACTTCTCCAAGCCCCCTCTCTCTCATCAATTTTCTGTGGGACTTCGGACATTTAGGTTCTTATCTGAGTCCAGAGCCGTGCCCGTCTTTACTTTAACTCACAACACGTGTAACAGGACCTTAAACACCTACCTCCTGGGCCTGGTGAGGACAAAACCACTAATCTGAGTGAAGAAATCTATACAAGAGTCTGAAACAGCATTCAGGCCTTCCCATGCACTTGTCTGTCGTCTAGACCCTGATTTCTGCTAGTGCTCAGTGGAGATACATCTAAATCAGCTGTCACTACCATCCATCTTCATTTCTTAGGAAAATGAATTGTTTAAATTCTCATATAAATTCCCTTTTTACTTGATTAGGAAATACGTTTTAATTTGACAGCAATGTTATTTTTAGTAATACTTTTTGTAGCCTTTAGTATTAACATCTAGTTGGCAGAAAAAACTGCTAAATATTTATACTTCTCATCTTTGATCTTTCACTCAGAAGAACTGAAAAGGTATCACACTTAACGTTTTTATTATAAATATTTTAGAAAGCATTTTAAAGAGTCCAAATTCACCTCTCATGTTGCATTTATTCAGAATATTGGGATGGATTGTTACTCTTAAGTACAGGTAGTTGCCAATGGTTGGAAAGTTTAGAGTGACCCTGCTGTGGCTAAGGGCCAGAAATGGAATTATTAATTTCATGGTTTGATAGGAGGAGGACGAAAGCTTCTTGCATCCTCTTACTCGCACACGGTGGCTCAGAGGGAGATGAATACAATGTCTTTGCACAAGAAGCACAACTCTACAAAGTGTGTCTTCCAGAGCTGCTCTTTGCAAACAGGCTGCGTCCCTCATCCTCTCCAGTACAGACAGTTGTCCTGGAAGGGCACAACAGGGTTGTGAATGAGATACCCAAGTCACAAAGTTCTGCCAGAACCACAGAGCCTGTTGCTGCTGGAGATTTCTTCCACCCCTAAATTACCAGGGATTTAGGAGGCCAAGAAAAATGTGGAGAAAGCAGGAAAACAGCAATGGCAGAAAATATGTTGATTTATTATAGGTTTACTCACTGAAAATGTGACTTTTTCTTAGAATTTCCTGGTTGGTAGCCAAAATGCTTCAGCTGCCAGCAGTACCAGGACTTCCAGGTAATGTGTGCTTCTGTTCTCCTCAGTATGTCAATATCAGCTTTGCCAGCCAAGTTTCTTTTCCAGAGAGAGGAGGTGATCCATCATAGGAACTTTTTGCCTTGGCCTCTCATGGGAAATGCAGTCCTGCCATGGTTTCTGAACTAAACAAGGAAGGATAAAGTCAGGAAGCTTAGATGGCAATTCCCCAGAGACAGAATATCCAAATTGAGTTATTTTGTTCTTTTGTTTGCTCAGTTAGAGAGTGTTTAAGTGTCCAGTGGTCAAATTTTAAACAAATAATGAAAAGTATTACTCCTTGCATTCTATTTTGGTGAAAACAAGATTAGACTTTGAAAAGCCTTTGACATGAACCTTTTTCAGTCAAACTTAGGGAAAGTGAAGCAAAATAAAACCCTGTACTGTTCACAGAACAGGTATTTTGTCCTGTCTCATGCTGAGACTATAATTTTTTTCTCTCTCTCTTTTCAGCATCTGATTATTTTTCTATGTTTAGTACATAAAGATAAATCTCAAATACTTTACCAATCAACCTTCTCTAATTTGCCACTGCAATGGGTAGAAGTTATTTCACTGGATTTTGTATATATGTATCGAAAGTTTTCTTTCTCCCATCTTTACTTCACCTGTGCAGTCCTTGTATCCTGTCATGGTAATAACTCTAATAAATAAATAAAAATAGGGGTTTGTACCCTATTCTGAGTCTCACAGGTTTGCACATGTTCTGATCTTTGTGTGCATGGCTTTCCTCCATTGCTCAAAAGCTCAGTCTTGGGAAGCTGAGAGACTCATTCCATGCGTAGTGTTGAATTTATGTGGCATGGTGAGTGCTCTGCAGTTACTCTGCTCAAAGTTAAGCAAGTCTTGAAGATATTCAGCCTCTAACCCATCTTGAATCTTCCTGGATTTAGAGCAGGATTTTGAACTGAATCACTCAATGGACTGGTGAGCCCCTAAAAACAGAAGAGGCCCAGTGTGAAGTGAATGCACAAAGTTCAGCTTGCAAGAGGGACAACTCTCAGTCACATCCAGCCTTAAGTCCACTGATTTGTCAGTATTGGCATTGATCACTTATGATGGGAATTCTGTCCCTTGAGTTTGATAGATGATTTTCCCAAAGAGATGGAGATTGGAGGACAAGCAGTCATCACCGATGCTGGAATCCATCCCCTTGAGAAATGGTTTGATACCTGCTTTGCAACCACTGATCATTGCCTTCTTCAAGGAATCAATGAATCACTGTCTTTAAAATGAAAAGAAAAAACACAATCCCAAATCCCAAGGCTTTGTAGGTTTTTTCTGCCCTTTGGTGGCAGCAAAAGTCTGTGTCACAGTTAGCTTATGATCCTGTGGGTACTCTAAATTTTTTTTTAGTATAATGGAGAATGGTACTTTTCTTCTTCACCCTAGTGATATTTCATTGCTGCCTGCATGTAATGGATTCCATTACTACTGATGCTGTGAGACTTAAGAGCTTTTTAATAGGAAGTTCTTGGATCTGAGATGGGTTATCTGTATCCTTGGCTGGTTACTGAGAGGATGCACAAGGGAAATACTCTCTCAATTTCTGGTATAACTCAGTCTGTTTAGACTTCCCTCTGCTTGGGAGCTGGCAGGAGAGAGCCCTGCACTGCTCATGGTAGTTCTTTTGTTGGCCTCTGTCAACAATCCAAGGTGATCTGTTGAAATAAGAAAAGGTCTTTATGGGCCAAAGCACAAGTAATTGCTTCAACTGTTCCATTAAACATTTAATGAGTACCTTAACACCCAGGAAACTTTCAAGTGGAGCCTGTGAAAGATTTTTTTGCAGTATTTGTCTATTGCGATCTGTTCCTGCATGCAAGAAATTATTTGATAGATTTAGGCAGAAAAGGAAAATAATCATCAAAGCTTTTTAATTAATCCAATGTTTTTGAATACTGGACAATGACTTAGATTGTACTTATGGCTATCTAACAGTGTCCAGTGACTGAGAAGCTGAAAGTGCTTTCATTTTTCATCCACTTTTAATATCTAAACTAGAAGATGCTATTTATGTCTTTTGCCTTTGTATCCCTTACTGTGCTCTACTGTGCTCTTTTATCGCTCAATAATCTGGCTATTAACAGAATTTTGAATTTTTTTTTTCCTGCATGAAGAGAGAAGCTTAAAATGGAATTAATACTAAAGAAAGAATGAAAAGGTCAAGCAGGTTTCAGGTTTGGTATTCAGATACAGATTTCACCAAGTCCAATTAGAAAAGAGCAAAAAGTCCATTACTGTTTCAGTTTTGTGAACTAGAAGAATGATATTTCAGTCCAATCATCAGTCAGTGAACATTCATCTCTTTTGAAGTGACCACCAAAAAAAATCCAATGAAGTTGACACTCTCAACATGCATATATTGGCTTGAACTATTTTTGAAGCTGAACCACCCTTCTGCCAGGTGTCAGCTGGAGAAGGTATGCAAGAGAAGTGACCATTTCCTACTTTTCGTGGGTTTAAAACAATTCTTTTGTCTGGAGGTGATCTAATGCCTTTCCCTGGCATCAAAATCACCTTAAACAAAAACATGTCCCTTTTTAAGAATATGCTGTGTGCACAATGTGCTCTTCCAGAGAGATGAAGTATTAGCATTTGAAAGGATGGATGGGAATGCATATTTTGGAAAGACCTTTGTTCAGAGAAGTACTGCTATATTCTATGTGCACATCACCATGGTAATTGAAATATTTGCCACTGATGAGAAGGTATACAGCACAAGACTTTTGCCATTTTCCATGATGTGGTTTCTAGCAAAGAGTGCTATTTGTCAGTTTAAAATTTATGGTAGGATATTTAGCAGTTGTGCCTGCTGTCATAGAGATGGATGTGGTTTGAAAGCACGAAACAAAAAGGAACAGGTAATGACATCTTCTTCTTGCAGTTTAATATTCTTCCCCATTTCCACTTAAAATGTGAACCATTCTGGAACTGCTAGGCCACAAAGCAAAACCAAAGCTGTGCTCTCTGTATAGCTTTGTCAATTAGGATGCTGGTAACATGAAACAGTTTATTCCTTTCTTCCCATCATCACTGCTTTCGGGACATTGTGGCAAACAAAACAAGCCTTTCTCTTCCCTGAGGTCACTCCGTGCATGTGATCTCTGTGAAGGGTGTAGCAGCCACCGAGAAATGTGTGAAGGTTTATGTAAGAGAATTACATGATGAATCTTATGAAGGCATATAGAATACACATTTCCATGGCAGGAATAACCTCAAGGAACCTCATTAACGTGACTCACTTAACAGAGAGGAAAAAAATATCAAATGCTTGCACTACCATGTGTGTAGATCTTACGTTTAAAAAAGTATTCTGTAGGAAAAGGTGCAGTACAGGTATCATGGTGAGTAGTACTGCTTAGTGAACTGCTCGGGATACAAAAGGGATGGCTCTTTTTTGCTTTTTCATGCTGTGGCCAATTGTCTCTCTAGTTTTCTGTTCCTCAAAGTAAATCCAGCTCTCTAGAAAAATGTCTGGTTTTGTGTTGTCCTCAGCACTTAAGAACAGGGGTAACCTCCATACAGAGCACTCTGTACTTCTGTGCTTTATTTAAGGCAGATGGAAAATAGAACACAGTTAAAAGGTGAGGGGTTTCCTACTCAGCGCTGCCCCTTTTATCTCCCTCTTCCAGTACAGGATGGAGAAGTTTTCATTCTTGTTATGGTATTGCATGTGGAAGAGATAAGTGCCAATGCCAGGCATTTATTATTTGTGCAACATTTTGGTTACCAAATGACCCTGTGCTTAGTCTTATGTAATGCCTGAGACAGGTTCCCTAGAATGCTGAAATGTTTTGCTGTTTGTAGCTTCTGGGATCAGCTTTCCAGCCAAGTTGCATTTAAAGCATCCTTCAGTGATCTTCCATGCAGGGAACACTAACGCACATGTTTTAATTTTTGTTGCCTACCACACCCTTTCATTCTAGCCTGGGTACCAGGGTGAGTTGCTTTCATATTGATTTTATTAGACTAGTGGCAGACTAAGACCCCTTCATTTTTTGTCCTGCTTAGGCATCAGGCTGAAATACCCAAACATATACACTGACCTTCATAGGGACCCCACACAGTGACTCTGACCGGGCAGGGACCAGCTCCCTAGCACATAAAGGCAGCTGAGTGCCAATTCCTGAAAATCATGAGGCGAAGCTCTTTCCTCCAAAACTCATATGAAAGAGCATTAAGCATTTTTTCGCTCCAGTGTTTGTCCACAGTCTGTATCCTGTTTCCTCCTGTGGCATCAGAATAAACCCCTGTCTTCCTTCTCCCTTTGAGCAGTGCTTCTCTGTGTTCACTGCGCTTCATTACCTGAGAGCCGCAGGCTGGTGCAGAGGAGACTTGTGACACTGAGATCAGCTGAAGCCTAATGGGAGAGGAGTCCGCGTGACTGCAACCGCACGGACTTGTCAGGCGGTGCACTTTAGGTAAATAAAGCCCGCTGTGCTCACTGTTACGCTTCTACATTATTTTACTCTTTTTTTTTTCTTCTTTTTTTTCTTTTTTTTTTACCTCATGAAGCTGCTGCTGCAGGTTTTGGCCTCAAAATTTTGTTTCTCAGGATAAAGAGCCACTACTTCTGTATCGTCAGGCTGCAGCATGACATGCAGCAGAGGCTTCATTATGCATAAGCAGAGCCATCGCTAAGGTAGGCAAACACTCTGTGGCTCTGCAGAATAAAAGGGAAGTGAGAAACGGAATGAGCAAAGGTATTATTTGCTGACAATAATTGTTTCCAGTTGTAGCTGATGGCAGGGATTAATCACAGTGTTTTAACACTTTATTTGGGAGCAGGGGAAATATTAAGGGAGGGAAGAGCTGAAAAGTGCTCTTCCAAATCTCCCCTGAAAAGTTAGTAAATAGTACTGTGGAAACAATGCTTAAGGTTTTGAAACTTGCAGTGTGTCTTTTATTGAAATGGCTTTGAACCCTTATACTCCTTTCTAAATAGTAACAGAGATGCAGATAAACCTAGCTAAAAGGTGGGAGAAAAACATCGCATACAATTTAGCATCCATGTTTGTGGAGTAATGTATATTAGTAGTTACAACTTCATTTTTTGCCTATAATTAAATCTAGATTAATTACATTTAATGCAATCCCCATTTTAGTTCTCTCACACCAATGCTTAACTTCAGCTGCAGCTAGCAGAACTCTAGTCCAGTGCTGTTCTCTGCAACCTCTACCCTTTCCTGATTTAAATACATCCTAAAGCTACTGTTTTTCCACAAACCCACAAGAAACTATTGTGTCCTAGTCTGCCATATATAATTTGTTACAGAATGAACCACTCTCTAGCATGGAGGGAGGGGTACAGAGAAACGCCTGAGTCAGGAGTAATTGTCACTTTCATTTAACCAAGGCCAGTGAAGAAGCAGTGCTGTAGCTACATGGACCACAGCATACACCTACATTAAGCAAACTCATTTTTACATCATATTAAATAATGATAATGAATTTTCACTCATGGGGTATATTCCCAATATTTGTAAAACTTCAGGATTAAGCCTGTGACTGTACACCTTCTAAGTGGATTTTCAGCCAAAACAATTTGCAAATGTTTTTGATCAGGTGTATTCCTGTAGCACCTTTAAAAATTGAAACACTACCAACTCTAAGGATATTTGCTAGCCTGGTTTTGAAATAATTTCTGTTGAACTCTGATGAATTATCCCTCTCTCTTACTCAAGTTTTTCACTGGCAATGTAGCATCTGACCAAATCCTTGTTATTCCATTTACTTGCTTCCCCGAGGTTTGTCCTCTTCGCTGCTTTGAAGAGGTGGAGCAGAGGAGAGCAACACCTTCCCCACAGTTACACCTCCCCCTCTTTTCTCAAAGATTACTTTTCTGCAGCATTTAACCTGCACACAGGGAAAGCTCTTGGTTGGCTTTTAGCAGTTAACTGCAGTCAGCTTAACACTTTATGAAATGCAGTTTGCCCTTTCAGGTGCTAGCCAGATTTAACTTGCTTTATCTTCAGAGCACACAAAAAAAGGAGAAATGCTTTAATTAGAAGTAGCTTTTTTGTTGTAAACTGCCAGTGGGAGCAGGGCAAATTTCCTACCCTTGTTGGGTGGGACAAAATTGGTATCAAACAACAATTCTGAGGTATAAATTACCTGTGCCTGTTCCTAGTAGGATTTGAGGTTGAAATTAATATCTTGAGAGTTGTCGTTGTGGATGAACACATCTAACTTTAGATTTAATCAAATAATCATAAGCATAAATGTGGTTCTAACATGAAGCAATTTTCAGGAGAGAGATGACCCAGAGCTTGCTGACTGCCTTTGTGTGCCATTAAATGCAGAGTTCTGCCAGTCTGGAAGCTTCTTCTGCCTGGTACTGTCTGGTTTTCCATTATTTTTCCCCTCAGATTTTTTCTCTTTCATTGAAGTGAGTGTTCACCTTTGAAAGAAGCAGCTGTGTGGGCTCCATTTGAGACTAAAAAGGATGCCAAAACTGCCATTTAAATTCTGTAACACAGGCACTGCAATTACAGAGAGTCCCTTGCACAACTAGGTGCTCCTGCCTGCTTTTGATGGAGAGCAAGGAGATTTTTTTCACTCCTACTCAACTTAGTGGTTTGTCCTGATTTTTCATTAACTTGTCTTTGCCTAGCCAGCAACTCTTAAATACTTTTCTTTCCCCTGTCATTCCCTTTTCTCTATTCCTCTTCCCTGTTCTCCTTTGTCTCTTACTTTCCATGACACAGGGTAAGAATCCCTCCTGTGGGGGTTGTTTGCTCTGGTAAGAAGCTACCACACCACAATACAGGTTGAGGTATGAGGTGGACTTCAGCAAAGTCCTCTGCCAAAATTAAAATTCAGCTCAGTCCCGCCTCTCTGAACTGTGTATCTTAGCCTTAAGGTGATTTTCAAGCAACAAGGGCAAAATTAGACCGCAAATAAAAATGATCCAGAGGGTAAGTGTTTGGCCTCATGTATTTGCATTTGCAGGCAGATGTATTTATGAGTCCTCTTTTGGTTTGTGTTTTGTAGGACGAAGAAGGTCAGCCACTGCTACCGTATCGTTTACCGGCACCCGGAGAGGACGCTAACGCAGGACGAGGTGCATTGCATCCATCAGGCTATTGAGGAGTCAGCAGTTCGGGAGCTTGGGGTGGAGGGCAGGTTCTAGCAATGCTGCTCTGGAGCCCTGAGGACAGTACTTATTTTTTTCCTTTTTTTTTCTTTCTTTTTTTTTATTTTTTCTTCTTTTTTTGGGGGTGGTTTTAGGTCACAAGTAGAGAGACAGGTTTTGTGACTGAACACAGAAAGCGATTGATGAATGGGCAATGGTAAAACTGGCAGGTAATAAACATTACTACTGAGAAATCATTGATGAAACGCTGGTGCTTTATTTTAAGAAATGGGGGAACAGCAGTAATGTAAGATTTCCCTCCTGTTACGATAAGCAATACACTGCCTGGTGGTTTTCTGTGTTGTTAATTGGTCCCTCGGTTCCATTAAACTGTAAATACTTGGCATTATTTCTGTGTTGACAGGATCTTCTGTCCATGTAACAAGTGAAGCAAATCAGAGACACAGATTAGTTCAGGGAAGAAAAACCCATTCTGGCCCACCACACCCCCAATCCCATCTTTTTTTATTTTTTTTTTTTTTTTTTTTTAATAAGAGAGGTAAAATTTTGCTTCAAGAAACCTTCCAAGAAGTACTTCTTGTGAAGTTTGACTCTCTTGCCTTCAGAGCCCATGGGTGTTGCTTTCATCAGCTACAGAGGAGAAGCCAGTGTGGCTTGGGCCAGGCTTGGCTGTCTGCAAATGCTGGGTCATTGACAAGTTCTTCCTGTTAGATCCACTGAGCTGGGCAGAGCTTAGTGAGGTGCTCCAAGCTGTGCCACCTTCACCAGGGGAGAAGCTCCCTTGTCTCACTTCTCTTTGCATAGACACCAGTTCAAAATAAATCTTACCCCCGTCACCATCAAAGTGTTGATATCACCTATGGCAGAATGGCAGTAAATAGAAACTCTTCCCTACAATGCCCTGAAAAACAGCTGCCTTGATCTCTCACAGTATCTTGCTATCTAGCAGCAGAGTCTGCTCAGAAATATGACCTTTAAGGCAGGAAACCAAACTAAAATGGGATCTGCTGTTTGAGGCTCCAGTTGCTTTACAGGATGCTTGCCTTTTTCATTGCAGGTTATAATAAGTAAATTCTGGTGGTGATATGGTGCTAGGGCCTTTAGAAATGTTCAAATGACCTGATAAATACTTGATGAGCCATTGCAGATGCTGATATGGAATATGGGACCTGTTTTGGCTTGTGATAGCATTTCATACAGTCTTGCAGGTCACATCTGGTTGCTGTGCAGACAACATTCCCTCCTTCAGGGAAGAAGGCGGTAAAAATGCTGCAATAAACAGCATCTAACACTGATTTATACCTTATCAAGAAACATCTGTTCAGCAGGCTTGTACTCAACCATACGAAGCCTGTTACTATTGCAGATGTGACAGAGGCAGAGAGCTCATTTTAATTTCATTACTCAACATATTTAGCTGTGTAAACAAATCCTAATCTAAATCGCTGTTGTGTTATCCAAATAACTTGACGATGAAAACAGTATGCTAGACTTTTTATAAGGCAAAAAGAATGGGTGCCATTTAGGCATCAGAAAAACCTATGTGGTTATTTTTAAACCACCATCTACCAAGATCCATAAATACAGCCTGGCCCATTTGATGTTTCTCAGTCTCCTTAATCCTTCACCTTTTCAGAATTCTCAGTGATGACATGAGGAGGAGGAGGAGAAGGAGGACTTACCTGAATGGCACTGAGCAGTACTTGTTCTGAGACAGGGCATGATTGATGCTGTCACACAGGGCAGCAGATAATGTGGATCTTAATTGATGAAATTGTCTGTGGAGAGAGTACCATAACCTTGTGTGCTGTATGAAAGAACTAAGTCTCTTGGGAAAACAGGTGAACATCTGTGGTGAAGTAGGTCACAAGATTTCCCTCTTAATTTATTGATTAGTGAAGTTTCCTTTTTCTACTCCCCAAATCTTTCAGTTCTTCTTTGATTCTGATCAGTCAATTTTGAGGGGAAAACAAGGAGGACAAAAATTGGACCTTGAGCCTTTTTCAGTGCAGCCACAGGACATAATGTCTGGCTTTGCAAGTTTGGATGTTATAGGATCAGCCCATATCCAGACACTAACATCAGCTGTGTTTGACTCAATGATTTTAGAGCTCTTTTCCAAGCTAAACAATTCTGTGACTCGCTCTCTGGATTTGCACTCCAGTGAGCACAGGCTTCCTGCAACAGCCAGGTCTTGATGGAGTAGTGTTATCCTTTGAAACCTGAAAAGTTGATCTCACAAGGTAATAGGATAAGGGGGAAATTGAAAGCTTTCCTTGAAGGTGACCTGACACCATGGAATCATCTTCTGGAGTACATGTTTTCATAGGAGCAACTTTCAGGCAAAAACGTGAACCATTAAGTTTAAAAAACCCAACAACCTCTTCAGAAGCAAGTGTGATTCAATCATATGAAGATCTGTAAAATCATGTGGGCTGGCTGTGAGCATAATATAAATACTGGGGTATGTTTAGCTTAGGTAAACCTTTGTCATATATGTTCTAGGATTAATCTACTCTGAAGACCTATTATTCTGGCAAGGATTCACCACAAGTAGCAAAGCAGACCTCAGATCAAAAGGCATCAGTGTTGCACTTTTATGCTCCTATCCTCTGGAAAATATGATCTTCCCTTCAAAGCTTGACCTTAATTTTACTGGGAAATTTGCTATGGATAGTAGTAAACTCTGAAACCATGGGATCCCTTGTGGGTGCTGATGGAGAGCCCATAAGAATCCCAAGGTTGTAAAAGCCATGATTTATTTTACTGCTGGTCAGAGACACAGGATGCTAACAGGACTTAAGAGACTGGACTGATCCTGGTAGGAGTATGACTGAGGAAGGTCTTGGGACAGACAGTGACCAACTCTGTCAAAGAATGACCCACTGCTGTCACTTGGATTTTCTCAAGACATATTCAGCACAAAGGTGGGTGAACTGCCTTGAAGACCAAGAGCAACATCACTGCCAAGGTAAGATTTCTTGCTGGTCTCTGCTACCCTATAATCTGTCTCATGAATATCCCCCAGCCTTGGATGAGCTCCAAGTCTAGTGAAGGGGGATGAATTCCCGAATATCCGAGTGATACCATGCCATGTGGAAATATTAAGGGGAGCAGCATTTAAGTAATTAATAGGCATGCTGACTGACTAGTGAGAGGCACGATACACTGCTTCTCGTTTTTATCAGCTCCTTGTGTATTTTTTTGTGTGCCTCTGGGTTTTATATCAGCATCCTTTAATAAAAGAGGGGAAAGTCAATTGTAGCAAAAGAAGCTACAGAAGTACTGGCTGGGCATCTGTGTGACTGAACAGTATGTACCATTTGAATGTTGTGGGTGCTGGTTTTCTTCATAGTTGCCATTGGTTTTCAAGCTAGCTGTGATTCCTGAAAGATCAAAGATTTAGTTTTAACACCCAGTTTGGGATCTTCCCAGTAAAAGGCAGCAGATTTACAGTGCACTAAGTTTTACCTGGTCCTGATGTTCTTTTTAAAGGTGCTGCAATGGAAAGGTGGTGTGATCTAAATAGGCAAGAAATGGCTCTGTGTTTTGCAGAGGTTTTGATGTTTTCAGTCACCTCTGCCATGGTATTGCCAGGTGTGATCAAACAGTCGCAAAAATCTGAAATCAGTTTTCTACTGGGAATCCAAACTTTTAGTAAATCACTGATGGTCATTATTGCCCTTCCACTGAGAGTGTTACTGCTGTCCCTTCTGCAGCTGGTGGCTGTACTGCAGCACTGAATTTACTGACTTCTTATTCTGTACCTGTATTGAGTTTCTCAACTACTGACATATTGGTCTCAGGCCTTCAATAATTTTGTGTAGGGATTAACTTTTTTTTTTTTTTTAAGTGGGAAAAAAAAGTTGTGGGCTTTTCGTGTGGCAGTTTTTATCTGCAGTGATTGGTGCATTTCAACTGTCTCAGGAAAACTCACAGTCAAGACAGGGCTCTTTGGTGGTTCATTGAAGTAAACACAAGGAGTCTTGCCCTGAAAAACACAATTATGTCCATATCACTGAGATCATATTTGGGCAAAACTAAAGAACCTTGTCTTCACTGTGGGTTGACTGAAGGTTGACTGGTCCTTGTTAGTTAAGCCGGGGTCAGAAAGCACTTTGTATTGCCACCACCTCCCCAAACACACACAGAAGCAGTTTTATGCACAAGGACATTGTGTCAGATTCAGTGTGAGCCTATAAAATGATTGTGCTGGGTATTTCAGGCTTGCTAGTTGGTGAACTATCTCCATCTGAATTGTTACCATCTGGGAGAGAAAATGGCTTTGTACTTCAGCTCTGAAATAAGTAGCCATATTTTTAAAGCTCAGAGCTCTCTTCAGCTACTGTCTGCTGTGTGTCTTTGCTCAGAGATGACTGTTTCTGTAAAACAGATTTGCTTTCTGTGTAGAACAGGCCATATTGACTAATTGCACACATCCTGATCAAATTTTAGATATGTAAGCATTGCCACCAAAACTGAAGCAGTCTTGTGATGACCTTGAACAAATTTGTAGGGGACACAAGAAACCAGCCACTGGTTACTTGCTACCTGCTTTTAAATGTTGGTGCAACCACATCAGAATTTTAAGCTGAGTTATCTCAGAGGAGACAACTGCAGTTCAACACAGAGTATGGACATATGCTGGGTGAAGGCACTGACTTCTCCAGACTGTGTTGTATAAGGTTTGATCATCATTAACATCTGATGCACGCAAATGTTTGGCAGTTTTCGTGCTTTTGTGCTTTTGTCAGATGGCCTCTGTCATTCTATTTATGCCCACTGTTAACTAAGTAGAGTCTGGTTTCGTCTGCCTTTTGTACTTAGCCTTCTGACACGACCTTGCTTTCTCATTTCAGTTTTGCTGGTGAAATTTGGTATAACTTTGGTGAAGAAACAGTGCCAGGCTGCAGGCAGGGAGATTTATTACGCCACAGCCTAAAGCCTGCGCTCCTGCACCACATTACTGCAGGGTCTCTCTGTTCTCACCCTCTGGATGCAGGTGATTAACACGTGGTCCAGGGAATTGCGCCTCTGCCTGCTCAGTAATTTGCTGGGCAGCACTGCAGTCATCCGGAGCAGCTGCCACTTAAATGGGCAGTAGATTGTTCTCTTTTTATTTTAGTGCCTGCAGCTTCGCCATGTGCCACAGCCAGACACACTGTGTTGGTGTTTGCTGCAGCAAAGCATCTATTAGCTGCATCTCACAATGTGCTGCCTGTGCAGCCAATTTTCAGCAGAATCCCTGCGTGCATATGAATGGTTGTTCCCATCTCCATCCACAGACGGGAGGCACATCAAGGCCAGGGGTCAGGACTAAAAGCTTACTAGACCCCCAACAGGTACAATTAACTGATTGTGGGATTTCAACAATGTCTGTACAGGATGGAAAGTCCAAACTTGAGGTATCTGTCCAAATGTCACTGGAAAGATTTTGTAACCCAGCACTCAGTGGCCGTGGTGACGCCGGTGTCATTCTGGGGAAGGGGAACAGGTTTAGGGAGTGATCCCAGGGTGACTGAGAAGAAAGGCATTCATGTCCTGGGCTCAAAGTGCTGAACTATCTTCCCTACCACCATGCTCCAGGGAGGCACAGATATGATTTTGGCTGCCTGCCTTTGCACAGGCACATAGTAAATAATTAACATGCACGGCCAGGCCTTTTGGTCATCATTTATTGCTGTAACTGATGATTAATTCAAGGAATTATTGATTCTCATGCCAAATCTTTAGTCATTGGTGGTATAGAAACTAATAATCATTCACAGGGTATTATTGACAGATCTTAGTATAGGAAGTGGAGAAAACGTGTGGGAATGGAAGTGTAGGTCCATAGGTTTGTTTGTGTCTTCCAGTTTGTGAGGGGAGGGTTTGACGAACTCAAGTCAAAAGTCTGACTTGTACCCACACCAAGGCCCCTCTTGGGTGTTCACGTACTTGGTGGTGCTTTCAGGAGGAACAGGGCCATCTGGGATCACCAAACAGCTCTCCAGAGATGTCTGCTCAGTGTCCACAGGAAGCTCTTGCCTGGACACTGGAGACTCTGGAGACATTGTGCTTTGCACAGCAACACATTTGGAGCCTGATTCCCTTAAAACTCCTGTCCTGTGCTCACGGTACATATAAGCTTATCTCCCTGGGCCCTACCCTAAAGCACTTCCTTTGTTTGGCAATCTCCGAAATTCTGGTTAATCTCCTTCCCATGATTCCAGACCTCAGCTCTTCTCCCCTTTCCACCCCAGTCAGTGCCTGCTGCCTTGCCAGAAGCTTGCTCAGAAGGTTTTCACACTGGGGCCAATAAAAAACTCAGTGCTCCCCGAGTATGTGTGTTAATGCTTGGGTGTCTCCTCTCAGCTGCTGTTTCTCCCAAAGTTTGCCAGAACATCATGCCTCAGAGACCCTCACTTGAAGTCCAGCATGGATGTGTTTGGATCCAACAGTCAGTGGCAACGGAAGCCCCAACACCCATCTCCATGGCACACAGCCTTGCTTCCTTAAGCAAGGAGACAGAGAAATAGCAGCCTGCAAGGAAGGCCTAACTAAGTGTATCCTGACTGAAAGTTCAGGTATATTAGTAAGAACATGATGCCCAGCATGGTCCCTTGCATGTACTTCCAAAAAATGGTTACAAATATATTGTGATAAATAATAACAGCAGCCTTCCCTGTGTTTACAAGCTGCTTTATTGTACTGTATAGCCTGCATCATTTTCCTTTCCGCTTGTTAGAAACAGAAAAAATTGAATTTGATTATGAATTATATTATTTCCTGATGTTCTGGCCTTGCAGCATTACTTCTTATGTTTGAACAAGGAGGTCAGCCCAGCTTTGCTTAGAACATTTTCAGTACTTTACCATATTATGTTGTTTGTGTGTCACACACATATGAAATCAGAGTGTTTATGTGAGTCTCATTTCTCTGCTGTGGACACACAAGCAAGGTTGTTGTTCCTTATATTCTGTCTGATTAGAGATTTTTCTCTCTGCTGCTTTGCCCCATTACACAGAAATCACCTTTTTCCTAGAAAAATTCAGTACTTTTTGGTGCCTCATTCTGTCAGAGAGCCAACACTCTTCTGAGCACTCTCCCTTCAAAGATCAATCAAATTTTGGGCAGAGAACTCCCTTTCCCACTTGAGACTTTTTTTACAGCCTGAAAGACTTTGTGGCATCTGTTTTAGGCTCCTGTGCAACACCTGCTGCTGGTGACAATGCAGGTCTTGTTCTGCCTCCAGGGAGGAAAGGTGACTTAACAGAAAGGCCAACTTTATAACAGGAATTTGAATTACTTAAACGTCCTGCCATAATGACCAAAAAAATCTAGCCTCTTAAAAATTATGCAGAGAAGTCAGTTTTGGTCTTTACTAGAGAACAGGTTTGTGCAGTGGTAGCATTTCCACATCAGTGCAGCTTGTGAGGCTCCAAGAGAGGCCAGCATTTCCACTGAAGGCCCTTTCATTCATGTTTGGAAAATTGCTTGGTAGTTTTATGGCTTCCTTTCTATTTGGACACACATCTGGGGTCACTGGCTGTGCCTTCTCTGCTTGTTCCCTAACACCTTCTGTGCCTGGTGCTCTGGCTCTGCATAGGATAGGGCAAAGAGGGGAAAGTGGCTCTTAATTTACAGGATCTGTGGATTGCTGTCACCTTCTCTGGGCTTTGAAGGAACTCAGCTGGAAGAATGCTTCTCCTAGCACTGATGTTCCAGTGGAGACATGATTAACAGGAAGAAAAGTAGTGACATTTCCCAGAGGGAAGTAGATGTGAGGTGATCCATGTGGGACAGTTTGCCTTGCATTTAGGCAGCAACTGCTCCATGCTGCCAGGGAAAAGGTCATTTTTTCAGTGTAGATGCAGGTGGCATCATACATGGCCATCTCCACCTGGAAACCAGCTGTACAGTCCAGATGTTGAGCTAAACACTGGGATCACCATGGTAAGCCACGGTGATCCCAGTGACTTTCCTACATGGTCATCAAGTTATTTTGTATGTAAAACCAGAGTATCATGTATGGGACTCTGTCCAGAAAACTGTCTGGAAAAGCACATTTTGTAAATGGGGCAGGCTTGTTATTAAACCCTCCCAATAAGCGCCTACCTAAAAAGGAGGGACAAATCTCTCCATAAATGGGGGAATTTTTCTTAATAGTTGCTGTAACCCTGGCCTTTCCTACAAGATCTTAGTGATCTTGAAACATTTTTCCCACGAAGATCAAATGATAGGCTTTTATCAGACACATGAACAGAAGGCTGGAGAGACTGAGGGGTTGGCTTTGTCTCACAGATTCCTGATGCAATACCTGAGTCCCATTCTTTAGGTGGCATGTGCCCTCAGGAATGAGGGAAGGGAGGAGGACTTTAGTGCTTTGCCTAATCCTTACAGCACTGGATTAGGATTAGACCCCACTTCTCTGTTCTCTGCATTGCAGTGGCATTAATGCATTACACAGGAAGCTTTCTCCACCAAAACCAGAAGTGTTACAGTGATTGAGAGACAAAGAATGAAAGAAGGAAACTGTGAGGCAACAAGGATCACCAGGCATGTAATTTTCCCAATACTTCCACTCTTTTCTTTTCAAAGCACATGTTGAGTGAGGCTGGGGAAGCAATTGGCAGCACATTCACAGCATCTTGGTCCTCTGTGTATGTGTCTTCTGTAAGGATCTCAGTCTGGTGTGTGTACTGAAATTGTGTCAGGAGCTACACAGTTTCTGTCTGGGGATTTAGCATGCCTGGTCTGCCAGAAGATTTAATTTCCCATATCAAGAGCTCTTGGGCACCTTGGATCTGCTGTAAGGAAGGGGATGAAATGCTCAGTGGTAAGGCTTAGCCCTGCAGGGCATCTCTCTGGACATGAGAGTGCAGAGAGCAGCAGTGCGCCTTCTTCCTCTGGTCCTTGCCTGCTCCAAGGCCGGTGCACACCCCAGTGCTCACATCGGGGTGCCGCGAGAGCTGAGATTCACGGGGTGGTGTCTGAAACACATTTCCTCTTGTGAAAGGCTGGCAAGTGTGCATGAAAACATTTCATCAAGTTATCAAATAACATTTTGTTCTTGTCTCCATGTGATGAGCCTAGTTTGGCAGTCCAGGCTCTTACATACAAGATTATACATGCAGGAGCTCTCAATGCATTATTTTTCTAGCATTAACTTATTCTGTTTCCTCTTGTGCCCATGTGAAATTCTGTCATTTATGTCCTGTGGTAAGAAGCTGAGTTTAGCTATGTTAAAAAGAACGTATGCTCTTGGTCGGTTTGAACCTGTCATCTAGCTTTGCCTGCTGTCCCACATCCCAAAATACCCAGAACAGTCAACACCAGGCCCCTGGTAACCAGAGAGGTACTGACAAATCTGGGAAGTTTTTGGAGGAGAGTGACAGAGTTGATCAGGAGAGGTGGAAGCACAGGTAGATGAGTTCAGATATAAACTGATGCTGAGCCCAGCTCAGGAATGACTAACAAATGTGTGGTTTGTCAGACATGTAGTGCTCTGATGAGCACGAACACCCTCCCACTCTCCTGAGCATGAGAGCAGAATTCTTGGTGTGACACGCAGGCATATAACAAGGGCTAATAGTGTGACAGTCAGACTGAAAGTAAGGTAAAATTTCCTGACAGTGAGATGTATTTTGCTGTGAAACGGCCTCCCAAGGGAAAGGGCAGGAGCCCAACTGCTTTGTCTTTTTTCAAGCCAAACTGGACAAAGCATTAGGAAAGGTAATTCAGGGAGCAAGTGTAAATTGGCTGGTGTGGTGATCTAATACATCCTTTCCATTTCTAGCTCCTAGGATATAATGCTCTCTGTAATTAATTTTTGGCTGGTTTTTAGCTTAGGGGGTAACATGGAGATGAAACTGAGCAAAAAAATTAACAATAAGAACAAAAAAAAACCGAACTGTAGAGTTTGTCTAATAGTCATGGAAAGTGCCAGATTGAGAGTTCCTTAGGTTAATGGCACTATTCAAAAATAGCTTTGCAAATGGGAAAGTGAAAATTGTTACATAGGTAATTATTATGGTAATGACATATTTTTAAAGAGTCCTGGTAGTCCCAAGTATCTAAGAGTGCATCTCAGATTTAGGGGTGTGCACGCATGATTCCTGTAACGGGAAATTGCTGTAGGTGACACTGAAATGCAGCAACCACTGCACTGAAACCACCTGTTTTAATGGCAGCAGTCTAAGATGGGGTATAAAGTATAACTTCTGTAACTGAAACTGTAGAAGAATTGTCTTGGTTTGGCAGAATTTCATTAACTGATGAGTTATGTAGGGAGGAGTTTCTTTTGCAACTGCCTTCCCCCATGTTTTTGCTTCTAAAGCAGCAGGATCTGGCAATATTGACCAGGCTTCCCTGGTTCCTTTTGGGTGGGCAGGGAGAGTCTGCCAAACTAGCATGACCCTGAGCTGAGACACGCTGGACTGGCCTCCTTATGCAGTTTTTATCTCCTTCTTGAGAGTCCTGACTTCAGCCTCTAAATTCCTGGAGAACAATGGCAATCTAGTTTTTTTTAGCAGACAAGAAGGGAGCCCTTTTGGAAAAACACGAAAGTGCAAAATAGTATGGTTTTTGTATGGAACCAGAACAGGCAGATTGGAAAAGCTGAATAATATATTATTAACTGGTTTAAATATTGTCATTTTAAACTGAACTGTGTGGGTTGTCATTCACATAGGGAACAACTTTTTTTTTATTGTTTGGTTTTAATAAGCAGTCACAAATCTGAAAGAAAGTGGCCAAAATACAGATGTTCTGCATTGTTTATCATTCGTGAAATTAGACTTTCTTAGGCAACAGCCTTGAGGAGTCAGTTGAAAGAGGAAGGAAATGAGCCAGGCAAGAACTTGCATGTTGAACATGTCATCCTTCTGGAGCCACATGCTCACCGTGGAACTGACTCACATGGCATTAAAAATTGTTTGTTCTCATTTACATGATCTGCAAGACTGTGTTTAATGTAATATGTGTTAGCTGCATAATTAGTCAAATGCTATCCTTTTGTTAATGACGGGGGAAAACATTCCTCTATAAAATGCCATTGACTACTGAGTAGCTCAGGTACTGTACAGTTTGACTACCTCTGTATTTTAGATTGATTTACCAACACTTAAGGGTTTTTTTCAACAGTTACTACATATTTACTTCTTTTGTCTGTTAGCTAGTCATGCAAAAATCAGGAAAAATTTTCCTATATTATATTATTCATAGGGTCTCTTTGGAGCTAGAGTTTATATTATTCATAGGGTCTCTTTGGAGCTAAAGTTCTCACTTTATCCATTAGAAATTTTAGTGTTTCATCAAAAAAACCCATAACTTCTGGCCTGAGATAAAATTCTGCCACTCTTCTGCTTCCAAAATAACAGAGCCAAAAAAGTATTTATTTATAAACAACTGATGTGATAGTCTTCAGCTTACAGCTACTGTAAACCTTCATGATCTGGGTTTCCCAGGGCTTGCAGCTTCTTAGTGTTATGGCAGCTGAAAAAATTATAGCACCAGTAGCTTCCACCATTTGAGCTGCCAAAATTGCAACATTCTTCTGAAGCGGCTCCTTCTTTTTTTTTTTTTTTTTTTACCTGAACCTTCTTACGTAAATTTTTTCTCTCTAAAACCTTTCAACTAGTCCCAGGTCTTAGACTGTAGATTAGTACTTGACTTTCAGTAGGATGTTTCTTTCTCAACTTCTTTATTTTATGAAAGAATGACTTCTATTCCTTTTCCGTTTAGACACCTTAGAAATCCTACCTTTCTTAGTGATTCCACAGAAAATCTCTCAAACCGTGGGTGGTTCAGCTGCTGTTACCTGATGCAACCCTCAGTCTGGGTACACTGTCTTGCTTTAGGAAAAGGATGGCTTCTGGCAAGAGGCTGTGGATCCCATGCCTCTGTTTGCTTGTTGGCTGCTGGTATGAGGAGGCTGGGAAAGGGTGGAAAGGGACGTCATGCAAGGGATCTCGCAGAAAAACCGTGGCATGAATGAATCAGAGAACATTGCTTCCTACTTAAGTGCTAAATTCCTATTAGATACAGAAGGGATGTAATTCCAAAATCCAGGCACAGAACAGAGGACAGATGTTGACTGGTCAGGAAAGTATAAGTGCCATAATAAGTTGTGATTGACTGAAAAGGGAGTTGGGAATCTCCTTTTTATTTCCTGCAGGGGCACTGACCAGAGAGACCATGGAGAATTCACATCCCCTCAGTTCTCCGGCCTGTAAAGTGGGAATGATAATGCCAGCTTTCCTTCGCCATGTGTTTTGAGACTTCCAGAGGTAACACTGCATAGTCCACTGCATTAGTGTGGATATTTAACAATGTTTGTGCTGACATCAGGGCACATCCCAGGCATGCAGGGACCATCCACAGGACCTGATGTGGTACACTGAGAAGGGCCACTCCAAAACCATCCCTGAACTTCAGTTGGTTGCCATGGAGGCAGAACCGCTTAGCACGGCAAGCCAAGGGGAGAGTGATAAATGCTGTTAAGGATAACTTACAGCATCAAGGCTGCACTTGGAAATAGCTCTGGTTTTCTGGGTCTGGGCTTGCAGGAGACATTGCTGAGCTTTGGGATTTCCTCTTCTCCAGCTCACCTACAATGAACAATATGGGCCAAAACGTGGAGAACCACTGTGGAGAGAGAGCTTCAGGGTAGCTTTCCCTTGGCCTTTTGGTGATGGAGTGGGTGGGATAGGAATCTGCATCTCTGAAGCCCTTCTGCAAGGACTTGGTGTTGAAAGCCAGTGAATACCACCTGCTGGCCTGCTTTATATTCATCATATCATGTGTGCTGCTGCCAGGTACTCCTTTAGTCCCTTGGTCAGCGACATTCTTAGCACAAGGGCTTTCCCTCCAGCCAGCCCCAGAGGCACCAGTCCCCCTCAGAGGCTAGAGCAGGAACAGGGAAGGATACCCTCATCATTCAGGTTGTGTGACTGGGATCTTGAGAGCACTGAAGAGTCTGCTGGCAGTGAGGGAGCTGGTGGGAGGCAGATGCTAAAAATTGCTTCAAGAAAAATTGGAACGTGTCAGAAAGGGCATTTTGGAAATGGAGAAAGGACCAAGGGGTTAGAGGGTGGCATATTAAGTGACATGAACTTCCTTTCTTTCTGTTGGTAGTATTTTAGAGTTTGGAGGAAAAACTGGCAAGAACTTTCCTGCTGATGAAGCAACATACAAATGGACACGGTTGTAGTGTAGGGATCATAGATTTTACAAAGGAAGTCATGAAAAGTGCCTTGTGAGCCACACTTACTGGTGAAAATTTGACTGAGTTTCTGAGGATGAGAGGAAGCAGACAGGGGCCTAGGAAATATCTTTAAAAGCTAGGGAAAGCATAGGGAAAGTTAAAAGAAAAACAAGATAAAATGGCAATTGCGTATAAGCCCACACAGGCACTTACTCTCTTGCTTTCTCTCTCACACCCACACACTCAAGCACATCTTTCTGTCCGAAATAGTAGGGAAAAGATATCATAGCCTTTATTGTCGAGAGTAATTTCTCTTCACATGTCACTAACAACAAATTCTCAGAGCAAGGAGATGGATACTTCACAAAACTCATCTGCCTGCTTTTTTCCCCTTTCTCAACCTGAAAGAAACAAGGAAGAAAGCCCCTGTGAGCTGTGGAGTTGAAGAGCTACAGCTCTTGGATGGCTGAAGGCCAAACACAAGTATTTGTGTGCCAGTAATAGCACGGGAGGCAGCCGGGTGGTTGCGTGGGGAGCCAGGGCTCGCTTTTCCCCACAGGAATGGCTTTGCATTCGGGGTTCTTAGGGAACATGGCTGCAGCTCCTCTGAGCTTTCGCTCCCAAAATGCTTGGCAAACTGGGGGGTTTCCCACACATCATGTCCAGCTTTGCTGAAAAATCACCAGCTGGCTGCTCCTGCTTGGAGGGGGATGCCCTCGAGAGGAAGCCTTTTGGTTGCACAGGCTGCACAGGGGTTTTACTCAGCAGGATGAAGATGGGTGGCTGCCAGCTGGATTTAAACTCATGCCACCCCTCTAGGCTGCTCAGAAGGGCTGAGCTCTGGATGTCTCTGGGGAGACAGGGCCATCATGTGCTCAGACAAGGTCAGCATCATCTGCCTGAGTTACAGGAACAAAAGCTTGAGCCTACCCTAAGTGTGCCCAGACTCTCCCCTTCCAGGGATGATCTTTTAACAGGGATTCACACAGAGGAGACACTTGGAGATTCACTCAGAGGACTGAAAGCAATTTGGATCTTTGGCCTGTATTTAACTGACACTGAAAACTTCCCTTCTGAGTATTGGCATAGGCCCTCTTGACTTAGACTGGTGTTTGTCTGACTCTATGGGACTCCATCCCAGCACACCCTGAATGAAAGACCCCACCAGCTCATTTAGAAATTAAGTTTGCTCATCAGAGTCATGTTCCATGCAGAGAGGAAAAAAAATGCCTGGGCTGATGTGGATTCCTCTATTCTATATATTCATTCATGGCTGATGGTTGGGAAATTATAGTATGGAAGAAGATTATTATGGTTCCTGGCAAGGAATGGAATTTGTAAAAGCAGATTTAATTTTTAAAATAATTTTAAAGGTTTTTTTTAATTGTATTGCTTTATTTTTATTTTATTTTATTTTATTTTGCAAAAGGTAAATAATAATACCCAAGAATCCCTCAATCCCCTTCCAGTGTTCTTTTCTTGCTACATGAAACTGCCAAATCTGAATTGGAAATACGCAAAAAAAATGTAGGGTTTTTTTATGATGCTTGGAAGAAAATGGATTTGCAGAGCTTCTCTCTTTAAATGTGTCAACATAAATGACATCCTAGCAGGTCTTGCAGATTGCATGGCATAGGCAAATAACTGCTATTTATTGCATGGGCTGTGCAATTTTTTACCTAGCTATTTCTGCCACATGCAGAATAGATGAAACAAATTTTCCTCACACATTTATATATACATTTATACATTTATATAGTGCCTGTCAAGAGTTGCATGCCGTGGTCTTTGCTAATGCTTATTTGTGCCATGATTCCTTATCCAGGATTTAACCCCTCCCAGAGGAAAACTACATCCCATCTGTGATACCTATTACAAAACAAGCCAGATTCTGTGCAGTGTTCTGTCAAACAGGTTACAAATGGCATTTTCCTTGCCTTTGGCCTCCCTAGTCTCCTCTGGAAATGCAATCTAAGGCAAGTCTATCACAGAGTTACAGGAGAGACACTTTGCAACTGACTCTTTCGGGTCTCGCAGTCTTTCCCACCAGCTTGTTTCAAAGGAGTAGCGACATAAAAGAGAAAAGCGTTTAAAAAAAGAAAACAAATAAGTCAAGGGAGGCTCAACAACAAAAATCCAGTTCCTTCTGCATGGATATCAGTAGAAGCTGTGTGTGTAAGCACGTCAGAGTTAATTTGTTTGAGGCTTTTGATACTAAGGAAAAAAATTAAACCATATCTCTATTACTTCCATCTTGCTATGTGTACTTCCAAGCTGTTTGCCCCACTGGCTTTGGATATTCTCTACTAATATGTCAGTTACCAAATGTATTATGCTCCAACAGTTCCTCTGGATGGGAATATCACTTCTGTTCCTCACAGCTGTCATCGGAGAGACAACGCATGTGTCTGAAGGTACCCCTGGAATTTGCTGAATCAGACTCCAAGTTTTCTGGTACAGCAACATTTTACAATTCTCCTCTCCCTTGATGACCTAAATATCTCAGTTTTCTGAAACATACAAAGTACATCTGTGATGCAAACATTGCGCCTGCGTGTGTCTGTATGGGATTTGCTCAGGCAGAGCTTTCACCGCCCGCTTATTTTTCAGAGTAAAGAAAAATAAAGGTCTCTGTACTTAGCCTATGATGACAGTTTTGCAGCAGGAGAACGCTGAACAAGAAAAATGAAGACTGCAGAAGTGGAAGGAGGAAATGAAAGTTGCTCTACCGACAGGGCGACATGAATTCAGCAATGGGTGGATTAGTCTGAGTGTTATCAGTGATGATGAAACACAGCAGACTGTGGTAATGAAATATTTATGAATGGGGAAATGATACTGCATTCTGCAGTGCAGCACAGGGGAAAGTGAAATTTCAAGAATACTGTAATAGCAAAGCCCTCCATTAATTATCGAAAGCAAGCTGTAATGCCAGTTACTATGACAACAGGGTCCCCTATGTATTTTGCACTATTGGGCGGGCGGGGGGGAGAGGTGGAAGAAAGAGGGAGCTGCTTCTGTTTACTGGACTGCATTGTATTTCTTTTTCTGTTGTTGTTGTTGTTAATTAGGACTAGCCCAGCCTGTGACTGTGCAGTTAATTTCAATGATAAAATTATAAAGTGACTGCCTGCTAAAATACAGGGAAAGTCTTTAATAAGTGGTACTGGTCTTTTTGCTCTTTCCATATTAAGGGACATACTATCAGAATTATTAATATTCTTATATAATATTAATGCATGATAATGTAATAATAAAAAGCTAAATGATACTAGAAGTATCATTATTAATAATAATTTTGACAGTGTTAGGCTTCCACTCACAGAGCATTTTAGAAGCAGTGATTAATTAATGTGTCAATATTGGCATACTAAATCCACCACTGCATTTCCAGATGGGGCAAGGGAATGTACGACCTCTGCCCACTTATTTTTAATTACTACTTATTTGATTCCTTAAACCCATGACTGTCTTTGAGATTTCCACTTATCCTCAGCACAGACAAGGGTTTTTTCCTTCCCCTACCTCTACCGGGTAGGAGGAAAGCAAGGTGTAGACCATGGTGAGGAAGCAGGTCTGAGGTCCCTGTCAACATGCGCTGTTAAAGCAGCACGTTTGTGAACAATGTAACTATAAACACTTACTAAATGGAATAGGCAGAGGAGTGCCCTCCAACAGCTCCGCTCTGATGACTGTGGGTGCTGGGAATGGATGGGGAATAATGGGCCACGGATGGTGGCCAGGCTGGCCGGCTCTCACTAGGCAGCACTTGCTGCTGTGGCTGTAAGAGGCAGAGCACTCCTGCACGGAGTGTTGCTCCAGGTCAACCAGACATTGCTTACATTTTTTCTTCTCATTTTAAGCTTTGCAGTGCATTTCATCAATGTTATCTAAGGGCACTACAGATGATCTTGGTGTAGCCCGTTCCCAGTGGGCAAAGAGTGCTTCAGATCCATTAAATGCCTGGCCCAAAGTGATTCAGGTTACCAGAGCAGAGGGAAGAAGGCAAGCCAAATCTCTTATTTTCAGCTTCAGGACCTTCCACAGCATGGAAGAAACTCCTGATACGCAGCTTTTCTAGGAGGGAAAGCATTGCAAAAGCAGGAAGGGAAAATGGTTGGAAACTTCCAGCATGAGTGCTCTCTTGCAAGTAGCTAGGTGCAGTATTACCTGGTGCACATTTCCTAATCCTACACAACTAAACAAGCCGGAGGCAAGCGTCTTAGCCCTGTGCACCTGACCGGGTGCAAACGTGACTGGATGAACAGCAAGTCAAATGTGGTTTCAGCAAGAGGAAGTGCCATGGAGGCTGTAATTTCTTACATGTGGGTGTATGCATATGCCCATGTGTGTGCATGCACTCATGCATCCATAAACATAGGTTTTATGCCCGTAGAATGCAATGGACTGTCTACTGTGTGAAATACTGGCTCAGAGAGGAGGGATTTTGCCTGATTTTGTTCATGTTGAGCTTGCTATATGAATATGGAGGAGAAATCCATTTGTTATTTGTTTATTACTGCAAACATTCCCATTCCCCTCCTTACAGTTCAGAGCCCTCAGCTTAACTTGGGTGCTTTATTGCCATCCTGACTTCTGCTTGCAGAAATCACCTGCCTTGACATGGCTCAAGACATGAGCTGGGAATACTCCATGCCCTTTAGTAGCCTGTATTCCCTTTTTTTTAAAAAAAAACCCAAACCCACAAACCAAAACAGAGCACTGTGAGAATGATGTGTACACTGTGAGCCATAAACAACGGAGTAACATCATCCAGGCAATGAACGGCTTCAGGAAGTCAGCAGGGACAGCCAGGGCTCCGTTTTCACTGTGATGAGAACTGCCCCAGAGGACCATTTCGGATGTGAGCTTTCCTCTCCTTGGCTCCAAGGCTAGAGGAATCCAATAAATTGCTCAGACTACAACTCACTTACTTACAAACAATGTGGGGAAGGACAAGCCTGTTAGGTGTGGGAAAGGAAAGCAGGTCGTATTGGTTTAACAGTTTCAGAAACTTGACAGATAAGAAAAGGTTCTGGTAACTCTTTGCTTAGTGTGGAAAAGGCAACAAGTAGCCGTAGGCATGGGAAATGTAATAATATTCCTCAAACACAATATCTGCCAGAGACAGGTCTGATGTATTAATCCTGTCCAGAATGCAGGAATGGCTGGGCATTCCCCGCAGCTCTCCCCCGTATCATGAGCTCTGTGTTCAAATGCATTGCAAAAGGATGGCTGTTGGAAAGGGACATGGATGGGCTTCAGAGACACCCTGTGACAGCATTCAGAGCCATGTCTTTTGGGACAGAGGATGGGGAGGGCCTTGTGTGCTGCAAGTACATGCACATACAATGTTTGCAGTAATAAAGGAAAATCATTAGTCCCAGGACTAATTTTAGTGTAGAGGAAATAATGGTACAAATTATTCCCACTGCAACCTAGAGGGTACTACCTCCACCTTTGTGCATTTGATGACGTCTGTGGGCCCAAAAGGCTGAGCTGAGATGTTCCCTTTTCCTCTTCTAAATGGTTATTGGTTGTCAATTTGAGAGTGTGCACATGCATGTGTGTGTAGACTTTAGTTCATTAGTTGTCACATGTAATTATCAGGTCGTCAGGGTGTTTGCAGGGGTAATCTGGTGGCCACATAAACTCTGTCTTCTCTGGGATGGAAGGTATCATTAGCAGATTTGTACACCTCTGTGTGGAAAAGACAGATTCTGTCCCTAAGATGCATCAGCCATCTGAGGTAAACTTTGCCTGACCCTTTGGGTTTGGTATCCAGCTGCTGCCAGCTACAGTATAAATTACCACATCTACACAAGGATTAACCCATGAGCCAATCTGTGTCAAAAGCTATCCTTGTTGTCTCAAAGAGGACAGAGTTGAAAGCTACCATGCTACAAAGATTTGCACTAAACCTTGGGGTCAGGCTAAAATAAATGTCAAATGTCTATAACACAAACATTTAGAAAGAGCACAGACCAGTGTTTATGGACATTTTATCCTGTTGAAGTGAGAGCCCTGTCACCAAGCTTGGGAAAGCAACCTCTGAACAGCACTAGGAAAAGCAGGATGTGAGCCTCAGCAAGTGAAGGAACTGTGCCTGCGCCTGCCCAGTGTGTAGGAGGAGGGAGAGAAATCAGAAGGGGGATTAGTTTCTGGTTGCTTCTGCTTCTGACAGCCCCTAAGGTGCTAGGGAGAAAAAAAAATAATCCTTGCGTTAGACATGTTTGCATCACTCCATAAATAATGAATATCAGCAGTCAGACGGAGCAGGGGCTTCTCTCAGAGGTGTGAAAGCTGTAAGGGAGGAATTCCAGAGTGGGATGCCCTAAATTGCCTTGGTGGCCTCTCTCTCCCAAAGGCCAGGTTGCAATTCAGCACACGCAGGGCCAGCCCTGCCCCAGCCTGCAGCAGGAGCCTGGTTTGTACTAAGCCAGCCAGGGGAGAGCCCCCTTCATCACCTGATGGGTTTTATGTTCCAGCTTTGGCTGTTTATTCTTTCTAGTGCTGTTCTCTTTGGTCACTGCAGGGACTGCTAAGAGACACAGGGGAGCAGAGAGCGCTTAGTCAAGGGCAGAAGTATTTGGATGTAGTCAACAATAAAAGGAATCCCTGAAAATTATAGACATTTTCCAGAGCAGCTATTTTCTCTGTCTGCAATGTTTCATTCGCTCCATTCTGAATTACCCTGAAGTGCAATTAAAATACTTTAATGTTTGAAATCTGGAAATCCTCAGTCCCACAGTCTTAATATCATTCCTGGCTGTGAAAGAGGAGGGGAGGAGGGAAGGATTTATTCTCACCAGGCTGCAGGGGGATTTACACTAACGGTTTACATCCACTTCATTGCAAATCCTTTCTGATAAATCCTTCCCACTCAGTGCCTGTAGGTGAGAAGAGGGCAGAGGTGCTGGTGGTACTGGCATTCCCCTGCTTCCAAATGAGCAAGGCAGCTGTGACACCCTTCCTCCACAGCCCCAAGCCAACCAGGCACTCAGAAAACCTGGAATAATTTTATATCAACTCCTGTGGGAGGAGGTATAAAGCTAAGGCTGCAGTTCTGCCTCTGAAAGTTCATTTTTTTCATTCTTCCAGAAGCAGGTAAGACCTGACAACTGAATGCAGATTGAGGATGGAGCCAAGGCATAGGTTTTGGTGTAGCTCTATAAGTGAAACCAGAGGCAATATATCAGAGGGTGCTGTACCCCTCTGCAAGAAATACTGTAAAGCTACAATGCATAAGGTGGCTTTGACCATTCAGGAAGGAAGGAAAACCAGTTTGTTTTTCCCTTGACTCATCCTTGGCCCTCTTGCACTTTTGCTGCTCCCTACAGCTGCCAGTGGAGTGTGTGCTTGTGGGTGAACATTACAGAGAGAGCAGCACTTGCTAAGCCGAGAGGACTCGGCATTGCTAAGCAAACATTTAGATGAGTGATATCAGACTTTTCTTAAAGAGCACGAGCTTAATTTAAGACTCAGCATCCAGGCTGAGCCAATTCACATGTGCTGAGAAAAGTCTTGCTTGGATGAGTGATAGGAGCTGCTGGTACCTGGAGTGTAGCCTGCTAAGTGAGAGAGGCTACAAGTCATCATCGGAGTACTTTGGAGCAATGTCCTTTATGATCCTCTGATTCATGTGCAAGGAGCATCACATAACTCAGGGACACTTACAAAGCCCTGTGGTGCCATCCTTCAAAGTTTCAGTACAGCAACTTCAGGACTGACTCCAGGCAACTCTAGGCAGCTCTCTAATTCAGGGCCCAGCTGAACAAGGGCTTGTCTCAGCTCTTTGCACATCTGTTTAGCTAAAACACTTACTGCTACAAGACAAAGAGGAGCTGCAGAGGGGTTTTCCTGCCTAGGAAAATTCATGGTGACAGAAGTGTAATCAACACTGAGCAGCAAAGAAGAGAGGGAAGAAGAAGAGCCCTATGTTTGATGGCTTTGCCTCTAAAGCTACTCACAGTTTTCTACTGTTGCTGCCAGTTTTTCCTGGTGTAAGGGTCTGCCAAAGCCTTGCCTACCTGACGCTCTTGACTGTCAGATGCAGGTGAGGTAAAATGAGTGAGGGTGGCCTATTCAGGGTCTGGTAATTAGAGGAGGATCAGATAAGACACCTGTAATTGCTGCCAAAGCCTAACCTTTGGGCTATTTCACTGCAGATGTGTGTGTACCAGTGACTGTGGCTGAGGGATGTAGCACTCCACACCAGCAGCTGTGTGTACCCAGCTAGACCTTAAACCAGCAGCTCCAGTCCAGCAGCAGACTGTGAGCACTCTTAATGTGCCAGCAGTCTTACGAGATGTGTCTGACAGTGACTGAAAAAACCTGAAAGGTTTGACACAAAAGTGGGCAAGAAAATATCCTGTGATTCACCAACAGCAGAGTTGTAAGTGAGCTGCAGCACCTGAAGGATTAAAAATGGTAGGGACTTTAATGAATTATCAACAGCCATTAGCTCTGCATGTTTGTTTGTAGGCATCTTATCAGTTAGAAAGTTTTGGAATTTCAATCTTTCCTCCCTTTTCTATGCCTTAGTAGAAGTCGCTCCTGCTTCATGGGATATCTTTTAGGGAAAGATTAGCCAGACCAACTACACTGAGGGGGCAGCAGAGCTGGGTGCTGCTAGCACATCATTCCTTCAATCCACTGCTAAAACAGTCTTTACCCAGAATATGTGCTGAGCATATGTTAAGCATTTTCTTCAAAGAGCTATTTATTAAGTGCAGAGAGCCTCGAGACAGAAGCAAGTGCCTACATTTTCTATGAGGAAAAATAAAAATCTTTTTTGGTTAAAATTAGCTTTCAGGTTGAAGGATTGAAACCACCTGAGGCTGAAGCCTTGCTGCTCTTCAATAGGCAAATGAAATGTTTCATGAGGAATTTCCTTTCTGTGACTATGAAATGAGTGCATCTTCCAGCAGCACCTTCTGCAGCATCAGGTGTCTCTCTCCACAGGAGGAACAAAGCAGGGAGCCAGGTGAGGTTGCTGGGCAGACAATGGATTCCCTCTGCTCTGTGGGATGCTTCACAATGGAGTGGGTATTGCCATTTATTGCAAGTGCCCTGTCATTAACTGTTCATTATAATGCATTAAACAGAGGGATCTCCGTAGGGCTCTCATGCCCTCCCTCAGAAGTGTGCCCTAGCTTCCCTGAAGCATTGTTTGAGCAGAGCGTGACAGCACTTGTCAATGGAGCACTTGTGGTGACATGTTTGAGAGTCCTAATGCACTTTTTAATTCTCCTCCATCAGTCTCCTGCACGTTCTTTCAAATTCAGATATGGATTTTCCCCCCATGTCCATCCCAGAGGATGAAGGCTGTATTTGCCATAGTCTTTGTTCTGTTTTTGCCTTCAGTGTGAGCTTGTCTCTGACTGTGCACCAGTCCTTTATCAGAGTGTGTCCTAGCTCATTTTCCTCTCCATTTTCCTTTCCAGAGGACATGTCCTAGTTCCAGACACTGAGAACAAATGACAAGGATGATCAGAGATATGAACCACCTTTCTCAATATGAGCAAATCAATAGATTGGTGGTCCTCAGCCTGTGAGGCTGGGAGGCAATGGAGTTTTGTTGGAACCTGAGTGGAGGGAAAAGTGGCAACCATTTCAGACAGTTCCCCACTCATTCCTTTATACTACAGACAGCAGACCATGAGCCAGCATGTGGTGGGCTTCTAGCTCATACAGAATCAGGCTGTGGAAAATCCTTGCCACAGGAAGGCAGAGGTGCTGAAAATTTCCGTGGGATCAAGGGATCATGAAGCATGTTCAGGGAAGATAAATCCATCAATGGTTATTGCATACAAAGGCTTTGCCTTGGGTTCAAGCAGTCCCAAGTGGACTGCAAGCTACTCCCCTGGACCGACTCAAACAGGTTGATGTCCCCTATGCTGGGGACCCCAGAACTGGATGCAGGGTTCCAGGTGGGGTCTCACCAGAGCAGAGCAGAGGGACAGAATCCCCTCCCTCACACTGCTGGCCACAGATCCAGCCCAGGACACGTTTGCCTTTCTGGGCTGAGAGTGCACATTGCTGGGTCATGTCCAGCCTCTCATCCCCCAGCAGTCCCAAATCCTCAGCAGGGTGCTCCCAGTCTGTTCATTCTCCAGCCTGTGTTGATACCAGAGGTTGTGCCGGCCCAGGTGCAGCACCCTGCACCTGGTCTTGTTAAACCACATGGAGTCCCCATGGTCCCACTTTTTGAGCTTGTCCAGCTCCCTTCCAGCTTCCTCTGGATGGCATCCCATCCTTCAGGTGTCTTAACCATGCCACTCAGCTTGGTGTCATCTGCAAACTTGCTGAGGGGCACTCAATCCCTTCATCTATGTCATTAATGAAGGTATAACATTGGTCCCAGTACAGTTTCCTGAGTGACACAACTTGTCATTGATGTCCATCAGGAGTCTGAGCTGTTGATCACTCCCCTGTGGAAAGGATCATCTCTCTACTTTCTTATCCTTCTAACAGTCCATCCATTGAATCCATCTCTCCCCAATTCAGAGAGAAGGATGTTGTGGGGGATTGTGTCCCAGGCTTTACAGAAGTCAAGATAAATGACATCTGTATCTCTTCCCTTGTCCACTGATGTAGTTACCTCATCGGAGATGTCCAAGAGGTTGCTCAGGCAGAACTTGCCCTTGGTGAGGCCATGCTGGCTGTCCTGAATCACCTCCCTGTCTGCTGTGTGCCTTCGCAGAGCTTCTAGGAGGATCTGTTCCATGATTATATTGCTACTAAGCTTTAGTTATAACAATGTTTATAGAATTTCTTGTTTAAGTCTTGGTTTTCTGTAATAGTGACTTTCCTGAGGTTACTGAGATTGACTGACATCCATCAACAAAGTTACAGCACAGTTTAATATCTCAAAACCTTGTAGGACACGCTACCTTCCTGGGCTGGATGGGGATGGATGAGGGAATATCCAGGTGTCAGTGATACCCAGATGTGATTCCAAGTCCCACCCAACCTCCAGAGTTCCTCAGTCCTTAAGGGATTTCAGTGATCCCTGAAAGACTTGAAACACAATGGTGGCAAGAGACACAGCTGATGAGGGAACCTCTCTGTGGCACCAGCTTCATTGTCATGAACACTATCTCTGAAAGAGCTGATTTATTTTCTGTGCTGTGTATGATGCATGAAGCGGGGGGCTGAAAATCTATTTTAATGCCAGTGAGTGGTGTCAGGTGAATATGAGCTGACACAGGAAACCAGAAAATTAGAGCAGTTTCCCTTGACCCAATATTAGCAAAGGGTTTTCTGCAAGCTGTGATAGATGTAGATCCTCAACCATTGATTTCTTTTGGTACCTGTCCACGAATATTATGATAAAGTGTTGGTTTTGTGAGGTTGGTTTTTTTTTAAAGAGAGTTGAGTTGCTGCAGCAATGTGAAGTAATGGTGATGTAGTTTTCTATGAGATACTTAAGTACCATGACACACAGAGCATTAAAATTCATCATGCTTGTTATTGTCCTTTAACAAATGACTTTATGCCAAGTAGTCAAAGCTTGGGACTACAAATGCAGCTGCACAGAGGTAGCCACACACCATCTTCTGTACAAAGGATCTGATTTGATCATAAAAGAGGTATTGCCAGGGACCATGTAAATGAAGATTTTCATGAAGCAGATAGGGGATGTGGACTAAACACTGAATTCAGGAGAGGATTGCAAATACAAATGTGACAGGAGATTAAGAGAAAATACTTGTCAGTGAAAGGTAATAAATGTGTGTCCGGAACACATGGATCTGAGAGAGCAGAGAGATGGACTTTTGTTTGAGGAGACTGATGTCCTCATGACACCCCTTCTAAGCCTGACTGAGCTTCAGACTCATGGATTCTGTGCAAATGGGTTCACCTGCACCTGAAGTCCTCTGTTTTCCTCTGACAGCAACACCTTTTCAAAAGACTCAGTTGGCTGACTTCCAAATATTTTTTCCATTATTTCAGCCCTGAGCATCAATTCTATTCCCTGGGGTAAATGTCCCTGGATGTATCCTTTTTTTCCTCCCATCCATTTTATTTGTCTGCCAGGAATTCTTTCAAGTTTCAGCTTCATTTTCCTCTCTCACACCTGGATGACTTAATCACTGAAACATCCAGCCATGAATACGTAGTGTCCATAGAATTGTCAAGGACTCTCTACACAGCCTATAAAATCCCCAGAGTCAGCAGAGTAAGGGGAAAAACCCCTTAAGGCTCCCCAAGAACTGAAAATTTTGTGTTTGTGGCAGCCAAGACCAAAGTAGTTCATCTGAGAGGCAAGTCTTATCAGCTGAGGCTTGGGGTTGACATTGATAAAGGAATCTCTGGACTGCACCATACTGCATAAACAAGGAGGTTAAAGTGTTCAGATTTTCTGCATTGAAGTATACAGGGTAAAAGCCTTTGGTTCATAGCATGAAGCTGTGTCAGGGGAGGATTAGGTGGGTTTTAGAAGTATCTTCCCTCACAGGGCACTGGAACAGGCTCCCCAGGGAAGTGGTCACAGCACCAAGCCTGACAGAGATCAAGAAGCTTTTGGACAGTGCTCTCAGGCACATGGTGGACGTCTTGGGGATGGGGCTGTGCAGGGCCAGGAGTCAGAATTTATGATCTTTGTGGATCACCTCTAACTCAAGGTGTTCTCAGGATGGTCTTCCAGCAATATAATTAAAATTTGGCCATTCCTGTAAAACTATGGTACAGCCATATATGCCTACTTTCATCATGGCAAAGTTTATTTCTTATATCCATGAGGGAGTTAAAGCAACTTAAAACTTCAAGTGGAGAGTATATTATAGCTGGTGGGTGGGAGATTGCTGAATAGTTTTGTTGAGTCCTTATCCCAGTAATAGTGGCCTGAGGAAGAAGAAATTTTATTGGAGAAAAAATTCTTAGTCTCTCAAGAGTGAAGTGGGTAGCACCTAAACCTATTATTTGAACCGCCTTTTTTTTTTTTTTAACTGCAGATAAACCAGGATGTATTTTAAGTCTTATCTTACCCCAGTTGTTCTCCTCTTCCCCAGCAAAAAGGACTTTTTCAATCAGTCCCACTTTGTCAGGCTTCTTTCTTGTGAGATGTCCCTCCAGTGTTTCACTCAAGATGTTTTTCTGCTTTTCAGGGCAAAATCCTTTTCTGACATCTGTACAGCAGTGAAAACTGCTCTCCATGCTTGTTTCCTGATCTAGCCTTGCTGCCACTTTCTCATTTCATCATACAACCAGTGGGGAATATTTGTCAAGGCATGTAATCATTTGGATTGCAGGTGGTGAAGTGCACTGTCTTTAAGTCTTCTAAAATATGTCCATAAGCAGCAGATGCAATGAGATGTGGTTTCCTAAGGACACGTCTAGAGATTGAACTCTGCTGTTTAGTAAAGACTGTATTGGCACTGCTGTTGTCCCCACAGTGAGGTGATCAATGATGCTTGTTTTCATTACTCAGTGACTTTTATCTGTTAATTATACAGGAACTTTAGATTTTCCAAATCTTTCCCACTTTTACAACTGGCAGTCTTAAGTGTGATTGTTGAAGTGACTGGTTGTGGCAGAAACACAGACATACTATCAGAAAGCTTAGTAGTGAACCTAGTTTCCTTAGGAAGTAAGTAAAAATTTGCAGTAATTTTTTTTTTTTTTTGGCTTGCTCAAACAGGGTAGGTGGCAGGACTCACAAGGTGCTAATTATTAGTGCACTGGGTAACAATTTATACTCTTGTCTCATCCTGGCTTGAGAAACAAGCCTTCAGCTTTTCCTGATGGTAAAGCTACTAAAGAAAAGCAAAGTGGAGCAGATCGTGGTTTCCTCCATCCCTCCTTGGTCTGCCAATAAACAACAACAAAAAAAAAGGTAGAGCAACACATTTTGCAGAACCTTTGTGAACAATATGGAACATCACAAACAAAATATTTTAAATGCCTGTGCCCAAGAGGCTATCTGGCATATTCCTAGGAAGTGCTCTAATCCCAAAGAGATTTTGGTGAAAAAATGGGACCACCTGCATTGCAGATATTTCTGAGCAAGCTCCTCTCTTTCCACTGGTATCACTTTCACAGAGCAGAATTGCAAAGCAAGCTCTTGAGTCCCCAGTGATGTCCATAATCACATTGCTGGTAGTGTGATCTGCCAGGAGCATCAGCACCAGCCCCAACAACTGGAATTTATCTCTTGGTGGTATATTTTGCAAGAAGAAATGGCTCTTTGGATCCTCTTATCATAGTAAGCACCACAGACTTGGATGAGCTGAGAGTGCTTTTTTTTAAAATATTTGTTGGATGTATCCACATTAAGAACAAAAACTATTGCCTTCCAGGATTAAAAAAAAAGGGTACAGCTAGTCTGATATCCTATTCCTGAGAGGGCTTACAGAGGATAATGTGAAAATAGTGCATGAACAGGGAAAATGTACAGGAATGTAACAAAAAATTGCAGGTCAGACATTTCCTAGCTCAGATGTGTTGTCAGATGTGTATATTTAAAACCCCTCAATGGATTTGGCTTTCAAGTCGTCACTCAGTCCTTTTTGAGCCATGTAAAAATTAACATCCACTGCCTCCTTAGGCATGAGGTGAACACTATTTCCATGTGTTTGTTTTGAACCTGAAAGCTTTGCTTTATATCCTTTGCTTCTTATCCTGTGAGGAACTAATCAACTCCTACTCCTTACAAAGGCATTTGTTTGTTCCCTTGTTGGTCTTCCAGGTTTTTCTGTTTTCCTACCAATCTCCTTGTATTCAGCATGGCTGATTTTAGAATTAAAGGCAACAAGTCATCACAAGATAACTTGCCTTTTATCATGGACTCCCAAACAGCAGAGCAGGATCCTCCAAATCCAAGTGTGCCCAGCAGTGATACTCCTCCCGTGTATCTTCTCAGCAGAAGGAGCTCTGCAAATCGGAGTTGCTCAGCACTTGGACTAAGACAACCCTCCTTAAAACATTGCTGTGGCACTTTGCAGAGGTGGTTCTAAATGCATCACTCTCTGCCTTGTGTGATGTTTGTGTGATTTCCAGGGATATGAGGGGAAATAATTTATACTGAGATTCTTCAATCAGCAATAAAAAGCTATTATACAGCTGGAATACTTGGCTGGTGTTCCCTGTGCAGATGACAAGTTATGAACATCTGTGTTGCAATATGAGAAATATAATCAGACTGTCTGGTAAGGATGGTTGAGGGGCAGTCATTTACAGAAAGTAGGGCAGCCTCATTTGCACAGGAGGCTGCTTGCTGCTTTCCATACCTCAGGATGCCAAGGAAGTCTCTACTTCACAGAAGCACTGAAACACAGAGCAGCTTCACTAGAGACCCTCTGAAAGGGCACCAGACTCATGATGGTGTGACTTTGATTTAGTGAATCCTTAATTGTGTAGAAGAGCAGATTTGTTTTTACACAGAAGCTGCTAAGCTGTGAAACTGTTTTCAATTGCTTGTCTGAATAAAAAAATAGGAAGGACCAGCAAGTGGGTGTAACAGCTGGGTACCTGGACTTTGGAAGCACTGGAAAAAACTGCCTGCTGCTTCCTTCTCCTCCTGTTGCTGCACAGATTGAATCTGAAGTCAGGATTTAAACAGTGAAATCCCTAGCTGGTGTCAAGTCTGACAGCCTGCTGCACACTGTCTTGCTCTGATGCATCTGAACTCCCCTCACTACCAGCTCCAGAGGCAGAAGAGCAGCCCTTGGGATGCCTCTTCTTTGTAATTCAGAGTGTGGCCTGGTAGTGGGAACACTGCTCACCCTCTGCATTTCTCAGGGTGTGGGCAAGGGAGAGGCGTCCGTGGGCAGTGGAGCAGGGCTCCTGCTTGGAAGCTCCCCGTGTGACTGCGGCGCAGACTGGCAGGAGCTGAGGAATAGCTGGATGCTATTTCTGGTGCATCTCCTCAGAGTGGGCTGTGTGTTTAACAGCTTTTCTGCAGTCAGAGCTCACATCCAGAGCTGGAGCAGGGATGTAGGATGGACAGCAATTTTCCCCACTAGCATCTTGCAATCTCAGTGTGCACAGGGCTGGTTTTTGATCCCTGTGCTCAATCCCACATGTGTTATTGGGGCATTCCCTTAAGGGCAGCCACCTGGGGATGCAGGTTTTGTGAACAAGTGTGAAATGTGTATTTCTCACAGAATAGCCATCTGAGGTTGAGTATTGGTAGTTGCTCCCAGTCTTTGGGATGTGAACATGTCACACAGATGTACAAAGTGCCTGTATTACCCATCCCATAAACCTCTGCTCCCTCAGCCTTAGAGAGATGGGTGTCTTTTCCATTTGTTTTGGTCAAGCTATTGCATAAATGAAGCTGTATCTCATTGGTCATACAACCAAAAAGAAGAGATTGGAAACTCCTCAGGGCAGAGTCTGTCGGTATTGGTGCGTATTCTAGCTCACACACATCCCTGAGAGGCAATGCCTCATAATTAATCGCTAAATAATTAAGAAGAAGAAGAAGCAGATACTAATCAGGAAGCAATTCACTCTCTTATGCTTACAGGGAAGTCCTATGCAAGGGAAGAGTATTTAAAGGCTTTTTAAATGACACACAAAAATCCCCACTGACCTCAGTCAGGACAGGTTTAGGAAGTGGTTCCAGTAGGATTCCCTTAGTAATCAAATAAAAATAATTTTGTTCCTGTAGATAAAATTTCCTAATCTGGTATTTTTTGTTCATCTGACTGTACCAGTGTTCAGCCTGGATGAATAATTTTATTTTTATTTCATTTAATTTTTGACAGTATGAAATGGCTAGTTATAAGGTATGCTGGAATTTTCCTTGGAAATCAAGTAGGTGGCCAACTCACATGGAAGTAGGGGTTTTCACTCTTTCATTCAGGCAGTATCATACAATGGACAAAAGTAAGACCTGGATGGCAAAATTAGTTTGCAAGAGGTACCTTTAGGTACCATGACCCATCCACAAAGACGCAGACAGCATGTAGCATCTTTTTTTGTTCATAGCTGAAAGAGACTTATGCAGTCATTACCATGTTCCTTCAGATGAATTCACACAGTCCTGTAGAGATGTGAATTTTCTGGGACTTTGGAGCTGTCATGGCTGAGAGAGCTGAAAGAATCAGCTGAGTATATCAGAACACACAACTGCTCGATATCAGTTCATCAAGGTAAGCCTTGCAACTTTTGATTCATAACTTTGTTGGTTTCTTCTTGCAAATCAAGACAAAATAAAAGATACAACTTTCTCAAACCCTTGCAAGGTATTTTTAAATCAGGGTGGATTAGAGCTCTGAATTTCATCATTCCCAACAGCCTTGATAACGGGCCTCCTCCAAAGATGCACGTCTCACAAGTGTCTTGACGCGCTGATAACTGATAATGAACACCTCCTGGCTTTCAGGATTCACCAATGTCCTTTACAAGCCCTTCAATTTTTCTTTATCTTCTCATTATACAGGCCATTCCTCTCTCCTGATAGCAGGTAAAGGGGGTTACATTATGCTGCTTTTGTTAAACTCATGAAGAGAGTATGAGAAAATGTCAGTCATTTCGGATCTGTCTTTGGGGCTCTGAGGAATTTCTGTCTCTCAAGAAATTTCCTGTTTTGTTAGCTCTGATGTATTCGGCAAACTTAGAGCTTAATAGTCTGTAGTGCAGTGGAAAATGAAACTACCTTTTATTCTCCTGAAGCCACTTCTGAAGGGATATTCTGCATGGCATGACTTTACCAGTTCAGATAATCTGCTTTACCTGCATTCCTGTCCTGGTACTTGGCTCCAGATAAATTGTACTAGATGTCCTTGGGAAGGTGAGTGGCCCAGGGCTATGCTGTATCCCTGGGGCAATTCTGGGGAAGCCCATTTGGTCCCTGTGCTCCCTATCCCGTTTCACCAGTGCAGCTTAACCAGCAGCTCAAGGCTTAGCCCTGACAGAATCCCTGGTCCCAACCCAGTGCATTCAACCCCTAACCTGTCGCAGGAAATCTCAGCCGGACTTTGTTTCTTCACATCTGGGAGACCAAGAAGTCTCCCCAGCCCTGACTTTCCTTCTACCACAGTGCCTTCTCCTTTGAAGACCAGCTGCATGGAACTCCAGCAGCTGTGAAGGCATGGCAGAAACTCCCAGAAGAGTTAGGTTCTCCTGTTTGCTGGCATTCCTAATCTGGCCAAGTGGCTCAGTGCTATGAAAAGGACAGCTGTATCCTGCTCCTTCTCCTTGGGGCCACTGCTGCTTTTCTTCCAGCTCCTTCACATTGATAGATCCATGATGCAACCACTCATGAGACGGAGTGATTGCAAACACACCCCCATGGCCCTGGAAAGATTAATTTTCCAGTGGTGTTATCCCTATGCAATTGCACAGTCTCTGGGTCCAGTGCAAGGAGAGGGAAGAAACACAAGGGAGAGAGTGGGACCCTAAAACAGCCCACAAAGGGCTGCTGGTCCTATTGAACACTAGTTGGACATTTGCTCTCCTCTGATTTATGCACTTAGGAAAGTCCTCATCTGGAGCCAGCTTTCCCCAAGGTCATCTCAGATAGGAAGGAGCTTCCCAGCAGAGTCTTGCTAGCTGAGCTAGGAGCTGCTCTTCACTGTTGTGGCTGGAAGCACGGATAGACCAATGCAGCCCCTCTGCAATAGAGGGGGGAGCACTTACACCTAGAGGATCTCCCACAGAAATGCTGTTCTAAGCCTAGACATCACTCCTGCTTCCATCCCAAGGACCACAGGCTAGTTAGTAATGTACATCTACTGGCAGTATGGTATAGCTCAGTCAGTGTGACAAGTAGAGCTATTGTGTACTAAACGTTAATACTACATGTGGATTTGACACATCTGGGTGGGTTAGGAGTCATTAAATTCCAAAAGAAGTCACTGGACTGTCCCTTGTCACTGGATGGCATCCAAAGAGCTTAAACAAGAGGCAGAAGAAGGTAAGATAAGGGAAAATAACCTCCAGTGGAGGAGGTGAGAGCTCAGGTGGCAGTGACAGGATAGGTTTTCCCTTAGGGAAAAGCAGTTCAGGATATTTCCTTCCTGCTGGCACCTGTCCTTCAGTTCCCAGTGTCCCAGCACTTCTCTCCAGCCAGGCTGGAAACCCAACCACTGAATGGCCTGCATGACAAGAAACCTACAAAACCCTACAAACCTGCAATGCCACAGACACTGTTGCACAGCAGCAGAGTCCTTGGAGCGCTGACAAACATCCGTGGGCCACTAACATCTCGTGCCACCACACCCCTGAGTCCAGAGCCTTGGGCTGGGTCTGTTGATTGGAGCATGATGCTGGTTGTGTGTTTGATCCCTGTACAGGTGTCGTAGGTTAAGAAGGAAGTGAATTTTTTGGGAGGTTGTGGTCAAACCAATCAGTGCTTGGATTTGAATATTGGCACCTGGATTGGCCGCTGAAGGTATGGACTGCCTCTGAGAACACAGGGGGTTAAAAGCAAGAACTCCCAGAACTCTGTCTTGGTCCCGGTCCATGAAGGAGCTCAGAGCTGCCCTGCCCAGCCGGGGCTGGCTGGGGGAGGGAAGCCATGCGGTGAGGCCGGGTGGGGTAGGCCGGAGCCTGGGGCAGAGGAGGGGGGTGAAGGCCTGGCAAGACGGAAGGGTGGAGGAGCCCTGAGAGGCATCAGGCTCCCCCCTACCCCCCAGGAGAGAGAGAGAGAGAGAGAGAGAGAGAGAGAGAGAAAGAGAGAGAGAAAGAGAGGGGCAGTGCCTGTGCTGCCTTGAAATTCGATATCATGGACTGGCAGCAAGATTTTAACCCCTTTCTAGAATGATGGAAACCTTACAAATAATGATCCTCCTGAATCAGAATGAGGAGAGAGAGAGATGAAGCATGAGGAAATGAGCAGGTGTGATGAAAGTTGGTGCATGTGAGATATGTCTGAAGATGTGGGAGGAGATGATGGAGTGGCCTTGAGCTGGGGTGGGGGGAGGAGGAGGTATGTATTTAGAGGGTTTTCATTCTTAGTTTTGTGTCTGTTCCTTTTTAGATGTTGTGTTAATAAAGTTTGTTTCCTTTATTCCTAAGTTGGAGCCTGCTTTGCTCTGTTCCTGATCACATCTCACAGGAGCCACTAGAGAAAGTGTATTTTCCTGGAAGCACTGGCATTGTGCCAGCCTCAAACCATGACAACAGGCCACTCACTAAACAGCAGGACTTGATCCTTGTGGGTCCCTTCCAATTCTATTCTGTGAGTTATCTGGTGCCAGATCCTTCAGAGCCTTCCTGCTGAGCTTGGTGAACCCAAAGCTACTCTTGTGTGCAAAGAATTTGCAGGATCTAGCACCCAGTTTGAATTCAGGTGCTGGATAGAGGGATCAACATTATAAAATTTTGGCCTATGAAATCTCTTCAAAAATATCTTTCACCTGCAGGGCACTGGTGCTTCAGTCCCTTGATGCTGAGGCCAGCCTGTTTTGGGATGTCAGGCACCTGTGTTCCCCCAGGCACACACCTGGTGACAGCAGCAGCCACTGCAATTGGTAGGAGAAAAACTTGGTTTGAGCCTCCAGTTCCCACTCCTAATATACAATTTAATGTTTTGTTCTGACTTAAGACATTATTGCATAAATGCTCTACCTCTGCCCTAAAGGGATGTTTTAGAGTGTTTTGATTCCTTTATGTTGTTTTCTTTTCATTCTGTATGTCAAACTGATCAGCTGAGAGCCTAATGCAGATGCTAGGAAGATGGAATGGTCCCAGTGTCACCATGACACAACTTTCCCTGCAGCAGCAAGTGGCTGAGAAGGTGAATTTTGTGTGGAGTATTTTGTATTTTCAGCAAGAAATCTCAAGCAAGGCTGCACTGACAAGGGCCTGAGGCATACAGCAAAAACATCAGTGGTAAATCTCAATGAAAACAGGCATCAGCCCCATGCTTTACTTGGGGAATAATTTTCCAGCCCCACTCAGAGTAAATTTTTCCCTTTTCTCTACCCCTCAACAATTATGCTAACCCTATTCTGAGCCTCCAAGTAACCAACTCAATCTCTCAACAATAAAAGGCTCTCTATGCATGACTATTTTTGCCACCCTCAGGATGCTGTGGCAATCCCTGTCTACTGTATTTGCAGGGCCCCAGACAAAGGAAGGCATGATGAATCTGACTCCATGTTCTTAGAAGGCTAATTTATTATTTTATGTTACTATATTATATTAAACAATACTAAACTAAACTATACTAAAGAATACAGAAAGGGTACTTACAGAAGGCTAAAAAGATACTAATGAAAAACTCATGACTCTCTCCAGAGCCCTGACACAGCTTGACTGTGATTGGTCATTGAGTCAAAACAATTCACATGAAACCAATGAAACAACTACCTGTTGGATAAAAAAAAATCTCCAACCACATTCCAAAGCAGCAAAACATAGGAGAAGCAAATGAGATAATATTGTTTTCCTTTTTCTCTGAGGCTTCTCAGCTTCCCAGGAGATAAATCCTAGGCAAAGGGATTTTTCCAGAAAATATGACTGTCACACCTGTCTATCCCCACACCAAAGCTAGCTCTGAGATTTTTCCTTCTCTCCCTCAACCCTAACCACTGACTTCTCAATCCTAGCCATGACTTACTCCTAAGACAGAGTCTCCACTGCCCAGATGCTCAGTATTCCTCAGAGATGGATTCTGCTATTAGCTTTCTGTTTCCTTGGGCAGTTTCTTTCAGCCCCACTGACACATGTCCAGTGGGCTGGAGGTTTCAGTTTTTCCTTTACATCAGCCCTCACCCTAGATTGACCCCCAGCAGAAGGTGCTGTTTGAAGCTTCCATTCTCTTTTAGTGTGCTCCTCCCAGCCCCCATCTAACCATAGCTCTGGGCTTTCACTTCTCCTGTCCTTTAGGGAGCATCCCTCCATTCCTGGAAACAGCATTCCAGGTGTGGCCTCACCAGTGCTGAGCAAAGAAGGGTCATGTCCTTTGACCCAGAGGAAACGCTCTTCCTAACGCAGCCCCCCTACTGAAAACTTCTGCCTTTCCTTTGGCAGATCCTTTTCAGCCCTTTTCCAGCTGTAGCTCTTCAGGGATGGGATTTATTCAGCCTCGTTCAGAAAAGACAGAAGGAGAACTTCATTGCTGTTTGCAGCTGTCTGATGAGAGGGTGTAGAGAAGACAGAGCCAGGCTCTTCCCAGAGGCACAAAGTGACAGGACAAGAGGCCACAAGATGCTATCTGGGACTTGGAAAATTCCAGATAGATCTTAAGGGAGCAAATATCACAACAAGGTTGGTCAAACACTGGAACAGGTGCCCAGCGATCTAGCAGGCTCTCCATCCTCAAAGATGTTAAAAATTCAGCTTGCTGAAGCTCTGAGTAGCCTGACCTGATTTTAAAGCTGTCTGAGCTGTGAGCAGGGAGGTTGGGCCAGAGGACAGCCAGAGATCCCTTTCTACCTGAGTTACTGTCCAATTCTGCTGCTGTGAACCTCAGCCTTTGTAAATTTGGAGCCTAATCTGATTACCTTGATGAGAGTAAAGTGTTATGTCTTTAGAAGCAGATTTAGCCTTTGTAAAGCCTACTCTGCTTTGAGCAGCAGTTTCATGGGACCAATATCTAAACAAGCGCTGGCTCACCAACACACAGCTTCCCAGCACATATTGGCAGTAGGAAATAATTGTAGCTGACCCAAAATTTTCTTCATACAGATTTTCAGGATTAGGACAGGTGTCCAAATGTAAGCCTTGCCTATCCTCTGCAGTTTAAAGGAATTTGGGAACTCAGGCCCTTTAGAAAAATTCTGGAATGGTAATGGCAAGGGGGAAGAATTTACATGCCTGGAGGTGAAAGTTGGGAAAGTCCCAAATAACTCAGTTTCTGCTGCCCTTTTCAATGAGTGAAGGGCAAAAGCCCTTCCTGTCTTCACCTCCTCTTCTCTCACCCATAAGCAAATAAAAATCTCCTCAATATTTGCCCATTTTGACTGGAAGAATTGGATAGATGCTTCCTCAATTTTTTCTACCTGCAATAGACTTGACATTCTCACTGACATTCTATGCCTTTTACACAAATGGCTCCAGAGTGCCTCAGCATAGGAAGTTTTTCCTCCTTTTCTCCCCTTTCTCTTCCTCTTCCCTGCCTAAACACCTGTTGGAAAGAAAAGGAGGCATTAAAAAGAGACATCCTTACTGTGGGGGCAGGGAGGGGCTGCTGCCACTGGCTCAGTGCAGTGTTAGATTAGGGCGGACTCGCTCTGGCATCGTGGTGTGTTCCAACGGCTCACTCAGATATTTCCCCAGAGGGGAAAGCCTTTGCTTTCCCTCTGAATTCATCCATCACCAGGCAGAGCACACTCATCAAAAATGTGGAATCTGGCATCGCTGCAGGATCATTATAAGGTTTAAAAGAGAACATTTCACCACCCTATATATCTTGTCAGGCAGCACCTGACAGGTCAGCTGCAGAAGTGACTGCAATTCCCAGCTGAAGCACTGGCTTGAGAAGGTGTCATCTACAGGCACAGGTCAGCTCAATCCAATCCCCCTAAGCTGGGAAGCCCAGAAACTTGGACCTAACATAGCATTTATAGCATCTGCCCAACTTTCTGTGTTCTATGTCTCTCTCATAATGGAGTGGTGCCCCATTTTCATGTGTTTTCATGTGACTTTGTCTAGTCCTTATCTCAATCCACTTATCCTGCTGGCACTAAAGGCAGTGAGATCCACAGGTGAACCTTATCCCATGAAAATAGTTATTTATGATTAATAAAAATTAAAACTGTTCAGAACTGTCAAAGATACTGAAATTCAGATGTTTAGTTAAGGCAAGAAGAATTCTGTCTACTCCCTTTCGTTTTTGCAAAAAAAAAAAAAAAAAAGAGTACTGAAGCACAAATGATAGAAAATCAGGAATGTTTCCTTTTCAGCAATAAAGCCCTAGAGAGTTAATGTTATCATGCAAACTAGAAGTAAAACCAAACTCCACATTACTCATAACACACTGTTTCTATCAATACACAGGTGAGATTAATTCGGGTGTGCCTGGTTTCAGTGCAGCATGTGCTTTGTTCTGCTGTCAGTGCTTTCTCGAAGTACCAGTCCAAAGTTAAAAAATCAGATTGCAGACTGTTTGAGTTGTGTCTGTTGAAGCTAATTCATCACAGTAAAAAAATGGTTATGAGATATTAGCAGCTACTGCAACTTCACTCACTTTCCTTTTCTTTCTTTTTATTGCCTGCATAAAGAAGACCAATTGCTTTCTGTCAATAGTGAAAAAAAATAATCTTATTTTCTATGACATTAAGCAAATTCTCTCACTATCCCAGCATATAAATGCCTTGAAGGTGAGAGAGAGTGAACAAGAAGAAGAAAAAGAATAAAGAAAAAAAAAAAACTAAGAAGGAAAGCACCTATAGGAAAGGTTTTACAGGGAAAGTGAAACCACTAACAGAAAAGGGGGGTGTGAGTGATGGTGATAAAGGCTGTTCCTGAGTCAGTGTCCCAGCCCCAGGCCCAACACCTGTGCACTGACCTGGACACCTGCCCACACCCAGGGTGGCACCACAGCTTCCTTTAGCCATGTGTGGTGTCACCCTCCTTTGCCTCAAGAACAACATTTTAGTATGGGCCATGGTATTGTGCTGCTTTATCATGAATTTCATTTCCAGCAGCTGCACCAAGAAAATTCATACACGGGAATGTGGTGGAGCCAAAGTAGACATCAAAACTGTTTTTTCTCTCGAGCTTTCAGAGTAGAGGCTAGAAGCAGGTAGTAGAGAAGCATCCTTTTTGTTCCCCATGTCTTTAAATATAAGAAGGAATGGTCTTGTTGAGGATTTTGTTATAGGGTACGTGATAGAGAGGGGGAGAGAGGAGGACGTAGGAATTTTGGAAGAAGCAAGGGAGGAATATGCAAAGATTTTTGGACCTTCCTGTCCAAAACAGGTTTAAAGTTGTTATTTCATCACTTTGAAATTTAGCAGTGTTAGGCATGCATGATGCATCTTCTGGAAGCAATTGTCATCAGGATATCCCCTGGAATGCAGACAACAAGCACAATAGGACTGCAGCACTCTATGCATTTGTATACAAGGGCCTAGCATGGCATGGTGCCACAGAAACTAATTATACCCAGTAATTATAAAATTATGAGAAGTGGTGGAAGTATAATTATCAGTTTTCCAGCATGCCTGCTGTATGCAGTAAGTATGGCAGAGCTGACATCTTAGAGGAGGCAAATGAGTAAAATATCTTTTTATTTCACCAGTACACTTTTTAAACTCTTACTACTGTTTGAAATCCTGATGTTCTCAGCAGAAGTGATGGCCTGGAAAATTTTTCTTCTGCCTCATTTTTCCCCTAATCATCTGTGGACAATTAATTGCCACCTATTAGCATCCCAGCCCTTGTTACCTTGTTAAAGTAAGCCTTTTTTTTTTTTTTTTTTTTTTTTTTTTTAAACCAGAGTTATAAAAAAAGATCATTTCAGCATACTGTGGTGGACTTGTCATAAACATTTAAGATGTGCCAAAGTGTCATATTTTCTAGGCAGTATAATAGCATTCCATTTATTGTTTCCCAAGGACTAAACTTGGAAATGAATGGCTTTATGAAAAAGTTAGTCTTATAGAGAAGTTGCTTCATTCCATTCTTCCACCACCAGGCTCCTCAGCAAAATAATTTCCCTTTAATTAAGCTATATGATGTAAATTTCATGGCAATTGATTTAATAAAAATATATGATGCAAAATAACATAAGAAAAAACACCTTAAAGAAAAGCAGAAGGATTCCCTGAGTAGAGCAGATAATGGGAAAACTACTGGAAATAAGGTTAGAAAAACAATAAAAGGGAAGCTTTTATAGATTTTTTTTCACTATTTCTCTTTTTGTAACAGTTAGATGGATGTATCCCTTGCTACCTTCCTCATTTTCTACTGTAAAAGATGTTTGAGAAGTTTTTCTCATTTTTTCTCTCTTCTACCCAATTATTAATCTATTTTTAAAATTAATAATACAATGAGTTCTGATGTTAATGTGTTCTGGAGTAAATACACAAACTTTTCTGACCTATTTTTTCATCTATGTATGTTTTTGCCTTTCAAGTGAGAGATGTTTTCTGTTTCTTGTCCAAACCCTCGTGCTAATACTCTTGTGCCCTGTTGCACAAGTGCTACTGCTTATGTTTATGTTCTAGAGAACCTGTGGGACAATGTAAAGGCAAAATATCCTCTGCCTGCACTCACTTCAAATCCTGTTGTTTACAATGTGGAGGTGGCAGGCACATCCACTTGTGAAGATTCATAGCACAGTACGTGGTAATTCTGGGGACATCCTTAGGAAAACGTATGTTTCTGTAGCACATCTTTTCTCTCTGTCCCAGCCTCCTCAGGAGCCATGTAAAGGCAGCTTCCTCTCTGTCATTTGCCATCATCCATCCCTTCATGGTGCAGATCCATCCCTAGAAGTCACTGTTGCAGAAAGCAGGATCTCCATCAGTGCTAATCTCTGCCCGGGGATGTTCACAGGAGGAAAAGCTGTTAAGTAGTCCATGTGGACAAGCTGGACAGAGGAAGTGGAGTCACAGCTAAATGACGAACTCCTGGAAATTACTGAAAAGTTGCAAGAACACAAACAAGACTGCAAGGAGAGGGAAGGTACCCAGAGAGTGCTGTGAAAAGGTTGAGTGTAGCAAATCTTGGGCAAACTTTGGCAGCTCAGATCCAGAAGAACATATGATTTTCACATGGATGCTTGACTCTTCTTGAGATCACTGCTAGCTGGATAAGAGCTCTTATGGTTTCATGGACTCAACATGTGTCTGAGGTAGCATCAGGCAATATGATTTCAGTGTGATTGGTTGCAGCTCTCATGTCTGCAAAATTATCCCAACAGCCTCACAAGAACAATTGTTTTGGAAAGAGATAGGATTTTTTTCCCAAGTTTTCTTTAAGCAAAAATCTTTGAATGTCATTCTGTGGATATTGCCTGTTTTGACCTCAGCCAGCATCAGAAAAAAATAAGCTCAAATACAAAATGTTTTCTTTTGGTTTTAGAATTAAATTTTTTTAGGGGTCCTTTAGAAACAGAAATACATCTCAACTCAGGCTGGTGCCAGAGCTTCAGATTCAGATCTTATTTTAGTTTAATTTTCTTTACTGAACCAAACCATCAGTCTTTCCTGGCAGGCAGTCTACCCCAACTAGAATATTTTCCATAGTGAGCTCCAGATAGCCAGCATACTAATGTATGCCTTTAAAGAAAGAAGAAATACCCTGAGTCCTGATGCATTCAATCAAAACAGCAAACAGTGATTTCCAAACAGCCTTTTCCACAACAGACTAAAGCAACAGGAGAAGCAATCATTGCTTTCTGAAATCAGCCATGTCAGCCCTTGACACAAAGAAGGTTGGTGAAGAAAGGTTAGCTCTGGTGTCATCGTGCCATTAGGTCTGAACGCCTCTGAGAGATCTCTAGTACAGCCTGCCATTCACAGACCCCCAAGGATTTCTTTTTTAAATGAAAGGTTGCAAAAATCTCATTCCCTATTCCAGCACTGCACACACAACATGTTCCCCTTCCCCCCATCCGTCACAAGAAGCTAATGGGAATCAGGTCCTTAATGGAGGACAATGGCAATTCTGCACAGGTGGGAAGGCATAAAACATTTGCCAGCCAACCAGTCTTGATTCATGGCCAATGAAATATTAATACATGACCTTCATAATTTTCCCTTTCCATTAAAAACCTCAGGACATTGGAACTAAAGTGTTTAAAAACACTTCTGCTTCCCGGTAATCAGTGTTTAAAAGATAAATAAAAATATATCTGCGCTCCTTGAATTTGCGATCAGAAAACTTCCTCCAGAGTGAGTCCAGCCTTATTTACCACTGTTCTTTTTAAAGGCCTTTGAATGCCTCTGAATGTGAGAGATACATACTGCATATCCAACCAACACTTGCCCTTGAAGAGGAAGAGATAAAAGGTTCTTGCTTCGGCCACACCATTGCTGGATTTTTGCACTGAGCCCTCCTGCCCAACAGTATTCAAGAAAGCTGTGTATGGTCTAAAAGACTGGAGCTACCCATAACACAAAGGTGGGTTGAATGAAAAACTTAGCAAATGTTCTTCCTCCTGAATGTTGCTTTATGTCGCAGGGTGGAAAGATAGCTGGCTTAACAGGAATGTTGGTTTATTTTGTAGGGTGGAACAATAGCTCTTTCAATCAGGGATGTAAGCTTTTTCTCTTCTTCAACTGATGCTCATCATCAAGAATATTTGTATGCACAAAGCTACCTTCGTGTTCAAAGATAACTTCTCTTCACCAGTGTCACCAATACCAGAGATGACTGAACTGGCTTACAACCAGAATAAATCTTACCAAATGCATTCTTTTTCCATGTGGATGATGATAGCTATCTAGAAGCAAAAGGAAATACAGCTTGGGGGCTAGAAGCACAAAACACAAATGCCAGAGGTGTGTCACCAGTTGCACCACAAGCTTCCTTCATGAGGTTTGGTAAGTAACCTTACTTCTTTGTCTAAACAGACCCTAAACTCCTCTGTATCTGCTGGACTCAGAATTGCTTATGGCATCATGGCTTTGTGACTGTGGTATGTGACAAAATCCTGAAGCAACTACAGCTAGTAGGAGATTCTGAACCATGGCTGGAATTTTACCCCAAGCCATCTTTCCTTTTCCACTCATGTGTGATTGTTTCTAAAGAGTTAGAAGACACTGCTTACCTAAGGAAAAGGATAAAAATGCTTGATTATAGTAGTAGTAGTAGTAGTAGTAGTAGTAGTAGTAGTAGTCATGCAGTGTTAGAGATGAAGTGCTATTAAGAGTTAATATTTGCTTCATATGTGTTAAGCCTGTGGAAGTCTTGAGGCAGAAAATTCTCACAAAAATGGAGAATTTTTTTTCAGTGCACAGAAATACTTTGAGTTGTTTTAATTTGAAATCTATTATAATTATATAGTCACAATTTTAATCACTTTATTTTCCTTCTTTTTGTTTGGGATAGTAATATTATTACTTTCTTTTCTGAACCAGGTTATCCTGCTAGAACATAGGCTGCCCTATGGTTTTGTGTCATAGCAAAACCAATCATGGACCAGAAAATAAGATCAAAAGTGTGTGAAGGAAGGAAGTGTTGTGGGAAGAAAGAGATCTATAACAGCTGACTAAGCATCAAATGTCATCTCAGTCATCGATGCAAGGAGGAAGATCTCTGGAGCTTCTTTTCCAAGTAGTTCAAATTCCTTTCTCACTTCTGTCTCGGCAAAGTGCACAGGACAGATGTGTCACTGCTTGGGACAACACGGCTCATGCCTGCAGTGCTCAGGGCTGAGCCCTTGTCATGGAGTGGCCAGGGCAATTCTAGGCCAAAGTCTTCTCCCTAGGCAACCCCAGTGACTCAGAGACGTAAAGATCACTGTTGTGTGTGGGGGTGGGTGTTAATCCAAAGTGCTTTAAGTGCCAGAGGTGGTTGTGTCACGTACGCCTCCGCCGTGCTGTGTGATGGGCAGGAGAGGCATAAAACATTTGCCAGCCAACCAGTCTTGATTCATGGCCAATGAAATATTAATACATGACCTTCATAATTTTCCCTTTCCATTAAAAACCTCAGGACATTGGAACTAAAGTGTTTAAAAACACTTCTGCTTCCCGGTAATCAGTGTTTAAAAGATAAATAAAAATATATCTGCGCTCCTTGAATTTGCGATCAGAAAACTTCATCCAGAGTGAGTCCAGCCTTATTTACCACTGTTCTTTTTAAAGGCCTTTGAATGCCTCTGAATGTGAGAGATACATACTGCATATCCAACCAACACTTGCCCTTGAAGAGGAAGAGATAAAAGGTTCTTGCTTCGGCCACACCATTGCTGGATTTTTGCACTGAGCCCTCCTGCCCAACAGTATTCAAGAAAGCTGTGTATGGTCTAAAAGACTGGAGCTACCCATAACACAAAGGTGGGTTGAATGAAAAACTTAGCAAATGTTCTTCCTCCTGAATGTTGCTTTATGTCGCAGGGTGGAAAGATAGCTGGCTTAACAGGAATGTTGGTTTATTTTGTAGGGTGGAACAATAGCTCTTTCAATCAGGGATGTAAGCTTTTTCTCTTCTTCAACTGATGCTCATCATCAAGAATATTTGTATGCACAAAGCTACCTTCGTGTTCAAAGATAACTTCTCTTCACCAGTGTCACCAATACCAGAGATGACTGAACTGGCTTACAACCAGAATAAATCTTACCAAATGCATTCTTTTTCCATGTGGATGATGATAGCTATCTAGAAGCAAAAGGAAATACAGCTTGGGGGCTAGAAGCACAAAACACAAATGCCAGAGGTGTGTCACCAGTTGCACCACAAGCTTCCTTCATGAGGTTTGGTAAGTAACCTTACTTCTTTGTCTAAACAGACCCTAAACTCCTCTGTATCTGCTGGACTCAGAATTGCTTATGGCATCATGGCTTTGTGACTGTGGTATGTGACAAAATCCTGAAGCAACTACAGCTAGTAGGAGATTCTGAACCATGGCTGGAATTTTACCCCAAGCCATCTTTCCTTTTCCACTCATGTGTGATTGTTTCTAAAGAGTTAGAAGACACTGGTTACCTAAGGAAAAGGATAAAAATGCTTGATTATAGTAGTAGTAGTAGTAGTAGTAGTAGTAGTAGTAGTAGTCATGCAGTGTTAGAGATGAAGTGCTATTAAGAGTTAATATTTGCTTCATATGTGTTAAGCCTGTGGAAGTCTTGAGGCAGAAAATTCTCACAAAAATGGAGAATTTTTTTTCAGTGCACAGAAATACTTTGAGTTGTTTTAATTTGAAATCTATTATAATTATATAGTCACAATTTTAATCACTTTATTTTCCTTCTTTTTGTTTGGGATAGTAATATTATTACTTTCTTTTCTGAACCAGGTTATCCTGCTAGAACATAGGCTGCCCTATGGTTTTGTGTCATAGCAAAACCAATCATGGACCAGAAAATAAGATCAAAAGTGTGTGAAGGAAGGAAGTGTTGTGGGAAGAAAGAGATCTATAACAGCTGACTAAGCATCAAATGTCATCTCAGTCATCGATGCAAGGAGGAAGATCTCTGGAGCTTCTTTTCCAAGTAGTTCAAATTCCTTTCTCACTTCTGTCTCGGCAAAGTGCACAGGACAGATGTGTCACTGCTTGGGACAACACGGCTCATGCCTGCAGTGCTCAGGGCTGAGCCCTTGTCATGGAGTGGCCAGGGCAATTCTAGGCCAAAGTCTTCTCCCTAGGCAACCCCAGTGACTCAGAGACGTAAAGATCACTGTTGTGTGTGGGGGTGGGTGTTAATCCAAAGTGCTTTAAGTGCCAGAGGTGGTTGTGTCACGTACGCCTCCGCCGTGCTGTGTGATGGGCAGGAGGCTGGTCCCCCAGGACAAGGCAGGAGGCTTCAGGGCCTGCTAAGGACACTGCTTGGCTTGTCCTGGGAGAGAAGAGCTGAATAGGATGACATCTGTGGCCACAAAGTCTGTCTGTGCTGTTCCCACATCACTTGTGCTCAGATTTCCTCTGGGAGGGAGATGATTGATTTACTCCTGAAGGAATGAACTACCACACAGGCGCTGCAGAAAGCAAGGGAAACAAGCTGAGGAGAGAGTAAAGATAATCCCAGCTCAAATCTTTACTTTAATTGTGTCCTGGACAGCAATCCCCACAGTAAAACAGCTTTGGTCTCTGACTCTGCACTTACTGACTCTGGACACACAGACAGCTCTTAAAGATATAAATTGTCTCCTCTGATTGCCACCCCAAGTGATGGGTCCCAGCAGAAGGAAAGAGCCAAGCCTAAGGGCCCTGTCCAATCATGCCAATACCAGTGTTTATTTCCCTCATCTCACCACAGGTGGGAACAGGCTTGTCTATTGATTCTTTAAGCCTTGCACCTTTTCCTACTCTGAAAGGGTATGGATAATTGCAGGAATCTGCTGCATTCCACCTCTGGACTGTGGGGGATGGGGTAATATGGGGCATGTGGGCTGGCTTTTGCACACCCTGTCCCTACAGCTAAGTCTGATACCAGGGCACTAATCCTTGCAGTAAAAGAGCATGTAAAGGAGGAAGGGCCCTTGCCAACCTTTGTCTTCTCTGTAGCTGTATAACTGCTGCAGCATTCAGCAGAATGCTGGGCTTGTGAAGGTTTCCCAGACCTTCAAACCCTGATCACAGTTGTAAGTCAGGGAACAAATCTGTGTTGGAAAAGAGCTCGAAGAGAATTTTCTCTTCTCAACACAAATCCTCTCACTATGTCTTTAGGCTTTGCATGTTGCAAGAAGGAGCTGTGCCTCTGGTATTTTATACTCGCCAAACTGTAACTATAATCCCAACACAAACCCTAGTGTTATTCACATAGGGGACGTAACCTCCCTCCCTAAAGGAGCATGTCATTTTACCTCTGCTAACACCAGCTGTCCTTACATTATTAAAAGCCCTACAATGATGAATGCCTCATTAAAGTAAACTACAGGATCTGAGCCCACCCCATCCTCTATGCCTGCCAATAGCCAAGTTATCATTCCCTATGGGAAAAGAGAAACTATGGCCTAGATCACAGCACCACCAGTTCTTTTCCTGGGATTTTGTGTCCTCTAGAATCAAACTGGCCCTTTGAAAGTGTTACTGGCCTCACCCTAATTCCAATCCCAACTAGCAAGAGTACCACAATAAAAATTAAAAAAAGGAATTGGTCCCTGATACCATCTGTCTGCCTGCTTTTAGGGGTTCTGTAGAATCCTGAAGGAAGTTGAGCATTAGAATTTATCTTTACCATAAACTCAAATCCCACTTCTGTCCTCCTTGTACCTCAAGAGCTAATGACCTCAATGAAAGAGAATGTGACACCTACAAACATCATTCTCCTTCCTAAAGCTGTGGGTTCTGATGTTCTCCACAGTTAATTGGCCTCTTAAAGCTGTTGCTAGGTACACTCTTTGTGTGTGGCACCAGGGAGAGATCCTGGAGCAAGCAGATAATTGCTGACCACTCAAACTTATCCAGCTCTAGATTGACCCAAGAATCCCTTCATAGCAGCTGCAACATTAAAAAGAAAGCTGCTCACACATGTGTACGTACCTACGTGCACATACATGGTGTTTTCTCTGTTCAAAATGCAGATATTAATGGCACGACTTTTTTTCCCAGCCTTCAGAGAAGTGGTTTGGGTTCTTTTTGTAAAAGAAAAAAAAGAAAAAAAAAAGGTATGCCACTCCCTGTCCCTAAAAAGAAAGGTTTAGAGAGCAAAATCTGCTGAGTTAAGGGTTTAGAAAGTGTCTCTTTTGGAGGCAGCAAAAGATTTTTCTTTCAGAGTGCCCTCTCTTTGCAGACAGGGGAGATGTTCCCTCGAGGTGCCTGAGTTTCCTCTTGGATGTTCCCTCCCAAAGGGAGATAACAGGAACACAGGATTTGTAATCACTGGAGCTGGGTAAAAGAAGGAGTGACCCGATTTGCCTGCACAGACACATTAGGCAGCTACTGCCTTAATTACCTACTGGGCGTCTCAGGTTAGGTGATGTGACAATTTCCCAGCGATAACAATTATCCTTCTGGACTGTGATTCACTTTTTGGTGGGTTTGTCAAGGCGTCTTGGATAAAATATGCATGAGCACATCTTGCCCATCCTCCATACCCAGGCTTCTACCACAGGGTAGCAGCATCCTGGCACGGATGGCAGCACTGGAAATGTTTTCCATCCCTGCTGCAGCAGCATAATGGTGGAGAGCTTACTTGCAAGAGTCCATTAGGCTTGCTCTTTCCACTTTCTTGACCTGATTTCATCTATATTTTGGTGGAAAATTGTACAAAACAAACACAGGGCTAAAGCACCACCTTTTTAAAAATGGAGAGATGCAGACAGACAAAATAATGAATGCTGTGGGGTTGTGGGTTTTTTGAGATTTTGTGGGGTTTTTTGTTGCGTTTTTTTTTTGTTGTTGTTGTTGGTTTTTTTTGTTTTGTTTTGTTTTGTTTTTTGGGGGTTTTTTTGTTTTGTTTTTGTGGGTGGTTTTTTAGGGTTTTTTGGGTTTTTTTGTTTTTTGGTTTTTTTTTTGTTTTTTTGGGTTTTTTTGCTTTGTCTCATTTCTGAAGCTGCCTTCAGCAATTTCTGTAAGAAAACAGTTATTAGTTTTAGTAGTATTATAGCAGCATTCAGCTAATGACTTTCAGGAAATAGTTACAGAGACACCCATTTGTGTGTATGTACATGTATATGCCATTTATATAAAACATTCTGTCCCTACCTGTAGCCAGATAGTGTCAGAAGACTGTTTAAACTCTTTGTAAACTCACTTGCACTTGGTGCTAGCATTGATTCCTTGGCTGAATTATTTTGCAATAGGATAAACCCACTAATTGTGTATCTAAATAAAATTAAATTTTAACAACTTGAATGACTTTTATTTTACCTTGGATGATAATTTATTGACACAAATAGAACTCTTTAATTAAATTTGGCATAGCCAGGTCTGCCGAGGACACATTAAGCCCTTTTGCCATGTGATTTTAGTGTTTTGTTGGTTTTTTTTAATATATTTTAGACTGATGTTCCTAGATTAAATTGTGTTTATTACAGCCATAGAGACAGTCAATTATTTTGACTATGTAGTCCTTAAGGATCCCACACAGATTTAGCATAGATCTTTCATGAAGAAGGCCTATTAATTTATAATTTCTCATTAAATACATCAGAGATTGAAATCCACTGTTGCTCTTCTGGAAATAGATATCCTAATTCAGGAGGACAAAGCCTGCAATTTGTAAAAATGGAAGGAAAGCAAGGAGGGCAGACTTAACATTTATCACCATCTCTCAAGAGTTCAGATCTCAGTAAATCTTGGAAAGTTTAGTAAGGGAAAAAAAAATTGCAGCATCCCAGTGAGCATTCCCAGTGCTCCCAGGGAAGCTGAAGACTTGAGTTGTCACCTGCACCTCTACAGAGAGCATCTCACCCAGAGGAGAAGCCAAGGAGGCCCTGTCTTCTGCAGCAGGCAGAGCAGAGTGATAATCCTTGTTTTTCCCTGTGATGTGCTTCCTGGTGGAGTTTCAATGGAAGCTTGAACCAGAAAGTAAAGAAAGGTCTGTAAGTTCACACATCCAAGAATGAGGCTGACACAACTGATGGTCTGCTCTGCAGGGCAAAACTCAAGAAATCCCCACCAGCACCTCAGATCCCCACTGAATGCTGCCAACCCACCACAACTCTTGAAGTTCTGTCACTGTCACCAGACAAGCAGACAAAGAACTAAAAGCCCTTCTACTGAAAGATTAGCAAATGTCTTCCTGCTAGCTAACAGGCCTGCAAGATCAGGGATGGGGGAGAAAAAGCTTTCAAACTGACTCCTTCATTCTATGTTTGAGAGGAGACGGTTTGAATTCTGATTTTGTTATCGTGCTTCACTCAAAATAACACAATTTTTGTTGATTCCTACATCTACATTATGTTTAGATTTTATGTTCTGCATCAAACAAGTACACATTGGTATTACAACACGATATTTACATTCAGAATACGCACACCGAGGAAAAATTGCTGCTAAGACCAGACAAGAAAAAAGATACATGCAATGTCACAGAAGAGATATTAAGGTTTCCCCCTTTCTAATATTGCAAACATATTGCTAAATCATTTCCAAAAAATAAGATACGTGAATTTGTCTATTTGGGTGGTGTTAGGGGGGAGGGATGAGGAGGGAGGGAAGGGGGAGCAACAACAAAACTGCAAACACACAAACAACAAACCAAAACCAAAAGAATGACTTTGCTATATCTTGGCTCAGGGAATGGCCTCTTTGGTTTGAAGGGTTATTGCTCAAGCAGGCTAGAAGGTTTGAAAACCTTCTCTGGATTAAATTGGGCAGTATGATTTGGGACTGCTGAAATGTAGAGATTTATTCACAAGTAACTACCTCAGGGTCATTGAGGGTCATTGGTTACTGTCATCTTGTGCCAGGAGCAATCTCTCTTGTTTTCACCCAGTTTATTACTTCGTTTTGAAGCACTTCTTGTGCTGTTCACTGGCCTTCCTTTAGCAATAGAGCAGGCAGAAGCCATCAAGCAGCTCAAAACAACCTCCTTAGGTTTTCAGAATGCAGCTATTAGAGAAGCCCTCCTTTACCCATCTGGTGCCTGCTCTGCAGGGGTGACAGCTGTCAGTGCATAGGCTGACAGGGTACTAAGAGGGTGGCCTTCTTTGTGAGGGAGGAATTCATATTTGAATGACTTCAATAATTTTTATTCCCTTGGTTTCTACTGTATTTTGAAAAGGGCTGTGTACCTGCATTTGGCAACAGAGAAAGGGAGGAGGCAGGGTGAGGAATGGAGCCATAAACAAGCCAGCTCAAGACAACCCCTTGTTGTGAGCCTTCCTACTTTGACACATGCTCATATATTTTAGAGTACAGCACATCGAAGTTGATTGTTTTGGCTGCTCTTGCTCCTGGTTCTTGGCTCCTGTCCTGTCTTATGGAGTACTGGGAAGAGTCCACCTCCTGCCAAGCTCATGGGAACAGTGCAGGGGAGCTCACCAACATCGTCTGCCCTCTGAAAATCTAGTCCTCTGCCAGGTACACAGGGGAACTTGGGTCCCAGGTGAAGTGGGAGGGTTGTAAATTCCCAGGGGGTTGGGGGTCAAGGGAGGGAATGGCACAAAATGGATTTGGAACACAAGGCTGATGCCCAATCCACTGGTTTTCTTTAAAGGTACAATTTAAGAACTCAGTATTAAGGAGGAGAAGCAGCGTGTAAGCCAAGCCCAACACATTCTTTCCCAAACAGGTGTAGCATAAAATTCTGGAAAAATTTCTGAAGATATCTCATCTATGATACCCAGAACAGAATTTTTTAACTGTGCGCTGGCACTCAGCAGGTGAGTAGCAGCTCTTGTTTGCTTGCTGGCCTTTCTTTCCTTTTCTCTCTTTCAGATCTGTCCTCTCTCATGACCCTCCCTGTGGCCTGTTAACTCCAAAACTCACTGCTGTCATTCAGGTTCAGCTGCTGTTCTGCATCCTGTGCAGAACACTGCACTTGGAGCAGAGCACACACAGACTGAAGAGATTCCAGAAGCCCACAATGAGATGACTCTTCTGAAGAAATATTGAACTAACTTGATATGAGAGGGGCATATGAAAATTACCTTCAAGAATGTAAAAAAGCTACTGCAAGACAGGAAGAAAATACAATCTCAGAACCAAGGAACTGATGAGATTGGCAGGGACCTCTGGAGATCATCTAATCCAAGCACCTGTTGTGAGTACAGTCAGCTAAAGCAGGTTGTCCAGGGACATGTACTGTTGTGCTTTGAATATCTCCAAGGACGGAGACAGCACAACCTCTCAGGGAAAGCTGTACTGGTCTTCAATCCCCCTTGGAAAGGTTTTGTTCTTATATTTAAATAGAATTTCTTTTATCTCAGTTTGTTCACATTTCTTCTTGTCCTATCAATGTGCATGACAGAGAAGAGTCTGGTTCTGTCTTCCCAATTGTCTCCCACGCATAAATAACAATCAGGTGTTTATACACATGGAGAAGATCCCTCTGAGCTTTTGGTTGAATAGTTCCATTTCACTCAGCCTGTCTTCATACATCAGATGCTCCCATCCCTTAATCATCTTTGTGGTCCATCCCTGGACTCACTCCAACATGCACACGTCTCTTTTTACTGGGAAACCCAGGTGTAAATGGAGTATTCCAGATATGACTCAGCAGGTCTGGGGCAGAGGTGAAAGATCACCTCCCTCAACCAGCTGCCATTGCTTTTCTGAATGCAGACCACAAAGCTTGTATAAGTTTCCCTTACACAAGAGAAACTTGTTGCCCCTTGTTGCTGCCCTAGGGTCAAACTGGTATTCACCAGAACTCCCAGGTCCTTCTCTGCAAAGCTGTTTTCCAGCCAGAAATTCCCAAGCCTCTACTGGGGCATGGGGTTATTACTTCCCAGCGGCAGGATTAACCCTCTTCCTTTTGCTGAACTCCATGAGATTCCCACCAGCCCATTTCTCCAGACTGTCAAAGTCCCTCTAGATGCCTGCGCAACCCTCTGGTGCATGAGCTGCTTTTAATGTTTTGTGTCACCTGCAGGCTTGCTGAGGGTACTCTCTGTGCTAGCGTGGAGGTGATTAATGAAGATTTTAGCCAGTACAGGACCTGGCACCACCCGTGGAGCTCACCCCTGCTGACTGGTCCCCAGTTGCACTCCATGGCTCTGACTGCAATCCTCTCAGCCTGGCAGTTCAGCCAGTATTCAGTTCATCTCACTGTCCACTTCTCTAGCCTGTGCTTTGCCAGTTGTTCTGCATGTAACTTGTCAGCTCTGCAGTGGATATGAAAGGAAATCAAATTGCAGCAAAAGACATTGATATTAGACAAAATAAAAGTTTTCCAAAGTTTTACCAAGCACTGGGATAGGTTTTGTGAGGAGATTGTAGCTGGAATAGATGAGCCATTAAGGTCATATCCAGACTTTTTTTCTTTCACCCTGAACATTTTCAGAAATATCAACTGTGTGTATTTCTTCCTCAGAATGAGCTAAAGGGGTGCTTGATTAGCAGAATGCTCCCAGGAACTCTCAGGAAATGGGAGAGCGGTAAAGAAATGGAAGGACAGTGTGGGTTCAGTGCAGATGTACATCCTGAGATGGGAATTATCTCAGTCCATACTGACATCACTTGGGTGTCTGGAACTTGGGCTTACACGCCTTGCTCTACACAATTTTTTTTTTGTTCAGACATGAGATATTCCCATATGCTTTTAGAAGCTTGATAACTACTAGAGTATTTCAGTTTATTGATCATTGTTCTTTATTTTCTACATTACATGAGTATAGAAGAGAAGAACACAGAAATAGCCATTGTGCTCATCCCCCTGTGAAGGGGACAGAGGCTGGGGCTTGGAAGCAGTATCCCTTTCTTTTTCCCTCTCGTGGACACAGGAGTGCCCATGTCTCTGGTTCAGAAGGAGAAGTGATTGTCAGCAGCAAGAGAAGCTGGAATGTTCAGACTGCCCTGCAGTCCAGGGAGGAACTGCTGGTGCCTATAAATAGAAAACCTGTCTCTCTGGGAGCGCTGCTGCAGCTGATGAGGTGGATATAAACAAAGATGGAGCACAAGGGCATGTGTGATGAAGGCAAACCTATCTTTACTCCAGTGCAAGTCCAGTAGACTTCCATCCCCACCTTCACACCCATCATTCGCCTCCTCCCCAGGCTTGCAAAGCAGGGGACCTTTCTTCAGGCTTAATGTGTTTCCCAGATAATATGGCATGGTTTCTGCACCGGCCCACTGGGAGATGGATCCACACAGCCATCTCTGCTTACTTTGCAATGGTTTTCCTTGAGGTGCATGTTCCACACACCCCTACAGGCTCACCCTCTTATTCCTTTAAACCTTTGTCTGGATCCAGGAATAAGATAATCAAAGAAAGTGCAAATCTGCCTTCCCCCTCTGATTCCTGTCTGAGGTAAATGGGCATCTGGGCAGCCTCTCAGGCCAATAGGTTGTGAAAAGAGGAGTAGGAGACACTGCCCAGCTAAAAACCTGTAGTAAAAGACATTGTCCAGTTTGCTTTGCAACTTCTTTTCAAAAGAGAAAACACAGACTTAGATGTGCTGATTTGATACTGGTGAGGTGGTGGTGCAGATCTCACAGGATAAGGTTTTCTTGGCTCTGATTCATTGTTGGTACAAGTTGGGACTTCTATGTTCAGAGCTTTGGTTCTGCATGTGAGAAAAAGGGATGACAGACTTCATCAAGGGAGTCTGAATCAGAAATGATTCATAGCTTGTGAAGTACTCAGATACTTCATGTGAGTGCCATAAAATGACTTGAAAAGAAACAAATGTGAAATATGAGACTGGATGAAAGGGAAAGGACAGCATAGTGATCACCCACTTTTAAAGGCCAGAAGAGACATTGTGGCAGTACAGTAAGACTTTGCCCGTAGCACAGACCTAGCTCAGGACTTCACTGAACTAAATTCCTCCTTCAGTGTAAGCTGTTATTGAACTAGAGCATGTCTTTTGAGAGAAACTGACCAACTTGATCTTAGATGCAGAAGGGAATAGGAGAATCCACCACTGCCCTTGGTAAGCTGTTCCTTCTCTATTAAATATACATTACTTGTTCTTATTTGTTTGTATGGCTGGTAACAGTCTGAATTATTTCAGATTGGTGTGCTGGCTAGAGGGGCACACTCTTTTCTTAACACTCTTGCCTGGGCATGGGACTCTGAGCATCGCTAAAGGCACTGCACTGATTTTTCATGTCTGAAGCTGACTCATTTTCTTGAGCCCTAAAGCCATGGGTTAGCCAGAACACCTATAAGCACCCTCTGACTCCTGAGTCTGGGTGAGTGCCTGGGCTGTGACCTGTTTTTGGATGGAGGTGCACACTGCCTGCCTCTGCCACACCTCTTTATGCTCTGCTTCTGCACCAGGAAAGCCCAGGTGAACTGACTGGCCAGAAAGCCTCTCCATCCGTCTCCTCAGGGAAGATGGGAAGGAGCAAGGATCCTGTGATATACTGCAGGATGTGTACCTGGGGCAGATGGGTGGATATTCCACCCTAACAAATGCTCACCTACCTCTGAACATTTTTTCAGGCTCACCACTGGACCCTCTCTAGGATTTCAGCCTTCTCCCATGAGCCCCATCTTCAAGTGCACTGTCCCAAGGCTGGCCATGCTGGTGCTGACCACAGCAGCAATGAAACTTTCTGAGGTGAAATGACAAGCAAATGTTCTGCAGTTTTCTCTCCAGATTTGATTTTGATTTTGTTTGGATGGTTCTATTCCTAATTGCTTGCCTATAGCGAAAACTTAATGTGTTGATTTTCCAAGGGCTACAGAGCAGCACTTGGAGAACAATCAGTCAGATGTTTTGTCACATCCCAGGCAGCCTTAACAGCATTTGCCTGAAATGAAATGTAACATCTCTACACTGCAGGCAATATTTTTGCTGATAACGCTTCTGCATATCTTGCTAAATAAAAATAGATCCCTCCTTTTTTTTTTTTTTTTTTTTGTTTTTGTTTAGACATCAGTTAAAAGCAAACCCATACCCCCACTTGCATTAAGATGACACAGTACCAAACTGGAAGACAAAGTGGTCCTCCACATTTGACTGCGGTCACATCAGGTCCCTGACTTGATCCTGAGCCATCTGTTAATTGCTGTGGTTTTGCAATCAAGTATTGCAAAGCTAATTTTGTTGTGAAGAAGCTGTTGGAACGTGGATTCATCCTTGGAAAACACATAGCATCTCTGCTAATGGGTACTGCAGATTGCTAAGCTGCTCCAGCCTGCTTTGCCACTGGATAAACTAGGACAGAGTCCTGTCTTTCAAAGACTTCTGACACCCTGGGGTGCTGAGCAGCTTTGTAGGATGCTGCAAGCTAAGGAAAAGTCTGAGGCCATCTGTCCTTAATACCAGACTCAAGGTCTGTAGGGATGCAATTGGGTCAAGTGCCCCAAAGCACCCGGGAATCCCATATCAGAGCACACCAGCGATTTTCCTGCCAGCATGCGGGAACTGCTATGCCAGGCAGTTGCGGGGCACATGGTGCAGAGGAAACAAGGGAGGCCATGCCCTGGGGGGCTCTGTTGGCTTCTCTGTTTTGCAGTTGCCAAAGCCCAAAATGCAGCACTGCTCTGCACCCTATGCCACTGCCAGGCACACTAAGAAAAGACAGAAATTAAATGCAGAGTGCATTCAGACCGATGTGGGATGCTTGGATTACTGACATCCTCTGTGTGTTTCTTTGAATGCAGCAGCAGCAACAGCACAAAACATTCCTGGACCTGCTGTACCAGCCTCCTTAGGGGCCTTTGTCCTAGACATTGGTCTGTCACAGGTATTAGAAACATCAGACTAAAAAAAAATCGTGATGGAAGGACAGGTACTGATGTGTCATCATCTTCTGCTGTCATAACCAGTGCTTTTATGATCTCCATTACTCTGATGTCCCATTTGACTCAGTCTTTTAAGGTACTTGTCCTCACAGCACCCCAGTGAGGGGCAGGAAATGCTGCAGGTGGGCACTGACTGTGTCTGTGCTAATAATAGTAACAAACATTCCTGGAGATGTCTGGTGCCCCCCAGGGCAGAAGTACTGTGTGGGCTTACAGGGTCACTGTTGAATGGGACCACAGTTTAGCAGGCACAGGCTGTGGCATGGACAGAGTGGAGGAGGCCACACGCCTCTTGCACATCCCCCTGTCCCATGCTTGGGGCATCCAGGCATGCTCAGGCTCTGAATCTGGGATCTGCAGGCTTCACCTCCAAGGCTGGGGGTGCTGCTTCTGCTTTTGCAGCCTGTAAAAGATGATGTCTTTGATGCTTTTGCTGTTTCCCCAGGCGAAAGGGGAAGGGGACAGCTGCCTCCTTTGGGCTAGAGCCAGCAGAGGCATGGCTGGCCATGTCAGATTAATCCTATCCCAGCACAGAGGAGAGATGCCACTTCTAGAGACCAGCAGTCTCTGACCCAGGTCAGTTCCAAGCAGCATGGGATCAGCAGGTAGCTAGGAGCAAGGTGAGGGGTTTAAGGCCTTTGGAAAAACTGTGGTTGTCTTCTCTAGTAATAAAATGGCAAAAAGCAGCTCCTGCTAGTGAGGAGTTTTTTAACGGGATGATGCTGAATTCAGAGTGTTTTGAGGATTGGTGTGAGAGCAAGAGGGCTGCGCAAGGAGAAATTCTGCTGGAGGACAGTGCAGGAGGACACACCAAAGTGACACACTCTGTATCAGTTCCTAGGTTGCCTGGCTCATGTCATGCTCAGGCAGTTCTTAGGACTTGCTTGATTGAGTGCTGCCTGGCATGAGCTGAGAGCATGATGGGTGTAATTCAACAGTGGAGGCAAATGTGCTCCAGATCCTGGGCACATGCCCTCGTCTCAATTAGGCTTCTTGGGCAGAGGTATAACCAGAGAAGCTCAGTCTCTTTTCCCAAGACATGTTGCTCGCCCGCCCACTGATCTCAGATTCATCCAGACACTTCAGGTAACCACTCAAATATTTTTGTGGACCTTGTCTCAAATGTGTGGCCTACCATAGTTTGGGAACTCTATGGCAGAAGGGGAGTCAGTCTAGCTGCTGAACTTGGGCTGCTCATGTGGGTAAGGTGAGGTATCAGAAATAAGGTGGGAACTCTGTTCTTCATGCAGTCCCCTCAGGGCAGGGATCTGTCTTTTCTTCATTTGTCTGCAAAGCACAGAGCTGTGGCCTTGTGTAAATAATGCATAACATGCACAGTCGTATTTTCTACATGTCCCTACCCGCACAGATGGCTTCAATGGGAAAATGTCATCGCTGATCATTAAAAGGCAACAAACTCCTCAAATACTAAAATAAATAAGTGGTATATTGTTGGCTTTTACAGTCAGTAGGATCCCACACGAGGGGATTTTCCCCCCCCAATTATGCACCTTCAGCAAATTGATTTGATAAGACCCAGTTCCAGACATCACCTTATTTCAAGTTCAGTTACCTAGGAAACTGCAGTGTACTGCTGGGACGAGCTGCCCGCTCCTGCTTCTGTTGGAGCTATTACACACATCAGCTCTTCCTTCAGGAAGAGCAGAGTGCTGCCTATGCCAGCTTCCAGCCCTTTTATGCAGATCTGGGCTATGCGTGCGTGCGAAGGGAGGCACGCAGTCACCGAGGCCCGTGGGAGGGAGACCCGCACGCTACCCACACCCACGTCTGCGCACTGGAAGTTGTTCTTTTAGCTGTGAGGAGATGTGGAGATGTGGTAGCTACCTACAGCGTGTGAGTGTGGAGACGACATGGGAACTAGCACTAGCTGTGTGTGTGAGCACACAGTCCTACGCAGAATGGCTGCTGGGCATGTGTGTGCTCACACACGTAGGTGCTGCTTCTCGTGAAACCACTCAAGTTATCAGGGCTTCTGCAAAATGGTAATTGAATCTGAGGATCTGAGCATGGTCTGCTACGGCTTTTTTTCAGAGGGCTCCTTTGTTGAAGATGAGTTCACCTTCTTTGGGACAACAAAGGCTTTGCACTCTCTGCTCTGCAGTTTCTGAGAAATGAGGAGCCCTGAAGAGCAGCCCGAGCACACGGCAGTGGTGCTTGACAAGGAGCTGGCTGTAAGGAGCCCAAGAAGCACAGTTACTTTTCCAAGCACTTGATTTTTTACCAGATTGCCATAATGTACCATAGTGGCAGCTTGTCTCTCAGGTGTGAGATATTCAGCTGAGCATGGCCTCAGGACACAGGAGGCTCAGGTGCTGGGCTGAAGGTAGGAGGGTGTAAGTGAACAGCTGGAGTGGGGAATCCCATTTCCTTCCTTGCACCCGAGCCCTGGAGCTGCACCATGGGGATGCAAACATGTGCACAGTCAACTCATCTATTCTTGTTTAGCACAGATGAACTGACTAGAGCTAGTTTCTTTTGAGTAGACAGCCCTGTCATGGAGAAACACCCTATTCCCCATGCTGTTGTTCAGCAATTTTCCAGACAGAGTGGATAGTTTTAATGTTTTCTTTTACAGGAATGTGGAGCCCAATATGCATCTCACAAATGGGAAAATAAAATCTGCTCTGCATATCTCTCTGATTGGTTTGTTCTGTGCCATAACTCATGTAGCCATCTGTAGGTGTCAGCAGCCCTTTACACCGTCTTTCACCAACAACAAATATTGTGGCTACTCTGGTAGAAAGGAAAAATATCTTGAGAAAGAGGAAATGACCAGAAGGGCTGCCATGAGGTGCCCCAGTAGGAGATCTGTTGTCTGAGGAACAGGTTATCCTGATGGACTTTGAGGCACTTTCATTGTTTGCAGGAGAAGATCACCATTTTCCCTTTTGCTATCCTCTATGGGAATTCAGTGAATAACAGGGATAACAAAGTCACAAGAACAGAAGGCGCAATCCATCTGTCCCTCCCCCCATTTCCATAACCTGGATCTCTGGGATAAGGGGTAAGCAGAAAAACTACTGTGTGAGCTAGAGCAGTGCCCTACCAACACTCACCTGCAGGGACTAAGGCTGTTTCTGGCCTTTCCTTCAAGCCTCCACCTCACCTCCTGACCTGTCTGGCTAGAGACTCAGTTCACCACCAGAGATGTCAATGTAGCAAGCATCAAAACCCTTGAACAATGCTATATTGCTGGACAAAATATTACCAGTGAGGTCTAACTGTCCAGAAGGAAGAACACAAACATTCTGAGTCATGCCCTGTGGAATACTTACATTTGATACATACATATGAGCACACCTTCTGATCCATTGCAGTGTGTTCTCACCAACTGGCTATGAAACACCTGGTTTCCATCAACAACTGTCCTGGTAGGCATCTGGCTGGTGCATGCTTGCAATGTAAAAGCTGTTAGGGTTTGCAAGAAAATTGTTGACCTATTTAATTTTTGTGTATCTAGACAGAAAGCTAAACGTGCAGTCAGGTGCATACTTGAAAGTCCAGCTCAGTGACAGAGAAACCTTTATTTTCATCAACCTGTCAACACTGCTATTACTGACATTTACTTGGCATTACCCAGTCTCATACAGAGTCCTATAGTTCACAGAATCATATCAGAGAGTCATAGAACCCATGGTTTGGGTTGGAAGGGACCTTAAAGATCATCCAGTTCCAACCTCCCTGCCATGGGCAGGGACACCTTCCGCTAGACCTGGTTTCTCAGAGCCCCATCCAACCTGGCCTTGAACACTTCCAGGGATGGAGCACCTGCATCTCCAGAGTGTCTCGTGACTCTCTTTAGTTGTTGCATGTAATTGTTATGACAAACTTGGCCCATGTCTATAACACACACTATGTATGTTTATATGTGTATACATACATACACACATACAAAGACCTATATATATATATATATATATATATATACACATATACCCATACACTCAGAAGAACCTCTGTACGTGTTTCAAACTTATAAACAACTAATGTGTAAAGGATAGGCAGATATTTCATTTCATCCACTACCTCCAGGATGCAGTAGGGCATTTTTAACAGCACTGAATGAAACCGAGGGAGTGAGCAGCAGCCTATCCAGATCAAAATCTCTGCAATGCATCTTTCACTTCCTGGGGCAATGATTCTTGCAGCTGGGGACCTACTTTTATGAATAGGTGTTCAGAGAAGGGATTTGGCTGTAGCAATTCTATCTATGCCTGGGACTCTTTCCTGCAGACTTTTAAATGTGTCAGACATTTCAACTGAGTTTTATGTGTTGTTCTGTATAAGAGAGTCACCAGAAAGGTTTACTTTCCTGGCTGCTTATAAGTCACTGATCTTTGATTGCTGTGTACCTGTGTCCTGGAGGATATAATGTTTGTTTGTATATATTTCTCATTTGAAATACCGTAAATGATACAGAGACAAGCTTTGGCAGCATCCAATTTTGTGATAATTATCTGAGCTGAAAAAGCTTCTGGGCCCTCACAGAGATAGTGGCAGCAGATGCATCTGTGCCTGTGTTAACCTGCTTTCTCAACATCCCCAAAGCCTCACTGCCTTTTTGGACAACATTACAAAAGCAGTGTAGAAAGGGAAAGAAATACAGTTAGAGAGAATAAAGCATTTACTTACTTTGAGAACTGACTCAAGATATGGATGGTGCTAAAAGGACAGAAGGCTGACCAAAGGGCTGTAATGTCTAAGAACACTTTTTTCTCTCCAGATTAATATTTCATGTCCTGAGCCACCTTAGTCATCCTGCACATCTCCTCTGTCAGGAAACCCATGCAGGTAGCAGAAAAAGGCCCAGAAATGCAGCAGCTCCCTTACCCCAGATCCATTGACTTTACTGAGAATAACCAAGACTGTAAAGTGGAGATTTCCCCCCCATTCCCCTCAGCTAGGGTCAGAGTTGGCTCCTTGAGCTACTGGATGTCTCTGCTTGTGCTGAGGCTGAGCCATTGTCTGTGGGTTCACAGAGTCTCAAGCTCTATCCTTGGTCTGGAGCTGCTGGTGTTACCTCTGAAATTGGTCCTGCCACCTCAAGGCTGCCTGACCCTTTCCATGCTAAACTTCTGTTTTAATTTCTTTATAACCTAGCCTGAACATCATACTTTTTTTGGAAGATGACCATAAGATGGGAAACCAGACCTGGTTTCCCCATTTTAAGAACAATGCACCTCAGCTGAAGTAGGAGCAGGGCAGGGATACAGAGAGTGATTACTGGCTGTCTTCTGAGAGAAGGCTGAATTTCTTTTGTTTAGCCTAGCTACAAAAAAAAAGCTGACAAAACCTAGAATTGTCTCCTGAAAATATCCCAGAGAGGGAAAAGGGTTGCTTTTAAAAGTCAGTTTAGAATGATAGCAAATGATTTTAAAATGTCTGGGAGTCAGTCTAGACTGGAAATGAGAAGTTCTTTCTGCTATCAGAGTGATGGGATCCTCACAGAGGCTTCCACAGGATGCTGTGGAGCCAAAATAACCCAATGAGCTTTGAGATGAAGCTTGAGCAACAGATGAAAGGGACCCTACAAAGCCACTGCCTGCCAGTGCAGGACCCTGAATTGCATCATCTAGGACAACCCTTCCAGGACTGCATTTCTGAGATGGGAACTACAATTTGAATGCAATTATGTGAATACTGAAGTTGTAGATAATGTGTTTGAGATCACTTAATTCACAAGCAAGACTTTACTGCCTCTACCACTTTTCCCTCACAGCACTGTGGAAATAAGTGTATCATTGCCTTATCTCTGCTGAAGTATTAAAGTCAGGATGTGTTAGAAACATCCAGGAGAAAATTAAATAAGATTCCATTTGGTGTTTTGTAATGTGTGCTAAAATAACGTTTTATTTTCTGTCAAAGAAATACTGAATAATGGTGCATTTGGACAACACTTTTTTTTTTTAAATACAGCATGCCATTGCATAAATGAAGCATATTTGTTAATATAGATGCAGTTTCTAAGTTTTCCTCAACTTTTCAAATTTTTGAGTGCTTGGATAGTCAGTCTTATCATTCTTTTAATTTAGAGAGGTATTTGACTGTAGTAATGCTGAGGTGGCTGCAAGAATGGTCAATTGAAACAGATTTTCATCAGTGGTGTTGTGCATTAAGATAATAGGAAGCCTGTGTAGTGGTAGATAATAAAAGATGAAAATAAAAACAAAGTTTCTATTCAAGTCAAATTACAATTGAAATGTTTTGAGCTGTGTTTTACTAAATCCACTTGCAAGAGTAGGATCAGAAAAATAATTTCCTGTCTTGTAGGGAATGTTTTCTAGAGAATGTGTTCTCTAAAAGAAGCAGCAAATTTCGGCACTGATAACTTTCTTATTCCTAAACCCAATTATTTTCAAACATGTCATCTACACTAGCTCTCAGTGAAGATTAACTACATGACAGGCTTGAACTTTTAAAAGCAAGTGAGTTTTAAATTATGAAAGAGCAGGGGGAAAAGGTGAGACTAATTTTTTACTGTACAGAAACATGTAAAGTTTTTCAGTGCATCATCATTCATAGTCTTCTTGCCATAATTATAATGAAAATTATTCCCTTTCTCTTCTTTTTTTTGACTCCCTAACAAGAAATGCTTTGTGGTTGGATGATGTAGACTAATTTTTAATGAATCATTTATCATATGAATAGCTTATTGCAAATTAAACTCCCCCATCTAGCCCAGGAGTATTTTTTTGTTAATTGCCTTGCAAGCATTAAAGAATATTTCTAGCTCAAACTGCCTGGACCAACACTATTGAATGCTACATTTGTGTTGTCTGACTGTATGGGGTCAGCACCGGGAGTTGGGTGTATTGTCTGGCTCTTTGTGACAGTCAATTCAAAATCTGATTTCAGCAAATATTCATGGACATTATGTGAAAATATGCTTCACTGCAGTCCTCCAGAAGTACATTTCTGTATATTTTCAGATAATGAATCTTGTAATGCTCACACTCCCTCCTAGGTTGAGAGGCTTGCTGCTATTGCACTGTGGAGAGGCTTTCATGCTCAGAGCTGGCACAAATGGAACACTTACACTGGATATTTTGTGGGAATGTACCTATAGTTTTCTAACTACATGTGGGTTTGCACTGAGTGTGAAATGTTTCAGCCCTAAAGCAAATACTTAACAGGTGTGGGAAGCTGGTTGCTATTCAGGATTTGATTTGCTGCAGTGAGTTCTTCCCCAGCAAAATTTCCACTGATGGGATCTGTGTTATCAGGGCATCAGTTTTCCCCCACAGGGCACCAAAATGATAGACCTTCAAAGCTAAGATAATCAAAGGGGTCAAAAAATGTCTTCACCCAAGATAGATAGGAAAACATCAGAGTTTTAGTGTGACCCAAGCTGGCAGAGTTTCTGTTCGTACGTGTTAATAACCTTTTTAAAATTTGTTTATTTTGGTCTAAACTCTGGGTTGAGACTTCAGTAAACCCCTGGGTAGTCTGTGGAAAGCCAGCAGTGCCCAAACAGTAGCTTAGCTGGTGGCCAAGGACAGACAATCCACATTTCTCAGTGGTGTCACGTATATATTCTCCTCTGGTTGGAGGTTTTAATGAGGAGACATTTCCAGGATGAAAAAGAATAACAGGACTGAGAGAATTTAATCCTGAAAAATGAAAGAGGAAGACTGGAAAGAAGACAATCACAAGTTCCGGGATTTAAACTCCGGAACATGGGATGTGGTCTGTAGGAGACCACAGTAGTTCTGTGTCGTGCCTAAGGTTTTTTCCCTTTTCCACAGAGGGGTCCAGTCTGGCCACTCTGGGCCAGATAAGGTCAGACAATTATACAGCAAACACAGTGGCTTCAGTGCAGCAGCTGGGGCTGCTTCCCCAGGGCTCGAGGGCTCAGACACAGCATCCCATGGCAGCAGCTCAATGCCTATTACCAGGCATGAGGGGAGCAACGGGAGCTGATCCTCTGCATTAATCCACAGCAACTGTGAGATAAATTACATTACTCTAAATGCCACTGAAGGAAATTTGGCTGACGTATGCAAACTCGTTAAGCTGCTTTAATTGCAGGGCTCTAGGAGAAGGTGGTGGTTTCAGCCGACTGAAATAGGATGGGGAGTCCTCACTGTGTGAGACAGGAGAGAGAGCAGCAACACAGCTACTCAGGCCAAGAGAAAAAAGGGAAATCCTGTCTTTCAGGTGGGAAAACACACTAGGCAGTCTTTCTCTTTCCATAGCACCTCTTCTTAGCCAAATCAATAAACAACAGATTGAGGCCTGAGGGACTAGAATGGCACAGGAAAAAGGACTAGGCTGGCACATCTCATCCCTCAGCTTCATTCCTCACAGGAAAAGGCATTTTCAGGTAGATACGGCTGAAATAACTTCAGATAAAAAAGGAGCAGGTGGGAGGTGGTTTTTCATTCATTAAAGACAGTCATAGAACTTTGTTGTCTCTCTTTTTTAAAGAAAATCAGAAACCTCCCACAAAGAGATTTTTCTTTTGCTGAAATCATGCTTAGCTTTTTTGTTTGGTTGGTTTTGTGAATAAGGTAGGGTACTTTGCATTGAGAGTAATACCTTTTTTCATGAGAAAATGTAGAAGAAAAAGTTCCTCTTCCTTGAAAAACTGATTTTTAACTGGATTCAACCGTAGACATGGATTAGTTATTAAAAATAGTCAGAAAGATTTTAATCCTGCCAGCAGTCAAGCATGCTGCCAATAAAAGCATTTGAGCTTTATTCTTAATTTTTATCCTACCAAGAACTCTCTTAACCTTGCAGAGACAGCCTGAATGCTCAAGGTAAGTACATGCTCACCATCCATTTGGTGGTGAGCCCAGGTTTTCAGGACTCAAGTGAACTGACAGTTCAGAAAATAAAGCCTTTCTTCCCTGATTTCTTTTTCTTTCTTACTTGACAAGTGTACTGATGGCCAGTTTAATTTGATTTGACACAGATGGTCATTTCAGTTGGCAATCATCCACCAAAATACTTGTCACCCTTGGCTAACGACCTACCCTCATCGATAATCTTGTGACATCTTTTCCACCTTCTATATGACATGTGCCTGTGAACTTCCTGCAGTAACCCCTTCATGGTTTTAAATCCCAGCCTGCCAAATGCCTGGCTCCAAAATGTCATTTCTTCCTCACAAGGACACTCCAGCTGCTGAGGGAGCTCCTTGTGAGGCTCCCTCCATTTTAGCCCTAAGGCTTGGTAGGAAGGGACACGGAAAATACCATGGGAGGACACATCTGTCCTTGGCTTCCATCTGTCTCACCATGCCAGGCCACAGCCTGAAGGGCTGGAACCAGGGGCCTGTCATTCCCTGGGTCTTTCCTTAGATCTGAAATAGATCTGAATTCCCCATTGTGGATCGGGGAATGAGGCCTTTTTTGTACCTCAATGTTATAAGGCATCTAAACAATAATTATTAATGACCCATAATAATTCTAGATTCTTATTTTCTCTTCATCTATAATGACTTAAAATCCATAATTTTGTCCTCTGAGCTGCCTACTAGTCACTTCAGAGGAGAAACTTTAGCCTTTTGCATGCACTTGAAGCCTGATCAAGGGTCCCCTGTAATCCATGGCTGCCCAGTCAAACTCAGGGTTATGTGACAAGTGGGATGCTTCTGTAGTAGCTTCTCTGCAGCTACTGCAGAAGTAAGTGGCAAACAAGATGTTTGTAAGATAAAGCCTTGCATCTCCACACAATATTTTCCAGCTCCTGTTTGAAAGACGTTTTCCAGTCTGATCTTTCACTGGAATAATTCTACTCAGTTTACATTTGTTTCTGTCACAGGGTCATTTGTCCAATAAATTAAACAGTCAATAAACGCAGGCGCCATAAATCTTTTCTATCACTAATTACCTTAAAAATGAGGAGGCTGCTATTCTGCCTTCTTTATTTCATTTGATAGTTGTAGCAGCAGCAGCAGATCTGGCTAATAATCCCTGCCTTCAACTCAGGACCATTGCAGGGCCATGGGGAGGACAAATATGAAAATCAGGCATGTGCAGAGTAATTTTTCTCATGAGAAAACATATTAATATGAAACAATGAGAAGCCACGGGACTTCCTAACCTGGATGTAACACACTTTTACCTCGGCTGAGTCTGTTCTGCCATGGTGAAGAAAAGCCCTCTGGGAGCTGCTGCTGTATGACTGCTAACACTTGGCAGTCATTCCTCTGTGTGAGCTGTGGGGAATCTCCATCACTGTGCAGCCACCTGAACCTTGTTTCTGTGAGGTCCCAAAGGCTTTTGCAAGGTTTGTTTATTATTAGCAGTGTCATTTTCCACTCTCATGACTTATTTTGAATATAAGGAATGTGGACCCTATTAAAAAAAAAATCATGTGTTACTGCCTAGGGCACAAAGTCTGGAGTAACCCATATTTCATCATCCTACTATTAAATAACCAGTATTAATTTACTTTTCACCAATTAGCTAAGAACAGGCAAACAAAGTTTCTACATGTGACAGAGAGCTAGCTGCTACTAGATTATAAATGTCATATGTGGATCCAGAATATTTTATGAAAAAGATTAGTGAGTTGTTTCTCATATCATAAATTTCCTTGTTGGTCTGTTAGGAAATATTTCCAGTTTGTGGTGCCCTTTCTGAACCCTTGACTCTAAGAGTGCAGCCCAGAGCAGGTGGATGCAGATGACCCAGAAGTCCTGTCAACATTTCTGTGGTATGTATGCATGTGTGGGAGTCAGTAGCATTTGGAAAAGGCAGATAGCATCAAAGAATATTTAGGGAATGAAGCTGTGGGCTCAGCTGTAAGCAAAGCCCCTGTGGTTAAAGCTGTGCCTGTTGAGATGTCCCATGTGACAGTATCAAACTCATTTCCATGCTTTGCTATGCATGTCCACCTCCTTGTTGAGCTGAAAAACTGTGTGTTACACAGTGCTGGGATGTAAATGAAGGCAATGATGTCACCCCTGCAAAGTCTGATCAGTCTGAAGGCCCCGTGCACTCACCCCAGCACACAGGATCTGGCAGTGGGAATGGACACCAGGACCTGGCAATGTGTGATGCTGGTGTTGTCACCCCTGCCTATCCCCACTGTCCCACCCCCCACCATGCCCGCCTTGTCCTATTTTGCAGTGGTCACTTCCACGGACTTTCTGGAATACAAAAGTGAACAGTAGCAGAGCTTTTCAGCCCCCTGTGCACATAGGCTTTTTTAAAGATAATCATTACAAAAACAAAGGTCATTTAAGAACACACACACACACAGAAAATCCCATTTTAGATTAAAAAAGTGCAGTGGAGTTTGACCTTTGCTGTGTCTTCTGCCCTGCCTCCTCTCTGGAGGTTTGTATGGTGTTCGTGGTCATGCTGCTTTATTATTCCCATGGCTCTGTTTCTTCCTTCTAGGCATTGAATAAAGCAAAGCACCACAAATTTTACTTAAAACAAGTTGACCTACACTTGGAAAACAGCAAGTGCATTCTTAGGTAATTCACAAACAGGAAAATGAGACAAGGTCAATGATCAACTCATTTATTGTGGCTTGACCCATCTTACTGAGCCTATGGTTTGCTCCTGAGCTCGCAGGGCCACAGCCCTTGGGTACACCAGTGTTTGGGATTTGCAGGCTGAGCACAAATCAAGGTCCTTTCCTTACAGGACCTTCCAGACTCACTTTGCAGACTGGCAGGCTGATTTTCAGTGGATCAATGAATGAGTTAGGACGCCGAGTCTCACTCTGAGCACAAGGAGAAGAACTCTCCATTCGAGATTTTAGGCTACATCAGCAGGACAGAGATATCCAGAAGAAAAATCTGCTACAGCACAAGGCCTTTTTGGAGTAGTGGGGAGAAGCCCCCAGCCACAGCAGCGCAAGTACATGTGGACATCAGCTGTATAGGAGGATGGATTTTGCCATGGAGGGTCCCTACATGGGTCAGAAAACAGTCCAGATGTGAATCAACGCTCAGAAACCAGTCCAGCCATAAAAATGGACACTCATAGCTCAAAAAAGGCAAGAGTGGCAAATAATTCATCTTAACTACCATGAGGTTCCCTGTATCCTTTTACAAACAAAACAAAGCACAGAGGGAATAACCCCTGAAAAATGCCAGTGATTTTGTACTGCTCACCCAGCTCTGGTGCATTGAAGGGCAGGAGACCTTCCCCAGCCCACAGAACCCGTGGTTTTCGTTCATCTGCACAAAGGATCTCACTTCTGCAGAACTGCAGCCCTCATAGGAATACCACAGGCTCCTCTGGCCTATCTCCATGGGAAAAAAATGAGAAACAAACACCAGGCAATGCTGCCAGATGTCTACAAAGGTACAAGGATAAACAGTGTGGCTTATCTGGGGGGAAAGGGCCATGGAAGCCTGGCTCTTGTAGATCTTCTCAGGGAGCCAAGTCACATGCACACACAGTCAATAAAGAGCTGCCTCTTTTCTCTTCCCAGAAATTCCATTTTCCTCTGGGTGTTTATCAATTACTGGACATACAAGAGATTTGATCCAAGACAATTTACTTCTCATACATGAGTGAATATCTAACTGCCCATCCTCAGCCTGACTGATGAGAGCCAGGTAACTTGGCAGGCTTCCTCCTCCTACATCTGAGGGATGGTTGCTATCCATGAGTGCCCCTGCCACAGATATGGATGCCACCAAAACAGATAGCCCTCTCCAGTGAGACATATCGGTGGGAGACAATTTCATGAGAATGAAATAGTATTTTCCCCAATTTATTCTGCAAGAACAATGCAAACAGGGTATCCCATTGAAATGCTGGGTTGGTTTCCTACGGTTTCTTTCCTTTGTTCTTACTGATCAAGTGAAGCAAAAAAAAAACAAAAACATTTCTCTTTTCCAAAATCTCCAAAGTAAAATTCATTTCAGATCCCCTTCATGAAATGACTGGATAGAAGGTTCTCCCTTGGGTCACTCAGCATGTTCATTACATTGCTCTCACTCCTCTGAGATAATGAATCGTGTATTCCAGGACCTGTCCACACTTGCAAGTTATCACTGATTAAGGTAAGGTGCAAATATAAAGTGCCATTGCTGTTTCTTAAGAGCAGCTCAAGGGTTGAGTTAAGCAGGAATAATGCACTGATTTCTCAATAACAGCTTCCTCACAGGGTGTTAATCAGGAAGAGGTGGCTGGAAACAACGCAGCCCTGCCTGAGGTATGACGTAGCTGAATCAGCCACACTTGCTCAGACCTCTCCCAACTGCCCTTGCCAACAGTAGGAGAGTGTTTCAAGAAGTGCTGCTGAAGATCCTATGGATTATTTCAATTCATGCTGTGCATGTTGAAGTCTGTACCACGGTTTGCCATAGGGAACCAGCATTAAACCATTAGTACTAGTTGGATTATCTGCTTATGGTTAAGAATACTGGCTGGTGTGTGCACCTGTTGAGCAGCCAAGAAAACGAAAAAGCATTTGACAAAATGTTCCAGATACAAATAAAAGCCCAGAGCTAGACAAGACTTTTCCACAGGAGCCTGTGACAGGTCATGGTATTGCTGCTCAGCCAAGTTGTCAGACAACAAAGCTATGAAGAAACATTTAGTGGGTTGCAAATGCACTCTTCTCATCTTTCAGTTTTGCAAATGTTATTGAGTGATGCTGCCCTTATTCTGTATTTGTCCCTTCTCTGTAGAAGTACTTGACAAGTCATCTGGGAACATCTATCATTGCATAACCTCATACTTGACAGACAAAGCTGTTCACCTCTTTTTGCCCCCTTTATGCAGCCAAGGGCTCCAAGCACTTCTCAGGCATCCTTCAACAATGTGTTTCTGCAGAAATAAAAAGCCCCAAAACTCAGAATTTGGCTTTCCTCTATACTTTTTTTGCTCTTAGCCTAACCCAAAGCACTTTAAAATGCATAATTGCTATCATCTTAGGGAAAGTTGTGAGGTAATTAGGTCTCTGGTCTCTAATTTATAAGCAGAAGTGGTAAAACACCCTACCTTTGACAGGATTAAAGTACCTGTGGGTACTATTCATGCTTTGAGATCATCTCTGGCCACTTTGCTCCTTTTAGGCCACTGCAGGTATGTACAGAGATGATTAGAGAGACTTCCTGGTCGATGCTCAGAGGAAAGCAGAGGAAGCTTCCAGAAGGCAATGCCAAGCTGGGTTCCAGGAACATGAAGGCTTGCTCCATCCAGACCTGTGTCAGCTGGACATGGGTCTGGGATTGCTCCCGTGCTGGCTCCTGCCCCACTCCTGGTGACTCTATTCCCTCGTGCTGTGGGGTGGAATCCAGCACACGAGCTGCTGCCAGGGGACAGCTGGCCACAGGTAAGTGTGTGAGGGTCATTCCCATCCTGCAGCTCACAGGATGCCTCACTGCATCTGTCACCTGGGCTCAGCCTGTCCTGGGGATCCCAAAAAAAGCGGACACAGAAATGGGGCTTCAGAGGCAGGTTGGCAGAACAGTTTTAGCATGTGGAGTGACAAGTGCAGGGGGAATACAAACTTCTGGAGCAATAATTTGCTATTATGTGAATATATATTATGCTACATGTGACATTTACTTGGGGATTTGAATTATCTAACATTGCTCCATCGGCTGATGTCAGGGGACATTCAGGATGGGCCTCTCCACCTGCTGAGGAGTTGCGTCAGAATTGGCCTGGAGATACACGTGCATAAACATTACCTAAGCCTGTGAACAAGAACTAGCTTCAGACAATACTAGTGCATACAACCAAGCCTGCCTTTGAGAGAGGACAGGTATAGGTGATGGGATACAGCATAAAACACACTAAAAATGGCCTATATTCACACTTTTCTACACAACCATTAGTTTTTGTTTTCTTTCAAAAATGACCTTCCTATCAATTCAGCCCTGAGGCAGTTAACACATGGAACTCAAAGCTACAGTAACCCATGTCTGTACACCAGGTTAAGAACAAAATATTTCATTATCATATTAAAATCCCTAATTAATTCTGGGCTTAAACTTGAAGCAGCCACAGTTCCAGTTGTAATAATCCTGGGAACTGAGAGGATCTGAAACTTCTGAAAATCAAGTCCAGAAGCACTCAGGATTTCCACCAGTGCCACAAACCCAAGGAAACTTTCTGATGGTTTCATTTGTATTTGGAGTTTCACTGACCTTGCAAATAATACATGACATATATTCTGTCTATTCCTCAGACAGGTTCTGCATTACCAAGTGCAATACACCTGGCTGCAGTCAGTGTATTATTTTGCTCTAAATTCATTTTCCAAAGCTATATTTCTCAAAAAATATGAGACTTGAAACTCCACTTTTATGATCATAAAAGATTTGGTTTCTGTTGTCCCCTTTAATAAGTGCATCCAAGTCTAAGCCTATTTTTAGGAATATGTCAGAGAAAAAAAAGCTAAAATGACTTGCCAAAGCTGCTGTCCGACCTTTAAATACATATTTAAAGTTCTGTCTCAGCCGCCAAGGAGTTTCTTTCCTCAGTGCCAAATGCAGAGTTCATGCAGCCCCAGCTCCTCCAAAAAAGTGCTAAGTTCCATGTTAAAACCAGGTGCTGTTTACACCAAAAAAATGTGGGGCAAACATCTGCATGTCACCAAGCATCTTTCCTGTACACTGAATATAAATATCCAGGATAAACCTTAACCTCTTGACTGTGTTTCCTCCTACATCTTTGTCCTCTGAGGCAGGTTATATAAGTAACCTGAAATAAAAAACTTTCCTTGTCATGGTGTAAAAATACTAAAGCTCCACTGCCTTATAATCTGCTTCTTTTGCTGGGTGTCCATCGGCTCTTCAGGACGTGGTGCCAAAAGACACTATCCCTGTTAGAGGACATCTGAAGGTCTCATGAATGGTTGGTGAGGGGAATATGGTTCATAAAGCTGCTGAGGATAGGTGTGCTGCAGAAAAACCCTGAGAGAGAAGAGCAACCCTTTGAAGGCATGGTGGATCTGACTAAGAGGACTTATTTAGCAGCCTGTGTGCAGATGTCCAACACAGCTTCATGTCTTGGAACTTCTCTCACCCTGATCCCAAAGCAACATACACTGACCTTCCTGTGCCAGAGCAACCTCATGTGTTTTTAAGCAAGTCTTTGCCCTAGTAAGTCTTACAAAAGCTGGTCAGCAAAGATTTTCATTAATTCAGTAGTGGTAGTGATTGATGACCAAATAATATTGGTTATTTAACCAGAAGATCACATTCTGCAAAGAGCAAATATTTCAAAAGAACAAGTATTTCCTGACAATGTTCATTTATCACATTGGAATTTTAGAAAGCTGTGAAAAAGGCTTGGAGAGACCCACAAGAGATCATGATGTCCATGTGTGATCCATGTAATTTCTGATGATGAACATCATCAGGAAATACTTGTTACCAACAAGGTTTTGTTCGGATATATTTGTTTAAGGTCTGTAGGTCCTCCTTTAGATGACTCACCTCATTGTTAAGGTTGACTTCTCCAGACCCCTCAGCACAAACTATCTTTTAATGTTGTCCTAGGCATTCTTTCCTAGCGATCACCTCTGCAGACCACTTGGTCTTTGCTCCAAAGAAGCTGAAACATAAAAGTTTATTTAAATACCTGTACAAGCAGCAGTTTTCACAACACATATCTGCTGCCATGATACCTCGTTGCCCACTGGGTGCCCAGCTCAGGCCCCGCTGTTCTGACACGATCTGTAGAGCACACACTTTTGCACCAAGTGGTGAATTTGGTCACTCAGTCAAAGGGTGGGTTTCTGAAGATGAGTTATACTCAAAAAACTGAGTGAAGTCAGTGCTTATTATCACATGGACACTCAAGCCCTCGGTTGTGCCATAGGATGTAAAATCATGCAGCACCACACACTTCTAGCAGCAGAGAGATAGCAGCTGTCTGGGAGGTAACTATTCCCTTCAGGTTAAATTAAATTTATGTTGGTTTAATTTAAGACAGTTGGGAACAGTTTTTCAAGCTAAAATAATAAAAGCCACTCCTAAAGTGAAATAATGGATGGCAATAATATTGACATGTGGCAATAATAATAAAGATGTACTGCCCACTAAAGGATTTTTTTAAAATTAAATAGAACCAAAAGAAGTTTCTATGTGGACTATAACCCAGAGGCCAATGAGTCTTAGGTATCTTTGAGAAGAGGGAACACTATCCTCAAACTCTCTGCTGGGACACAGCAGGAATTCTGAAGCCCAGATTATTTTTTTCTTTGCACTTTAACACAGAGAAAGTTGAGGCAGGTTGACAGACACAAAGCACATGCTTTATTCACTGATTTTGTAGCTGATGGCACACACCAAGTTCAAGGCTAATAGGAAAATTGTAGATGAGATGAAGCTGGGAGTCCTCAGGTGGCCATCCTCTCTTGGTGTCTGCTCCAGTGCAGCAGGAGATCACTGTCATATCAACCACCCCCCAGTAAAATTATACCCTTTAGTTAAGCCTGCTCAAGTTGCCTTCCAGTGATCTTTGTCTGATAGCAATGCTGGCACTGGCTGGATTATGCTTGATTAAGTACGATTAAATGCAATTTTGAATGTTGCGTGCTAATTGGTTTATACACTTTGTATGCATTTTTAATCAGGTATCACTTATCCTATACTAAAATTACTACCACAAACTCTTCATTTGTAATATGTACTCATGGATCTAGAAGGCACCTAGAAGTGGAAAGAGTGTAGGAGCTTGAGTGCTGAGTGATATGAATTATAACTTGACAGCAATGTGATGAAAAGGTAGAGGAGGAGAGCACAGGAGGATGGCTGAGGTATAGGAAGCCTTTTTCCAGGGAACATGGCATAAAAAGCTCACCCCTGGAAGACTGTGAGGAAAAGAGTGCTGGTGAAAGGACCAGATGAAAGGGGCTGCCACAGCAGCCCTGGAGTAATTTTAAGTGAAAGGCTACAAGCAAAAAAGCTCCCTAAAAATTAGAAAATTTTTAGGAGTAGGCCAATATGAACAACTGCACTGTGCAATATTTGGATAATCAGACCCCCTCAAAGCCTCATAAAAGTTACATAAAAATAGTCAGTGGGATTTTGAGCATATCCTGCATTCCAGGTACACACAGAGCTCCAAACTATCCCACTCATCTGGCACACAGAAATTGATGGAAAGGTCTGAGCTTTTATTTCCAAGTTTCATTGTTTGTATGATCTACCATAGGCAGGCAAGATTAAAGAATAAGGGAATCCCTAAATATAGAAAGAACAAAGAAGAGCTCAATAGATGAATGTGAGTAATTGCATCAGGTGCAAAAACACAATTAGTGACATTATAATTACTGAAATTAAATATCAATTTATGGGAGTATGCACTAAAACATTTTTGACAGCCTCAAACATTGTATGGTAGCAAATAGAAGTGGCATGACAGCTCCCTAATTTGTAAAGTAGAATCATAGAACCATTAAAACTCACTTAAAGAATTTTATTCCATAAGATACGAGGACAGGAAAGGTTTCAGTGCAAAGAGGATAAGTGATAATAAATGCCCAGTAAAACCATGCATACATCTGCAGCTATTAAGACACACAGCAGCTTTTCTAAAATACAAATGTAGTACATGAAGTAACAAACCCTGCAGCAGCACCATGGAAAACTTTGGTCTGAAGGACAGAGTGGGAAGAAGGTCATTCCCTTTGGGATAGGACACACCTCGCTTTAGATGCTGCAGGCATACAGGTTGCATGCTAATTGTGTCTGTGTCTTCCTCTAGTCCACAGGGAGGAATGAGTGTCACCAGAAACAATCCTTACCATAGAGATATCCATTCAGCATGCCAGGTGGTGAGGTGAATCCAGGTCATTTCTTTCCCTTACCAATTTTCATGACAGAACTTTCCATCTCCTGGAGGATATTTTCTCCAGAACGTCTCTCCAAGGCTGGCCCTTTAAGTGTGTGAGAGCTCTGCAACCACAAGACAGCAATGTTTTTTCCTTCAAAACAACTTCACTTTCCTCTCCCACCTCCCCTCTTTCCTCCTGGTGTTTAGGTCCTCTTTGCTAGGAGGATGGCTTTTTTTTCACCCCGTTGCTAGGCTGGTAGCCTAGTTTACCAAGGAAAGGAAGCTTATGAGATCACACTGTCTGTGCAAGTGCCAGTCAGTCCCTCCCAAATAATTTTTGAGCCTGTGAACTGAGTTTGATCAAACTTGACAGGAGATAGAAGTCTCAAAGGTTTGAGCTGCCTACAAGTGCTGTGGAAGTAGGCAGGCAGAGGAGAAAAAATTCTGGGAGTGCATCCACTGCAGAAATATTACTGCATTATTAGACACCAGAGAGTCCACATCGAAGACAGTCATTACCACTGAACTCCATGGGAGATACAATTTCACAGATTCAGCAGCTCACAAGATGACTTGATTAATATGAGCACGAGCAAAATGTTCTTCTCCCCTTCTTCTAGAGCGCAAGGCTTCTAGTTGCAGAGCAGCAGGGGAGAGCACAGAAATGACAGGCTGCTAGAGTGAATTTAGAGCTAATTGCTGCTCCTTCTCATGCCAGTCCTCGTGTGGAACTCGACTTCCCTGTGACTCCGGTGCCCCCATTTGCATGATCTGGTTCACACAAAGGATGAAATTGCAGGGACTGAAGTGAGCAGAGCAAGTCCTAAATTGCCGTGGGCTCTGCTGAGGAGGGTGAAGCTGCCTTATAATGGGCCGTCGTTTCTAAGGGCAGCTCCATGATGAAGCATCCAGCTCATCCAGATCTGTCCTCCTGGCGTTGGTCGGCGTTGCAGTTGCTAACGGCGATTCATTTACCACGAGTGTGAGCTGGAACATGAGCTGAGGACCAGCAAAAGCTGTGCCTGGTGCGTGGGCTGCCTCTAATTTGTTCCTGCTGTGGCTTTTCCTAGAAGTCAGACACCCCAGGACTGCCTGACTACTGAGCCTACTGAACAAAACCCTTGCAGTTCCTTGTTAACACTTGCTAGGGAGAAAAGCAAGCTATTTGCACAGGTGGGATTCAAAAAGAAGTGGAAATCACTCATCTTACAGAAAAAAAAAAAAATAAAAAAAAAGAAATATGAAGAACTAACCACAGCTGATATTAAAATAAAGACTGGGGAGTTGTGCAACTTTTTGTGTTCGGTGAAATATTGATGTTTTCTTCTTCTCCTAAGCCTTCTAAGTATTGATGTGCCAGATATCTGATTTAGGTGGAGAGAGTGCAAATCACCAACACCTAAAGGAAATGGAGGGAAGGTAATTAAATGAACTTTTGATGCACAGCAAAACGGGGGGCTTGTGAGCAGTAAGCAACATGGCTGAAAACAATCTGGGATTTTGCAAGAAGGACAGATTTTGCAACCTGTCCTCGACAGTCTAGCTGAGGGCACGAACTGAAATTCACAGCCTGAAATGCCTGCAGGACAACACCTACATGAGGCTGGGCTGCTACAACCTTCCTTCAGATGAGGCTTCTTCAGAGAGGAACGTGAACCACAACTCTCCTGCACCCAGGGCTGAATGTTAACTCTTACATAACAGACCTGTGGAGCAACAGGGGAGCATCCTTTACCTAATATTTGTTGTTGCCATTTCAATCCAGGCGTTTTTCTTCTGATGAAAGTTAAAAGATAAAATAAAATGTTTCTAATTAATAAAGCCTACCTCCTCATGTAGCATTTTTCGTAAATCTCAAAGATCTGAAAGTGCTACTCCCATTTAATGGACACTAGGAGTAAGGGTGAAGGAGATCAAGTGAAATGTCTTGGCAACAGAAAAAAAACAAGTATTGCTTCATGGCTCTCGTAAAAGGGACAAGGGCACCTATTAAGCCTCAATAAACAGCAAAGCTTAGGACAATTTTCTGACATATTGGATCCTTCAATGAGGCATTGTGAAACTAATGTGACCAATGTTCCATGCTAACAAAATATGTTCTGTATTTTTCATCTGACAACATAATTTAAGTATTTCTTAGAATATGGGAAACAAAATGAGGCAGTGCCTTTACAGGAATCATTCCTTTGCAAAAGGCAGCTTGTGCCAGAGGACTGGAAAATTGACAGTGCCCCAGGGGAGCACAGGAATGGATAAAACCTCTTACATTACCCAGTCAAAATAAAATGCATTAAAACAAGTATAAATACCAAACTGACCATTTACTGCAAAACTTCTTGTACTTAAGGTACTACTATTGTCAGAAGTATTACTACTAGAAGTCCTGACAAAGAGAGACTGTGACACATGGCTTGACTCTTGAAGAGGTGTGTTTGGCAGAATTAGACATGTACCTAGCTGTACCTGAAGGAAACCTACCGACAGTGACTGCAGCAAAATAGGTGGTTTAAGGTGGGATATATCTGATTAAAACAACTCCTATCATTATCAGGGATTGTTTCTTTCTTATGGCTACTAATGGTTTTTTAATTGGTTGACTAAGGTTCTGAGGTTTTCGTTTGCTGCCTTGGGGAGCATCAGTTTGAATATTCAGTAGTTTCCAAAGTGTTAAAGAAATTGGTGGTATTAAAGGATGCACTGTCCATCCACTCTTGAGGCTGCTTCCTAGCAAAAAAAAAAAAAAAAAAAAAAAAAAAACAAGTGCCCTGCAGATTTGATCTCTGATTGAGAGATCTAGTAAGTTTTTCACAGTATTTAATAAATTGATATCATGGACAAGAAATCTGGAGGTGTAAAGCACAATGCACACACAAAGCTCTTTGTATTTTGGTGGCATGAACCTGGAGTTCATATTGGGATAATATTCCCATCTGAGGTAAAACTGAGTGTTCAAAATCCTTACCTAGGCAGAATCCACATTGACTTCAGGGGATACTTTTTCCCAGAGAATGGCTGTGTAAAGAAGGTCAGGACTAGCTGTTTGTCCCCTGCAGCAATGTTGTTTCTCTGAAGAGACTTCCAGCACCTGTGATCAGGGATTTATTATTGCTGGTGAATACCAGCAATCAGGTGTTGGTCAGTCTCACCTTGACCTTCATGAGGCTGTCTCCATCTTTTCTTCATATCAGCTTTGGAGATAAGCAAACAAAGAAACAAAATAAAACAAACAATAGAGCCTAAAAAGCTAAGGCACAAGCCACAGGCTGGGTTTATGAGAATTTGACCCATTTAAACCTATTTCTTCAGTACCTCCTGAAAGGCAAAGTCTGTGGCAGCACAGTCTGCCCATTTGTTAGCAAACCCATAGCTCAGGAGCATGGGGCTTTGAGCAAAATCTTCAAACACACACCCACCATGGGGATTTGAGGGGAAAGGAACAGCCAGTAACTCACCAGTAATAATGCTGTTGTCACTCTCCCACATCATCTCCAGTTTCTCTTCTCACTGGTAGAACTGGGCAGCAGAAGGTCCTTAGCCCAAAGCAAATGAAAGCCCTTTCCTGTACTACCATTGCAATGGGCCCTGGGCTGAAACTCTCCCTCAAGAGAGGCTCCAACCAGCTGGAAGCACATTTGCCAACAGTGCAATTGATCTTCAGCTGCCTTTAGCCTAAAGAAACTCTTTCAGACATCTAAAATCGCATCTGATTTCATAACAGACTCCTCTGCAATCCCCACCACTTTGCCTGCTCTCAACCCTGCCCAAAAAAACCCAAAACCTAAACCAAAAAAAGCCCACCCAAACCCACTCGTGATGAAGAATGAAGTGGCTCAGAAGAATAAGCTGATTTGACACCTCCTCCTGCAAGTCCTGCCAGCCAACTCCTGCAGCAGCCTTGCTCTGCAGCACCCTGTAAGCAGGATCTGCAGCCAAGTCAGGGGAGAGGGAAGAGGTGGAGGAGGGAGCAGGGAAGGCTGCTCACATGGAAAGCCAGGGCTATTCCTGCTGCCCACCCTGGAGGCACCACCTCTGCGTCAGGCAGGAGTATCAGAGGGAGAATCTGGCTCTCTGGATTTAACAAGCTCACTTTTCCTTTAATTGAGGCCCTCGGGCACTACTGTAGTCCACCTAATGGCACTAATCATTAATGAATCTTCTTGGTGAATAGGAAGGCTGAACTGTTCTCTCTCTCCTTAGGTTGTCAGCCCTTCACAGAACTTAGTGGGTTTCACTGGGTAGGACAGCAACTGCACAGATTTTAAAAGGACTCTGGAGAGGAAGAGGGCTGGAACAGCCACTGATCCATTCATCCCTAGACTGTGCAAATGAGCCAAAGACCTACAGGAACTGGCTGCTTCCTCTGAGATGTAGATATAGGCACCAAAAAGTCCTGTCAGAAATGGATACTGCACTTTATTTCATACCATGCCTCCCTGCTCCTTCCATAAGCACCAACCAGTTTGCTCTCACTATCACTCAGATTTTTCCTGTTTTGTGTGTCCTGGCTCAAGCTTTTGCTCCCAGCACAGGCCCACTCCATCTCCCTGTTACAGCCTTTGAACAGATGGGAAAAGGTCTCTTTTTTTTTTTTTCTTTTCCCTTAAAGCAAAAATAATCGACCGCCACCACCTCAGCCCAGTGCTGGCAGGGTCTCGCCGTGTCGGAGGGCAGCCCGAGCCGGGCCAAGGTGCAGCTCTCCCTGCAGGGCTCAGCCAGGCTGCTAAAAGGGGGAGGAAGGGAGGGAGGAAGGGAGGGAGGCAGCAGGAGAGCAGCCGCAGGCCAAGCACGGGTGCATCCGGCGCTGCCGGGGAAGAAGGAGCCAGCGCTCTGCAGCCCTCCGGGGACTGCGGGGCTGCGGTTGCTCAGTCGGAGCTGGGAATAGGAATTAGGGCAGGCAGAGCCGCAATGGCTGCAACTCTTCCTGATTATCCAGCCAGCTAGAAATGCACTGGCTTGTCTTTTGTTTCAGCTGCGGGTTTTTCCTGTTGATCTGCATTTATGTTTTGTTTTGTTGGGTTTTTTTTCCCCTTTATGCGTGCGTGTGTGGGCATTTTCTTTTAAGCAGAAGAGATAATTTTACTGTGGTCACTGTCAGGGTTTAAACGCTCTTCTGTTGCGTTTTTCCCCTCTCCAGTTCACCAGCTCACGTTCTTCCGGGAGTTAAGAAGGGATGTTAGAGGCTTGAACCTCTTCCAGCTCTTGCTACAGCAGCCGCTGCCTGGGGCAGCGGGACCAGCCTGGCAAGAGACAGCCCAGCCTTTCCCGCAGCCTTTACAAACCCTACAGGTGCAAGGCGGCAGGAGGCAAGTCCAGTACACTCAGTCCTTTTCTGGGACTTGGCGGAGGGCACATGTTTCCTTGCCCACACAACATGGCAAGGCAGAGCAAACATCCATCCCTGCGGTCGAGAAAATTAAATACATAAAATCGACCATGGCACTCAGGCTTCAGAAGCGGCCCTTGAAAGGAGCAGAAAAGGGAACAAGCAATGCCTTGCGCATTGGGGGGCTCTTATAAAATGAACGGGCGGGAGGGAAGGGCGAGTTTGTTGGTTGCTCGTGCTCCCCGAAAAAAACCACGGAGCTGTAGGCGGGAATAGCCTCGCTTGTGAGTTTGTCCAGGGAGAGCTGAGCCGGCTGGACCGGAGTTTGCTGCCGTCCTGCCGCCTGTGCGGGAAATCCCGGGGTGCAATGCAGGCTAGTGCATCCCGGCTAGCTCGGCAGGCCCGGTGGCCGGCCTGTGCCCCTGGGGTGAGCTCCCGACAATTATTAGCCCAAAACAGCAGAGTCCAGGAGGACACAGAAGGGAGGAAAGGGGGCCGGGAACGACCACCGGGCACCCTCCCCACCAGCTCCACTGTTTTTCACTGGTTTGCCACCGTTAGTTATTCTCCTCAACGGAGGGTTAATTGGGGGATGTGCTAATTACAGGGAGATTATTCATTAGTAATTGAACTTCACACGAAAATAACTCGAGTCCGCTAATGAGCTGGAAATCGCCCCCTTATTAGGGGGTTTCAGCTTTCTTCTGTGGGGTGAGGGAAAGCTGGCAGGCTCCCTTCCATCGTGCTCCGACGGACGGGCACTGTCCAGCAGCCGGGAAGGCGGGGGCGGCGGCGGGAGCGCGCCCGGAGCCGAGCCGGGGGATGCCGGCAGCGGGCGGGACCAGCTCCCGGGCACCCCGGGGCGGAGCGGGGCTCTTTGCCGGCCGCTGGAGGGGATCCCCGGGGCTCAGCCGGCACACACAGCAAGCTGAGGAGCCCCTGGTACCTCAGCAAGGGCTTCCTCTCCCCTCTCTCCTCGGCATCTGGCATTTCGTGCTACAGGAAACCATAACAGCAGCGCCTGACCTCATGAATACAGAGATGTGCGCAGAAAAATCAATTTAGGTCTAGATCCTCTGTGGGGAGGGAAAATAACCCAAACCATTTAAACAAAGCTCTGCTCTCCAGGGTTTTCCTTTTTCTTTGGTGTTGGTGGGGATTGAATCTAGAGGGAGGCCAAAGCAAAACGAAATTCAAGCAGACCTGTGTCTGCCGAAGCGAGGCTGAGCTCTGCAAAGCCCCCCCCAACACACGCATAATGTATTTTATCATTAAAAAATCAACATTGCTTCCAGTGGTAAAGGCGCCTGGCTCCAGTTCCTGAGCACATTCGTTGCTGGGATTCAATCCGTTTGGGAAATGCAGATTGGCTTGCGACCCACTGTTTGATTTATGAACTGTTACATTTGCTATTGCTTACACATTACATTGCGGACCTTGGGAAAGGAGGGAGCAGGGAGAGGGGGCGAAGGAGAGACTCTGCCACCCTACACATTGGCAAAGGAGAGCTACCGCACAGGCAACGGCTCCCCACCGGAATAAATCACCTCGCACCAATTCGTGGTCCCTACCTCCCCATCGCCCACTCACCTACCCACCCACCCACCCCCAATCGCCAGCTGGGCTCTCCTCTTATAAGTAAAAAGGACGTGTTCACTATTTGATGTGTATTTCTTTATAAAGGCATCAGGCGTCTATAAATAGCCGAGGTTAGAGCAGCTTCTGCTGCGAAATCAATACCCCGTCCCCCCTTCCCCTTGCTCCTTCGGCTGAGCTGCCTTATTAATTATGAAAGGGCTCCTCTGCGCCCCGGCTCCGGCTCCGCAGCCTCCTCCTTAATGGTGGTTGCTGCCTTCCCTCGGCCGGGGCTCGGCAGCGCTCCGCGCCCGCGGGAGAGCCGCGCCGCCCGCCCCCTCTCCGCGCGGGGCTCCCTGCGCCGCTCCCGGGAAAACGGGGCTGCTGCGGTGCGCGGCTTCGGCGGGAGGAGGAGGAGGGTGGGAGGGTTTACAGTATTATTTTTAAGGAGCAAAAGAAAGGGGAAAGTAAAAAGAGGAAAAAAAAAAAAAAAAGAGAGAGAGAGAAAGGCTTCGACTAAGCCATTGAGGCACCCTGTCCTTGTTTGAACTGAAATTGCCGTGTTCGTCAAGGGATGGGTTCAAGATTTAGACTTCCTTGCCTTAAAAGTCCTGTCCTTTCCAAGATACTCTCGGCATATTTTATAAAAAGGACGACACCCTCATTTCAAACAATAATTTTTATTTTATACTTCTGTCTATACTTTGTAGCAAATCTTTTTTTGTTATTTTTTGCTGAATTGACTTTATAATAAACTTTTGTTTAAATTACATTTTTCTTCTCTTTTAAAATCAAGGCTCTTTTTTTTTTTCAAAATCATTTTGTTGTTGTTATTTTTTTTTTCCTTTAGGTTTACATTTAAGCCCCCTTTTTGTGATCTCTACGGTTGGATATTCAGGTATTTTACTGTTATGTGTAACATCTAAAACAAAGAGGAGGAAAAAATTAAAGGCAGTGAATTCGGAAAGATGCCTTCGAACAGCAAGTAAAGGTAAACTCTCAGAGATGTTAGCAGCATTCCGTCATTCCTCCGGGCATTTAGATACGTCTTTCTTTCTCTTGCTCCTTCCTTCCTTAGCTGTTCGTTTCCCTCTCTTTCTCTCCCTCTCTCGCTCTCTTTTCCCCTTGAGGAAAAATGTTCTTTTTTATTTATTTTTAATTTTTTTTTCCAGTGGAATGACCAAAAAAACACAAGCGACTGTGGAGGAAAGATGAGAGATTGTGAATTATTCACCATATGCTTCACACGTGGACATCTACCTTGGATTTCTCGCCAGTGCCTTTTCCTGTCTGCGGTTTTTGTTCTCGCCTCGCACACTGCCACATTTTTAGCGGAGCCCGTGGCTCGCCGGGAGGTACCCGGCCGGTTACAGCCTTAGCAGTAGGTGGCCCAGAGCCGTTCCTGAGATTGCGTTTGCACACCGAGGGCTCGAGTTAGTTTCTTTATATTTTTCTCTATTTTTGATTCGAAGCGATAGTAAAGCTGAGGTCCGATTTGGGCTGCGCGCCTCTGTCTGTTTGGTAAGATTTGGCAAATAAAACACAAAAAAAAAAAAAAAAAAGTGTTTCACCATCATCAGCCACCACCACCACCATCATCATCATCATCAACCACAGAAAAGCACAACGTCCCCAAAGCAACGGATGGACACTTCCTCTATAGATCCAGCACATGGAGAGGGTGTGGGTGTGAGTGTGCTCGCCCCCCTAGAAAGGCAGCCAGGTCACTAGGGCGGCCCACAGAGCCGCCAGGAGCAGGGGCAAGGCCGGCGGGAGGAGGGACGGTGCCGCGCCGCTGCCGCCTCCGCACAGTTCAAATAAGCTGCCTTGGAAATCGAGGTTTTTGGATTCCCGTCTCAATTTCTCCCAGAGGTCTGTCGCTCCTTCCTGGCAATCGGTGAGCGCTGTGAGGGTGCAGGCGTGGAAATCATCCCAGTACCTGCAGCAAGGGAGAGCAGCCGGCGTCAAAAGAGGCTCGCACCCACCTTCCCGGGGAGGAGCCGCCCCTCGGGCCCGCCGCCCCCTCCTCCGCCGGCGGAGCCAGCCGGGCGTGCCGAAAAGGGAGGCTGGGCCGGCGGGGAGGAGCCGCTGCCTGAGGGTTCGGGGGTCCCCCCCATCCCCAACCCCGCCTTCGGCGCCAGCCCTGTCAGGGTGCTGCAAAAATTGCTCTGCTGGGTTTCTGGCGGAGGGGTCTTTGCCTGACGGGGGGAGGGGACACGCACCCCTCGGCTTCCAGGAGCCAGCCCAGGAACCCGCGGGCTCGTCCCGAGGGTTTCTCGTCACCGGTGGGAGCTGGCAGATGGGGGTGGGAAAGGCACCCTTTGGGGTGCGGCGTGTAGAAACCCCCGGGAGGGATTCCCCGGGGCGGGAAAAGGCCCTTACTGCAGGAAAAGCTCAAGGAGGAAGAGTAGGAGAAGCAGGAAGGGTAGGAGAAGGAAGAAGGAGCATTTTCCGCTTCTGGGAGCCTCGCACCGACCCGCAGCACGGCAGGGGTAGCGAGCTCTGATCCGTGGCCAGGGGTCTATAGGCAGGGAAGAGATTCGCTTTACTAGGATAATCTCCAGCCATTCGCACAAACTTCCCTTTTTTTTTTTTTTTTTTTTTTTTCCAATTCCTTTCTTCACGGGGACTGGACCCGCGTTTGTCGCCGGGGCAGACACCCGTCGTTCCATGGACCGCATGGGGAGGGTAGTGGGCGATCTTTCCTCTCCATGTCTGGGTTATCGAAAATCACCCCGAATCTGCCCTCCGCCTTCTATTTCCCCCACGCCTCAAGGCAGACGTCTGCGAAACTGGGTCTTGATTTTTTTTCTTTTATTTTCTTTTTTTTTTTTCCAAAGTAGTCTTACTGTCTCTAATTTATGAGCACTCTAAGCTGGTTGTAGACTCCCAATGTTTGCTACATTTGTAATAAATAATGAGATACTGAGAAGCCACAGTCTGAGAGTGTGCCTCTCCTGCAGTATTTCTGCTGTAATTGCATCTCCCAAAGGAAAATTAAATCTTTCACCATCTTTTTTCAATACACATCCCGGCACAGGGCGAAGGCAATCGGATGGTGGAAGGTGGTCGGGAAAAGGGTCTTTCTTAGAAAATAATTATCTTTAGAGATCAGGATCACATTTGATCTGGCACTCGAGGGCATAAGATACCATATCAGGACGCTGCTGCCCCTGGGTATTTATTTCTCTTCCAGGACACAAAGTAAACCTCAGCCCAGCATTTACAGAGAAGTGCCAGCCTTTTTAGGGGTTTGACTCAGAAATCTCTAGGGACAGAGGAGTGTTACAGAGTCTCTTCACACTTCCTCTTTTTCCTTTCCTTTCCTTTCCTTTCCTTTCCTTTCCTTTCCTTTCCTTTCCTTTCCTTTCCTTTCCTTTCCTTTCCTTTCCTTTCCTTTCCTTTCCTTTCCTTTCCTTTCCTTTCCCTTTTCTTCTCACCTTCCCATTTCATGTCTTTTGTTTCCTGATTTTTGCGGAGCAAAATAAAAATCCCAAACTATCCTAAACTTATTTATGTCTAAAGATACTATCTCGTTTCTAAATATTTTTTTTCTTCTTTTTTTTTTTTTCTTGAATGTGATGACAGGAATTACTACATTTACTTCCCCAAACTATTCTAAACTTATTTATGTCTAAAGATGCTATCTCGTTTCTAAATATTTATTTTTTCTTCTTTTTTTTTTTTTTGGTTGGGTTTTTTAAACGGGTGGGTTTTACACTGAAAAAGGGAGAAAACACCCTGTGCTGCAACCGCTTGCTTTTTTTTTTTTTTTTTTTTTTTTTTTTTTTTTTTTTTTTAATGTGTGTGGTTTGGGTTTGGGGGTTTTTTTTGATTTGTTATTTTGTGGCAGTTTTTTTCTTTTTCCTCCCAGACATATCGAAAATGCTCGACTTTTCTTCCCTGTGCGGGACATGATTTTGCAAGGCAAGCTCTTTTTCTCCTCTTAATATTTTTGTTGCTGTTGTTATTGCTATTATTATTATTATTATCCTTCTTTATCGTTGCCCTTTCCTTCTTGTCCCTTCTGTGCCAGGGGCAAGGCGAAACTGGTGGCAAATGGGTTTTCCTGGGGCCATGGAGGTGGCAGGAGAGAGCTGGCGCTGGGACGGCCACCTCTCTGTCGCTAGGCGATTCATATCATGACAGGGCTCTTCCCTTTTTAATTAAGTTTTGTTTTCCGAGGGGCCTCCTCCCCAGAGCCGGCTGTGCCCGGCCGGGGTGGGCAGCCTCGCACCGGCCTCGGGGGGAGCCCGGAGCCCGCCGGGTGAGCGTGTCCCACAGGCAGCAATAAGGAAAGGGATAACGATCCCCGGGCAGCTAATGTCAACACCCCAGTGCAGATCGGGGCAAGGGAAAGAATACGAAAGAGGAGCTAATTAGGGAAAAGAAAAAAAAAACCAAAAACAAAACAAAACAAAAAACAACAACAACAACAACAACAACAAAACCAAAACCAACAAGCACTGAGAAAACAAACCAGAAAAAAAAAAAAAAAAGAAAAGAAAAAGAAAAATCCCAACCCAAACCAAACCAAACAAACCTCAGATTCACGGAGGCAAAAAAAAAAAAAAAAAAAAAACCAAGACGTAGTAAAAAATTCCCTCCAGACTTCTCTGTTCCCCAAGCCCGGCCTGTCCCCGTGGCAGTGAGCTTGGAGGGACCCTGGAGCGGAGAATCCAACCCCAAAGCGTAACCCCGCTTTACTTGTGTTCCTTCCCTCTTTCCCGCCACCATTCAGCCTCGCCCCCCTTGCCCAGCCCCGGGTGACCCCCACTGTCCCCCCGCGGCCCCGAAGAAGAGAGGAAAGACCTACGCGCAGATCGTTTGGAGATTTCTCTTGTCGTCCAGGTCCTGCGGGTAGTTGGCCATGTTATCGCCCAGCCGCAGCAAACAATCCGAGAAGCCCCTAAAGACCGCATCGCACCGCCCCGCCGCTCTCACCGCCTGCACCAGGTACGCTGCGGGGGCAGGGGCACAGGTCAGCACCGCCGGCCCCCGCCCCCGGCCCGTCTCCCGCCGCGCCCGACTCGCCCCTTCCCTTCTCCTCCCCCCCGCCGGCCCCCAGCCCTTGCTAAAAGCGCGACCCGGGGCAGGAGAGGGGCGGTGGGACCGAGCCAGGCTCGGCATCGCACTCGAGGAGGTGAGCCAGGGGCTTTTCGCCCTTTTCGTTTTTAGTACCGGCGGGTTAGGTGTCTGTGGATTAGCGGCGTTGCTTTCATTAAATTTTTTCCTTTTTTTTTCCCTCCCTTTTTTGTCTTTAAGGGGAGAGGAGGAGGGGAGGTGGAGATGCGCTGCCTGCGTCTCCCCGGACTTGATCCTTTGTTAGAAAATTCCTCCTGGAAGCAGCAGGAGCGTTTCTCCGTACAAACGCAGGCGCACGCACAAGCTCCCTATTGCCCAGGTCGCTGGGCAAACACCGTGCAAGGCGCAGAGGGGAAAAAATTAAATTAAATTAACAATAATAATAATAATAATAATAATAATAATAAAATCGCTAGAAAGAGCTGCGATAGAGACACTCAAAGAAGGGACCGCGAAATCACGCAGACAGCTGCTGGGGTGCCCACCCGGCCGTGCCTGTGCTGGGGGCGGCAGGGCGGGACCGGCCCCACTCCCCCAAACCCGCTGCCCAGGCATCCCTCGGGATGGCTCTAGCCAAGGGCATCCGGTTCAGTGCAACAGGAACCAACACAAGAACAACCGTCTGCAAAGGCGGGAAGAAAATGAGTTACGGGCTCCTCCTGCGTGCCCGAGAGGACACGGGACGGGACGGGACAGGACGGGACGGGACGTGGGACCCGAGCAAGGCCTGCGGCGCCGCACGGCATCCCGCACACGCCGCAGCCGCACGGCGGGCGGGGGTACCCGGGCACGGCGAGGGGCTGGCTGCCAGCCTCTCTCCTGCCCGCGGCGGGAGCCGGGCACGCCGCGGTGTCCCCAGGCCCGGGGGATGTCGCTGCGGCCAGCGGGGGCGGGAAGGGGCTTCCCCCGTCCCTTGAGGAGGAGCCCCTTGCCGCCCACACCGTCGGGCGTCGGGTGGGGACGCCTCCCGCATCGTGTCCCTAGGGAATGGCTGTGACGGGGTGTGTGTGCGTGTGTTTCCTTGCCGGGTACCGGTTACAAGCTAAATGGCTGACTCCGAAAGAGACAGTTTCAACCCAAATCCTCCTCTTGCTGTTTGATTCATCGCTAACATGACTTGGTGGCCACTCCCCTCTACACACACACACACACACACACACCAGCACCAGCCGCCACATCAAACCCCCAGCAGGCTCCAGACATTGGCTACGATAGGAAAAAAAAAAAAAAAAAGCCAGGCAAACAAATAGAGAAGAACCGAAGACCATCCCGAGGGTAAAACCATGTCCTATAAAACCCGCGCCATCTCGCTCCGGCAGCTACAGTGGAGGGGGAGTTGCCACGAATTTCTGCAAAAAAGTGTCGGGCTATGCTGAAAATCCGGGGTTCGAAGAGGAGCCCTGCCCCAGGCTGGGGCCAGGGGAGGCGGGGGGGGGTTGGCGGGGGTCACGTTTGGGACCAGTGGTGAGCCGAGCATCCCTCGCCCCCGAAGGGCAGCCCGGCCCTCTCTGCCCGTGCCGCTGCCTCCGCACGGGGTATCCCCGATTCTAAGCTGCCCCAAACCCCGCCAATAAATTAAACATATATATATAAGGAAGGGGGGAAAAAAGGGAAAAAGGCAAAAGCGGATAGACACAGTTCCTGTCTGATTCAAAGACAACGGGATTTCTCGTGAACTAGGTCGCTTGTGCCTTGCCGTTTCCACGACCTTCCACACCCCGCACCCCCACTCAAAGACAGCAGTGTGCAGCAATGTGCAATGCAGCAGGACCGCAGGAGCCCTCCGTGACGGACCGGGCCCCCTCCCGAAACCCATTCCCCGTTCTCCCGGTCCTGCGGCTGGTCTATCCCTCCTGTCCCTTCCGCGGAGACTGAGCCCACCCCAACCCCCAGCTCGGTCACCTCCCAAAATGTCAGGGATTTCGAACAGCTCCAATCTCCTATGCCTAAATCCTAAATAAATAAATAAATCCTCCCCCCCGCCCCCTCCCCCTTATTTTTTTTTTTTTTTAAAGTCCCGTTGCATAGACATTTTGGGAACGAGCCGAGCATCCATTTCACACGAGCCTTTACCGGGGACGGGGCAAAGCCGGTGGCCCTTCGCAAACCCCACACCGACAACCAGAATCTGATTCCGGGGGTGGGGAGGTGTGGAGGAGGTGGGGGGAAGGTTACCCTAAATACCGAAGGAGGAGCAGAGAGCAGAAAAGCCCTCCATGAGCTTCAGAGCTGTCCCCTTTCAGGGCACCGCAAAGCCACCGCACCGCCACCATCCCCTCGGTGTGCAGCAGTATTTGGGGGTAACTTTCCAAATGACTGCTCATGCTCATGCCAGCCCGGGAAAGGCATTTCCCAGCGACTCTAGCTGCCTTTTGAAATTTGAAATAAAATCCATCCTCGGCTGAACCAAATAAACACAACAAAAAGAAAATCTTCCTCCTCCTCCAAATGAATGAACGAACACACAAACAAAAATTGCAAGGATTGAAATTAAGGATAACATCCAAATAAAGCCTCCCCCCTTCTTTCTGTGACAGTACAAAAAACTGGTCCTGTGAAGAGTTCAGCCTTATTTAAAATGGAATGGTAATACGAATGTAGGGGTTTGCATCATTTAACCACATTTCCCAGAGGTCAACATTTCGTTGCACTATTTCTTCACACCCCCCCCCCCCCCCCCCCCCCCCCCAACAAAGAAGAACAAAATGCAAAAGTATTTCTGCCACCCCCCCCCCCCCCCCCCCGTTTATTAGATGAAGAAATGTTCAAGGTTTTTTTTGCCTCCCTTTTTAATTCTCCCCTCCTTTTAAATTTTTTTTTCCTTCTTCTTTCTTTGTTACCCATAAAATTCTGCAGAGGTTTTCTGGAGAGGAGTGTGACCGAGCAAAAGGACCTCTAAATAGCAATGCCGAGCTATTTTTTTTTTTTTAATTGTATCAGAATTCCTTTGCAGGGAAATATTTTCAAAGGGCTCTTCACACCTGACAGTCCAGATAATAAAAGACGTGCTTTAATCCCTTTTTCATTAAAACCCAGTTTTGGATCATGCTCGGGAATCTACATATCCAGCAGATAATTTAAATTATCTTTAAAATTTGCCTATACAGGACCAAAGTGGTCATTAACTTGGAGATTGTTTAGTGTCCGTAACTAAAAAAAAAAAAAATCTCAGGAAAGAAATGTATAAAATGAACCCGAGAGCAAACCAACAAAAGCAACCGGCGAAAACCCCAAGATATTGAACAAAACCGGCAACAAGCACACAAAATACACACCGGCATGGAAAGAAACCTGTTCTATTTTAAGTAACAGCATATATAGAATTTTTTTGGACCTGCTCGATTTTTGACAGGTCGTCTCCAAGCACAAAATTAACGACTGGGCGGTGGGACTCCGCGATTTTTAAAAGTAATTTTTATTTGTTTAATCGCTGCATTCGAGTTCATTGTTTCCTTTAATTTAGTGATGGGTTTTCTTTGGTTTTAAGATGCTCTACGAATGGGAAAACGCTCTGGTTCCCAAAGGGAGACCTTCGCTTGTCCCCCAGATTTTCTGCAAAAAAAACTTTCCAGCTAGATCTCTCGCAAGACATTTTGTCTCCGTTCTTTTTTCTCTGTCCCTCGGGGAGAGGAGGAAAATTTCTTAGCGCTGGAGTCACCAAACTGTAAGTGGAAGGGAATGAAGGGGACATCCGAAAACCAGATACAAACGCAACCGCTCGTGGGGACCGAGAGAAAAGGAGGGAAAAGAAGGAAGAAGAGGCGGAGGGAAAATAAAAAGCGAAGTATGAGTGAGCATGCACCACTTTAGCAAAAACGAAAACCAAAAGTGGTTTACGAGAAATCAGTAAACCGGCTCCCTTTCCTGCGGACTCCCCTGCCTTGAGAGCGTGCCGGAACGCGGAGCTGCGGCCGCGAAGGGAAGGCGGGGAGCGGAGCGCGGGGTCCCGCCGCCCGCACCGCGGCCCCCCGCGAGGGTTATCCCGGCGCTCCGCTCCTGCATGCATCAGCCGGGCTGGGGCGCGCACAACCTGACACGGAATTTGGCAGTCCACTTACCTATCTGCACAGCAAGGATCAGAGAAATATAACTGCCGTTCAACTTAAGTCCCATCCTACATTTAGTAGAACCATTTGCGGCTGCAGATCTTTAAATAGTTACTTTGGAGAACGTGGGGGAAAGCTGAAAAATAGACATTGCCAACAAGTTCCGAGCAGCGGAGGACTTTGCAGACAAGGGGGGGAGACAAGAGGAGAAGGAGAGGAAGAGGGAGGCAGCGGGAGAGGGCGAGGAAGGCTGGCTGGGAATGGTTCGCTCCATTAGGAGGGGGCGGAGGAAGTACAGCCTCACGCCCACCACCGGCCCTGACGTGGGGGGATGACACCGACCGGGTTTTTTTTCCCCCCTTCTTATTTTTTTTTTTATAAATGTGCACCTTGGAAGAGGAGCGCCATTTATAGGCATCACAGGCTGGATTTACCCGCTCTCCCCGTGACCCCCCGCCCCATAAATCGCCGAGAAACTCCCCCCGCTCCCCGCGTTCCTCCTGCCCCGTGTGGTGGCGATGGGGGCGGCAGCCGGGACCGTCCCCCCGGGGGCGGGAGCGCTGCGGGGGCGGGAGGGGACACACAGACACAGACACACAGACACACAGACGCACACACAGACACGCACACGGAGGAGCCGCCCCCCGGGGGTGGGGATAGCACGGCAGAACCCCCCCGCCCCCGGGGCCGCCCCGTCGGGGCTGGCCGGCCCGGCCCCCGCGCTGCGCAGCGTGCAGGGGGACAGGGACGTGCGGGGGTCCCCTCCCCCTGCCCGCCCCTCCCCCACCATGACGTCACCCTCGGGCTGAGGTTTGGGGGGAGCGAGGAAGGAGGGGGAATGGTCTCTCCCGGCCTTTTTGCCGGCGTTCAAGCCCGGCGGTGACACCGCAGAGGGTGGCGTGGAGAACGGGGTCACGCGTGGGACAGCCCGGGGGAGTCGCGGTGGGGCTGTCCTGCGGCTGGGACCATGGCACCCAGCCATCGCACCCCATCCTCTGGGGACAGGCTACAGGTGTGATGGGGCTGCGTGGAGGGCATGGGGCCGCCCGAGGCTCCGATGAGCCCTGCCGGGGATAAGGCTTGTTCTGGGGTACTCTGTCACCCGGGACTGTCCTCAAGGCCATCCTCTCCAGCAGCACGAGGGGGACCTCAAGGTGCCAGCATGGGCTTCTCCCAGCACAAAGTAATCAGCAAAAACCCCTACAGCCTTCTCCCGTGGCTCTTGCACTGCACAGTTTCCCCCCCTGCCCAGCTCAGCCCTGACCTTCATCACCCATCTCCAGGGGGCTCGTCAGAGTGAAAATTACTGTTGGCTTCCATTCCTCCCAGTTTGCTCCAGGTCTGCAGTCCTGCTGTACTGGCTGTGCTGCAGGGTCCTGGACCAGCTATTGGTCCCTCTCTTTTACAAACCACTCGTGTCAATATTCAGACCTGAATGACAGCAGCTGCCAGGCCGGGTACCCATGACTCCCGTGGGCTGCAAATGCAGCCACCCGGCAAGGAGAGGGATTGCAGGGGGTTAAATGACAGTGCAACTAAGAGTAAAGAAACTGGAGGGCAAAGCTTCCTGGCTGAGAGCTCCATTCACAAAATAGTGCTGGTGAATGCCACTGCCTCTTAGGTCTCCCTAATGTGTGCAGTGGCAGCCTGCATGTGCATCCCCTCAAAGCCATCATGAACCCCCAGGCTCTGTTTCTCCAACTCAAAGGCGAGGGTAATTTTGGATAACTATGCCAGCCATCAGCTGGGCCCTGCAGATGAAAAACGCTGGCTTGCCACCTCTGTGCCTTTCCATAATTTCCTTCAGTTCCACCTTTTCTTCCTATTTATAGATTTCCACTATGGACAGAGAGAAGAATTAGAGGACAGAGCTGGCTGAAAACTAATCTGAGGAATTAAAAAAAAAAAAAAAAAAAAAAAAAAAAAAAAAGGGTTCTTTTTTACACACCCTTCGAA